>NC_142877.1:78676250-78977500 GCF_051225735.1 Oryctolagus cuniculus | reverse complement strand
TCTTAAGTTTTCAGAAAAGTTAAACTTTAAAATGATAACTGGTTAGAGAATGAAATGGATATAGCAGTTACTTGGCATTTTAAGACGTTGTCACAGTGATTATAAATGGAAATCTGATGGTAGGTTATTTTACTTTTGCTATAATTTCAAAAAAAGTTAAGAATATAACTTGTCTTGAGAATATGCTGTCATAAATATTGTCTTTTTAAAGGACTTTCTTAAAATTTTTATAGCTGAAATATTTAACATCTTCTAGTGCCAATAAAAATGTCAGTAATAACAACAGTTGCTATTTTCTAAGTGTTTACTTTGTTAGATTGTCCTCCTAACAGCCATTAAAGGTAATTATTTGTTTATTCTCATTTTATTAAATAGGGAAATAGGTCCAGAGAGGTTAATTATATTCTCTAAGATCTTACAGCGTAAGTGGAACTGAGGTCTGTCTGGTTCTGAATACTAAGCCACTAAGATATTGGCTCCATGCCTAGAATTGCTTAAATTTATAGTTCCTTTAGAAGAATGTATCTAAATTGATAGTATTAAATTCTGTGCTAGATCCCTGGGCATAATTAATAATGTTTTAAGTGTTTTTTGTTCTAATATCTGTTGATACTGAGAACAAAATTGTTTAAAAAGTAGTGGGAAAAATTTTCTTTCTTGTTCTTTGAGTTTCTGTGAAATATTATAGCTCATTTTGGAGAAAATAACACCAATGATTTCATTGTGAATTACTGAAATGTTTTGCATTTGAAACTAACGTTGAGGTCTACTTTTGAGTTAGCTATTTATAAAATATCACCTTTGAACTGCATGGCCTAGCTTAGTTACTCTTTAGATCTGGGAGAGGTGGGTAAGAAAATAGGCTCTGTAAGATACTTAGCTACACATTCGTGTGTGGCTTGGTAGCTAATTAAATGGTCCAAGTTTCCAGGTTCTATATCTTTTTTAAAAAAGATAATTGTATTATCTACCTCCTGGAGTAGTTTTGAGTAATAATTAAGAAAATATGTAAAGCTTTTAATTCTATACATGCTATAAACATCTGTTAAAGGAAAGCTGTTAACTGTTACTGTTAATATAGCTATTAACATTAAGCTTTCTCTTCAAAATAGATAATCAGAAATCAAGACAGGCTTTTAAAGATTGAGTGGTTTTACATTGGAGTAGTTAGAGAAGCTGTCTTGAGAGAACATAAACTTTGAATAGCACATGTAAGTATGGATGGTAAGGTTGAGGATGAGCAAGGAGAGCATTTCAGTTTGGTTAGGATAGCAGGAGACAAAGCTAAATGGGGAATTAATTGCTTCAAGTTTATTCAGAATAAAATGAGTAGAAAAATTGAGTAAGTTAGAAGACAGTGGTGTTTACAGGACTAATGATTGATGTGGCATATAATGACCAAATTTATGGAAGACTTTGACTGCAAGACCAGGGATTTTGGACTTTGTTCTGTAGGTAATGATATGTCATTGAAGAGATTTATGTAAGTGATTAAGATGAATCTGGTAGTAGATTATGAAATGATTTGGAGGAGTGAAAAGTAAAGATATTATGAGCCCATATTATAGTAGTCTTTGTGTGAGGTCCAAAAAACTTGGACCAAATCTGACTTTAGTGTTCATTAATTTTCTTCTTCTATTTTGCTCTTTTTTAAAAAAGCAAAAATCACTTGCTTATTCATTATTCTACTTGCACATAGTTCTATTTCTGTGGTAATGTTATTTGTCTTAGATGAGAGGCAATAAAATGTATAGCTTGAAATGCTTGCTTTGAAAGATTTGAGTAAATTGTTTTAAGTAGATTAAGGTAGACCAAAGAAGTGAAATATTCTTAATTAAAAATTTAAATATGTTCATAATTTTAAGTAAAGTCATTTGAATTATTATTTCTATTACCAGAGGAAACTGCTCTATGTAAATTTTATTAGAGTAAGGTATTTTATTATATTAAAATTAATTATATAAATTATATAAATGACAAGTTTTAGAATATATATTAACCTATCTTTTTAGTAAATATAGTGGGCTGTCAATTGAAGAAATCTTTAAGATTATAATTCATGTTTGGTACTTTGGTTTTTTTTTTTTTTTTAATTTTAAAAATTTGTATAAGGGAACATATTTTATTTGGTCCTTTGCATCAAAGCCTTTCTCAAGTGGAAGGAACTGCAAAGATGGTTTACTTAAGCAGTTCTTAAGATGTAGACAGTAAGTATCTCCCTGATCAATCTAGAGATAATCCAGTTTCCTGAAACTTTGTTTTTTTACATATTTCACAGGTGGATTATTCATGGTTACCTAGATTTGTTGATCATAAACCAAAACTGGGGCAGGACATTTGATGTGGTGGGGTGTGGTCACACCCTATATTGGAGTGCTTCATTCCAGCTCCTCTGCTGTTGACATAGCTTCCTACTAATTTCCATCCTGGGAAGCAGCAAATGATGGCTCAAGTACTTGGATCGTTGCCGTCCATGTGGGTGACCCAGATGGAATTCCAGGGTCCTGGCTCTCGGCCTGGCCCAGCCTTGGCTACTGTGGGCATCTGGGGAGTGAACTAGCAGATGGATAATCTCTCTGTCTCTCTGCCTTTTGAATAAAATGAAGTAAATAAATAAAAAGATTTTAAGAAGTAAAATTGATATGTTATTAGAGTTTCCTGAAAGGTGTAAGTGATATTTTAAGAGATGTGACTATCTGTAACATTTGGCAGTATTATATATACATGAGAATTAATGTGAGTTTATGAATTTTTGGTACATCAAGTATGGAGTATTTCAAAAGTTCATGGAAAATGGGATTTATGGAAAAACTATCAAACTTTTGCTTGCATCGAAATAAAATTAACTTTGATTATATTTTCCACAAACTTGTTGAAATATACTCATTATTTTGCGTGAGTCAGTGTTTAACTATTGCTAATTTTGTTCTCTTGTCAATTTTGTTCTCTTGTTAAAACCATCATTTTAGCTGCCACATTATTGTTGTTTTTTCATATATTCTGTGCTATTAGTAGGAGTACATTTGTAACAGTATTTTTTGTTTTATTTCCTAGTAATTACCCTCTAAGACACATGCATTGAAGGCCAATTATAAATTATCCATGTGCCAATTAATCTCAAAGTATTCTTGCACAGTGGTGTTTTGTTGAATTTCAGCATTGGTCATTGCACTAGTTTCCTGTTTCTCCTGTAAAAATGCCATAAATTGAACAGCATAAGACAACATAAATTTATTATCTGAGAGAATCCATTTCCTTGCCTTCATCAGTGTCTTTATAGGTTGTAGTCATTCCTTTGGCATGAGTCCCTTCCTTGCATCATTTCAGTCTCTGGCTTTTGTTGTCATGCATCCTCTTACTCACTTTGCCCTCTTGTCTCTCTCATATGAGGATCCTTATTACATTGGCCCCACTTAGATAATCCACTCAGATAATTGGACAACCGTCCTTTCTAGATCATTAATCTAATCACTTCAGCATAGTCCTTTTCACTATGCAAGGTGGCATTCAGTTTCCAGGGATTCAAATGTATAGACATCTTTGGGAGATCATTATTCTGCCTCCATGAGTTAATAATAATCTTTGCAGCAATCTAGTCTATTGGAAATAGGTCCTGCTGCTGATAATCCAAATCCGTAGTCTAATGGTGCCTCTCACCAGCTACATTGAAGTCCTAAATTATGAAAATTCTTAGCTTGCAGAGGTCTCCTTTTGTAAGGTTATAAAATAACGGTAGAAAGTTTAGTCATCAATTTACTACTTACATATTTATTCTTTCATGTTGATAGAACTTGGAGTTGGGAACAGTTAATCTGTACAGCTGTAGAGCTATCAAAGTTTATATTAATCACACATTAAAAGATGTAGAAATTATTATTTTTCCTGAACTTTTTATTATGGAAAATTTCAAATATAGAAAAAATAGATGACATAGTATAATATACTCTGATGAATCCCTTAGCCATCTACAACAATTATCAACTTTGGTCAGTCTTGTTTCATCTGTATGCTTACTCTCCCAGCCCATTTTTTTAAGCAAATCTCAGATACCATCTCATTCATAAGTATTTTAGTATGTGTATTTAGAATACAAATGTTTTTCTTTCAAAGTTTAGACCTAAATACACTATCATCCCTCAAAAATTTATGACTATGTACATAATAAAATAATTATTCAAAACTTAAAATTTCTTGATTATGTATAAATATTCTCTTTATAATAGGTCATCGTGTTGGGACTGGTTGGTGTGTCAATATAAATCTTTATGAACCTTATATGAATCATCCCCATATGTTTTTAATTTTTCCTTTTCAATATATTGAAGAAAGAAGACAGTTTTTATTTTATTTTATTTTTGCAGAGTTCCTTTTTGTATGACTGTTTTTCTGCCTGTTGTCTACTGTGTTTCTCAATTCTTGATAATTCTTACAAATTGGTTTTTGGAATTAGATTTACTCAGATTTATGCTCAGTTTTATTTGTTTGTTTATTGTTTTTCCCAAAGAAACGTTTTATTTAATGAGTGCAAATTTCATAAGTACAACTTTAAGAATACAGTGATTCTTCCCACCATACCCACCCTCCCACCCCACCTGCTGCTCCCTCTCCCATTCCCAGTCCCATTCTCTATTAACATTCATTTTCAATTAACTTTATACACAGAAGACCAACTCTATAGGAGTAAAGATTTCAACAGTTCACACACACACACACACACACACACACACACACACACAATGAGAACAAGTTTTTAAGTTAATTCTCAAAATACAGCTCATTGAGGACAGAGGTCTTGCTTGGGAAGTAAGTGCACAGTGACTGCTGTTAATTTAACCATTAGCACTCTTATGTATGATGTCAGTTATCACCCAAGGCTCTTGCCATGAACTGCCAAGGCTGTGGAAGCCTCTTGAATAATTTAGTCATCACATTCCTTAGGCTGTTCTTGGCTATGACAGTTTGTCAGATTTCTCTTGTGCTTGATGAACCTTAACAGTTTTGAGGGATACTGGTTAAGTATTTTACACAATATCCCTCACCTGGTTTTGTCTGATATTTTGTCTCAGGATTAGACTGGACTTAATGCATTTTGGGGAGGAAGATCACAGAAGGAAGTTGTCATTTTCCTTATATATCAAGGGTGCATGTTCTCATCTTATCACTTTTGCCATTTACCTTCGTCGCCTGTTCCATATATACTGTCAGCATACCTTACTACTTTTGCTGCTTATCTTGATCACTTGACTGGGTAGTTAGTTTCTCATTTAAAAATTCTAATACAGAAAGTATTGCTTGGTATAATCATAAACAACAAGTCAGTAATTCTTAAGAATATAAAGAATCTGAGACCCAAAAGTTTGAGATTTGCTATCTAAACCTTATAAAAGTAATACTTTAAGAAATACCCTGATATGAAAAGTGAAATTCAGAGAGTAATGAGGGAAAAAGGAGTAGAAGAAAGAAATGATAGGGCCCTTAGCAATGTGGGGGCCTACTTTTTTTCTTTCTATCCTTATGTGACCAGCTGAACTTGCAATTTTATGTATGTGTATCTGAGCATGAGAGTTAGGAAATCTTTATAGTGTTTTGTATTTTTCTAGCAATTTATCCATTTTTGTGTAGGTTTTCAGAATTCTTTAAAATTTAATATTCTGTTATTTTGAAAGTCCACCATATCTTCCTTTTGGTTCACCTATTTTTTGAATGTAGTACTTTTGCTTTCCCTCATATTGCTCATCTCCTATATTTTCTTTCTTTCCTCGTGCTTTCTGTTGAATTACTTGAATATTTTTCTAGTTCATTACTTTATTATTGGATCATATGTATTGTATTGTTTAATCCTGCTACATTTGAATTTACTATAAGGTCATACTCAGTATTATCAGCTATTTTATTTCATTGCTTGTTCATGCTTCAGTTTTATATTACCCTTTCATATCTTTTTGAGCATGTTTATTTGGTTCCTGATGAGGTTGACTTTCTAATTTTCTCTCTTTTGACTAAAATTGCTCAGTTTTTTTGTCTTTTACAGCACTTGGGCTTCTTAGGATACTTTTATTCCTGAGCTTATATTCTCTAGGAAATTACACTCTCTTGAAATGTTAACTGTCTTATCTAATAATGTAATAGATAAAAAGTAGGAGCCCAGGAACTAGTTTTTGACCGTTTTGGTTAATCTAGGATATATATGTCTTAGGGTAGAGAATTAGCATTCTCTTGAGAATGTTAATCGTCTTATCTAGTAACGTAATAGGTAAAAAGTAAGAGCCCAGGATCTAGTTTTTGACCATTTTGATTAATCTAGGAAATATATATGCCTTAGGGTAGAGAATCTGTTTTGTTAAAATTATGTCTTCACTATTGTTCATTTTTCTCTTATATATGTATTCTGTTTATTTTTCCTCTCTGCGCACAGTTCTTTCCCACAAGCTGCCTCCTTAGTTGTAATTATTTAGCTCATTTAGTGGAAAGGGCAGTGGTCAGCCTCTTTGTACCTTGTTGTTAGGCACAAACTGCAACAGGACACATGCATAATTTTAAAACAAAAGTGTTTATAACTGTGTTTAATACCTGGCTGTATTAAATCAAGTTCTGTGCTAGTAGGTGGGCAATGATCTTCTAGGGCATTAATAAAGAGAATAAAAAGTACAGAAAGATAGTGGCACCCCCTGTCCCCTGGCCTTCCCTCCATCAGTGGTAATCCACTGTCTGTTCTAAGGTTGTTCCCCACTTATTTATTTCTAGGGATGGGATGGGGACTTGGGGGATGGGGATTACTTCACTTGTAATTCAGTTTTCACTTGTAATAGCAGTTGATTTCTTTCTGATTCGTTTTGTGTTCTCTGTAGAATGCAGATTTTTTCATAATAAGTGAAAAATTTATATTGTGACAGAAGTATTTTCAAAGCTGTTTTTGTCTCCAAATAAACTCATACTTTAAAATTCATTGTTCCCATGAACTTTTTGAAATATCCTTGTATGACTTCTTCAGAAAACATCTTGAATATAATATGGTGAACACTATAGCAAAGGACTAAGAACAAGCTTGAGATAGGGAATCAGTTTATATACATATACATATGTATACGTACAAGTATACATAGTACATACAAGTACATACAAGTACGCATATACATGTACAATTTAAGTTTAGTAAAATACTTATGGACTTATAACATCCTACTTCATTGAGCACATTCTATGCACGTAGTACCTTGCTAGGTTCATGCCCATGTTGTGTTCAGAGTAGATTTTAGGTTTCAGGAAATACTGCTTGCTGCATTAGAGGAATTAGTAGAAAGTAAAACTAGCAGAGATGAATAAAAAGCTAATGTTTATTAAATTTCTGCCATGTATCAGAAACTATTCCAAGTGCATTGCAAATAAACTGCTTTAATCATCAAAGCAACCTATAAGATAGATATAATTACCTCCAGTTATAGATGAGGTCATAGAAAGATAAGTAATTTGCTCAGAGTCACAGAACTAATAAGGAGAACTGAAATGTGTTCTGGCTCCAGGGGCCAAGCTTTCCTCACTTTCCTGTGCTGTATCTTACCTGTGTTGGAATAAGAATATACAAGACTTTGAACACACTTTTACTCTTTAGGATTTTTGTTTTCAGGGTCGTGTCAAATAATTTGGGGGGGGGGAACGTGTGTATGTGTGTGTGTGTTTAACTCAGGGAACCAACCTGATCAGATCTGTGGATTATGAAAATTATCTTGGAAGAACTGTCGAATATTGAAGGGGTAACCAACTGAACATTAGACTTATTTGGAAGGTTTAAAAGAAATCTTTAGAAAATTGTTTTATTTAAAATAAACAAATTTTATGTAATTCATATGTACAGATTTAGGAACATAGTGATACTTATTCTACCTTCCCTCCCTCCCATGTTCCCACCCTTCTTTCTCCTCCCTGTCTTATTCCCTCTTTTACAATAATCTACTTTCAGTTTACTTTATATTCATAAGATTGACTCTACATTAAATAAAGAGTTCAACAAATAGTAAGAAAAAACCCACTGTTCTTTAACCCTAGAGACAAGGGATATAAACAATCATCAAATCAAAATGTGAATTTCACTCCCATACATTACATTTTGGTACTCATTTACCACAGATCAGAGAAAACGTATAGTATTGTCTTTTTGGGATTGGTAAGGTAAAGCTACACCTCTGTTCAATTGAGTTAGAATCTCAGAGAGTATGATGCAGATACCAGTACCTTTTAAAGTTCTCCAGGTTATTTCATTATGAAATTAAGGTTGAGAACCACATAAGTTGGTGGTTAGCTCACACGTTAGCATGTTGTTGTGTTATCTAGATAAAAGGCAAATAAAATATCTAGGGTAGTTGTAGGATAATGCATGAAAGGAATCAGGGATAGAAATTGTCAGGACTTGATGATTGATTGGATGCGTGATTTCTGGAAGATACTAAAGACAAATTGTATGCAGCGCACTATTAAACATGTTAGACATGTTGAGTTTTGTTTTTTAACTTTTATTTAATGAATATAAATTTCCAAAGTACAGCTTTTGGATTACAATGGCTTCCCCCCTCATAACTTCCCTCCTACCCGCAACCCTCCCCTTTCCATGTTGAGTTTTAAAAAAATATGTTAAATTGGTGGCATCCTCATTTTATAGACGTGAAAACTGAGATTAAGGGAAATGTAGCTTTTAAAGTTTTCAACAACAAGTAGACAGTGGAATTAGGAGTTGAACTCAAGCTTGCAGGGGAATCATTTATTTTAGAGGAGGCCAGATAATCTTGTCAGGAAAGTTTTTCTTAGAGCTTTTTTTTTTTTTAATATTTTGTATCCTAAAGATTTGTTTATTTATTTGAAAGTCAGAGTTACACAGAGAGGGGGGGAGAGAGAGAGAGAGAAAAGGGGGGATGGGGAAAGGAGGGGAGGGAGGGAAGGGTCTTCTCTCCGCTGGTTCACTCCCCAATTGGCCGCAACAGCCGAAGCTGCACTGATCTGAAGCCAGGAGCCAGGACCCTCTTCTGGGTCTCCCACACGGGTACAGGGGCCCAAGGACTTGGACCATCTTCTACTGCTTTCCCAGGCCATAGCAGAGAGCTGGATCAGAAGTGGAGCAGCCGGGTCTCGAACCGGCACTCATATGGGATACCGGCGATTCAGGCCAAGGTGTTAACCCGCTGCGCCACAGCACCAGCCCCTTCTTGGAGCTTGAAAGGAACTTTAGATATTTGCCTGCCTTGTGAAGATAAGAATGGCATTTTTCAGTGAAGGGAAGAGTGAGAGTGTGCAGAAGTTCATTATAGGACATTCTGGGACATGAAATAATTTACAGTTTGTCATGTTTGTTACATGTGGGATTGATGGGTATGTAGAAGAATACCTGACATAAGTAAGATTGAAAAATTATGAAGAGATTTTATGACAAAATTATGTGTTTTTCCATGTTTTTGTAGGATATAGGAGCCTGTCAAGTGCAAAATCATTAAAGTGGTTTTTCAATCATTTAGGAATCTAATTACCTGTACATTTTAGAAGGAACTCTGTGATATCAATGTAAGTGATAAACTACTGAGGTGTAAGAAATTCAGATAGGTAATAGTGTAACAGCAAGCATGGGAATTAAAGGATAGATATGTGAGGCTTACATTGTGTCGAACTTTTAGGATCAGTTCATAGACTTAATATTAGATATGGAAAAGAATATGTACTTGGAGAAGAAAGGCAAAGGAGAAGTTTAGAATGTCCTCTATGTTTCTATGTTGTGTGATTAGATAGGAGGTATCAGAAAGAGAACAGATCAGAGAGAAAAGATTAATTCACTTTTGGACATGGGGGTTTGAGACAGTTGTATTCAACTGGAGATGTATAGTTTCTATTGGAAGGACTGAACTTTGCTATTGTAGTGTGAAAGTAGCCATAGACAATGTATAAATGAATGGGTAAGAAACAGTAAAACTGTATTTACAGAAAAAGATAGCTAGCCCATGGGCAATAACTTGGTGACCCCTGTTCTAGAAGAGCGTGTAATATGGCTGATTTTTTCTGGCTGTCTTTGAAAAACAAAATCTGCATGTCAATATTTAAGTTTCTTTTGTTCCTTTTTTTCCTAATTGTTTTAGCAGCCATAGATAGGCATTCCTAGATTCATTAATTCACAAGAGATTGCAAAGTAATAATACTCTTAGTTACTTGCTGACTATAATTCTAAAAAAATTAGAACTTTCCTAAAGCAATGATTTTGATTACCCTGAGTGCATTTTTACAGGAAAGGGAGTCTCTAGCATTCTTCAAAACAGAGTGATGTTTTTTGATTGAATTGTGTAACTTTAGATTTCTAACCTACTTGATTTGGTTGAATCAACTGTGTAGACTAACCTTTGATTGTTCTGTTAGTTCACCATTGGACAGTGAGAGCTTATTCACCTTGAATCCTGGGTCTTTTTGACAGGACCTAAGTCATCTTTGGCAACTTCCTCTTTCTGTGATATGACAACATGTTCAGGCTCACTTTGTGCATTTTCTATCACAGGTTGAAAATCTACCCTTTCTGCATGAGTCTTGGTTTTCCTTCAGTCAGAAATAATTTTTAGAGACTACAGTCTGGGTTTTAAGGTTTGTCATTTATGCTGGATTAGTCATTGTTTCTGGCCTTCATAGAAATTAGAATTAGTGAGTGAGTGTGTGTGTGTGTAAATATATCATGAATTTTTTCTTAGTTTTTTAAATCAAATTTTGTATTACATTGTAATCAGAATTATGTGTATATCCCTTTTATTCTTTATTCTGGAAACTGATTCCCGAAGATGTGGGCATAATTGTATACTGCTGCTAGGAGGGCCACATTTATGATTATGCTCATATCTAAAATTTAGAGAGGAACTTAATGGTATTTTGAGAAATTTTGAAATTAAGAGGAAGGTTCAGGAAGTCACATTTGAGTTGTCTTGATCATCTTAGTAGGATACAGATGTCTAGGTCAGTCGCTGAGATATGGGGTTGAAGATTTGAGTAGAAAGGAAAGTACCATGGGGACTTTTTTAGGGAACTAGCTTCAAAGGAAAGAATTACTAAGCAGCAGCTTTTGATTCAACTAAGATTAGAAATCACATACTCATTTTTAAAGAAAACTAGGGGACTGGCATTGTGGCACTGGATAAAGCTGCTGCTTGCAATGCTGGCATCCCATATATGGATGCCTGTTCGTGTTCTGGCTGCTCACTTCCAATCCAGTTATCTGCTAATGGCCTGGGAAAACCAGCAGAAGATGTTTCAAGAGATTAGGCCCCTGCCACCCACCCACATGGGAGACCTGGATGAAGCTCCTGGCTGGTGGCCTCAAACTAGCTCAGCACTGGCTGTTGTACATCTGGGGAGTGAACCAGCAAGTGGAAGGTCTCTCTGTCTCTCCCTCTCTCTCTGTAACTCTGACTTTCAAATAAATAAATAACTCTTAAAAAAAATAAAAAAGTGTTCCTGTAGTGGAAATGGCTGTCCATGAAGTTTAGATTAGGTGTATGAGCCAGTAGAGCACAGGGGAACTGGCATACCAAGGTGGGATCAAGAGATAGAAAGTCCAGGATAAAGTCAATATCAGGGTAGGTTAGGAGTTATAGAATAGGTGCTAAGGGGGGAGAGCCTTTTTAATTCCTGTATGGCTGAAATTCAAGTAATTGGCTTCATGGTCCACAATCTGTCTTCTTGATTATTTGTCCTCCATCACTGGTTACTCTACTACTACAG
The DNA here is from genome assembly GCF_051225735.1 of Oryctolagus cuniculus. Classification (NCBI taxonomy): domain Eukaryota; kingdom Metazoa; phylum Chordata; class Mammalia; order Lagomorpha; family Leporidae; genus Oryctolagus; species Oryctolagus cuniculus. Next base: position 78,965,767 of record NC_142877.1, on the reverse strand, counting down.
ATTTTTTCCATGCTTGATCTTATTTTGGTCAGAACTTTTCCAGTTGAGCTATTCTGTTAAGTGGGTAGCTCTCCAGAGAGACTGGAATATTGGTTCAGTATCTGATGTGTAGTTTTGCCATTTATTGGACACTGTGATTAGAAGGCATATTAAAGATTATATGCTTGTAGTTGAATCAAATAGCTTTATAATACAGGAACTGTGGTACTGTAATAGTTAAGTAACTTGCCCAATATCTCACAGTTAGTGGCAGGGTTGGGACTGTTGCTTCAGCTTGAGTCTCTTCCCGTTTCACTACAAGGCTTCTCTTGTGTTTTGCGCTACCAGTCTTTGAGTCAAAAACTATCCTTGCCTTGAAAAAACAAGAGAATAATAATAATAATAATAAAAGGTGTTCATTAAGTAAGTATCTCCTCACAGTTCCCTACCGCCTATAATAATCTTTAATAATTTTCTGCGCTATTTCTCTTCTGAATTTTTTCCTCCCTCACCCCCCAGATTTCTAGAGTCTATACTTTCTGTGTCAGAGTTAGTGTATTTATGTATAGAGAACATTTTTGTTTTTACATACTTACCATGTTCCATTCCCTGGACTTAGTGCCTTGTGTACTTTGTTGTTTAATCTTCTATATAATACTGTGAGATAGCTATGCCTCTGTTTTTACAGATGAAGAAACTGAAACTCTGAAAAGGTAAGTAATTTATATGAGATTTATTAGCTTCGCAGTGGGTGTTGTAAGGATTTCAATACGGATGCTCAGTTCTGCTTTCTTGTTATTGAATGAAAGGCTAATGTTTTCATGTTACAAGCTGCTCTGTCTTACACCTATCCTTTTGAGCATCCCTTTTAAATTTTTATATTCATTACCTGATATAATGTATACTTTGAAAAATATGTGATACATAATCTGTTTTGTTTCATGCATAGCTTTGTTCTTCTGTAACTAATTTTAATTTTTTCTTTCTTGGGTGAATATTTTGACATTTAGGCACCATTTTGTTGTTGGAAGTTGCTCACTGCATTCTTACATGTGATAGATTTATGAGTCACAGAGGTTTATGTTTCCATATTACTATTAGCAGTTTTGCCTGGGGCTTGATACTATTCAGCATGATATACTAATCAGTGCTTTATTAGAAATAAAACTGTAAAAGAAAGGAAGGCATTTGTCTTGCAGTTCTTATATCTTGATTCAGATCCTAGTCATGATTCAATCTAGAATATAGGCTCATGTATCTGTTGAAATGCAAAGAATTGGCTAAAATGAAATTTGAAGTATGATAAGCTCTTATTTCAGGCTGAAAATTAAAGTGATTTAAGTAGATCATAAGATTAAGCATCATACACTGAAATAATTATTATGTGAACTGTCTCATATAACCAGTTCTCATATCTCACTTGGCATGATTGTAATGTGATAATATGGTTTTGCTAATGTTATTATTTCATAACCTTTTCAAGTAGCTATGAAGGAAAATGTTAATGAAGTCAAAGGCCAAGGTTACTGGTTTAATTCGTTTAGTAGATGTAAGTGAAGACATTGATGAAGGAGATTGGTTTAATCATGGCAAGACATCACTAGTACCAGAAGAGATATAATTCATATTTTATTATCAGAAACTTATTGTGAATCTATAACAGTAGTTTGTGAATGACAGAATCATTTAAGGAAAAGATGAGGCAGTTCCTAGCCATGGGATTTGGGCATATCATGGCCAAGGGCTAAGAATGGAAGAAAATAGGAACATGCTGTGAATTATAGTTAAAGATGTTCTTAGGAATGAAGCAGTTTTCTATGTTGAATTGTTAGTGGTAACAAAATTTTAGGATTATAATTGGTCTCATGAACAAATAAGAAAACTAATGCAAGATATTTGTTCAGTGTTACCCAAATAGAGTTAGGCTTAGCACTCAGATTTCATGATCTAGTTCATACTGGTTTTTTTTTGTTTGTTTGTTTGTTTGTTTTTTGGTATATCATATTAGGAATGTAGCTTTAGTTTTCAAAAATGCAATGATGAGCAAGATTTTTTTTCACAACTTTAATTCATTTACTAAACAAAGAACTCAGTCTATTATATGTATGAAATTCTTTACTAAGAGTGGATTTGTTGCCTAGTGTTTAAGATACTACTTTGTGATGTCCCCTTCCCATATGAATGCCTAGATTTGAGTCCCAGCTCTGCTTTCAATTCCAACTTCCTGCCACTCTGCAGCATAAGAGGTAGCAGGTATTGGGTCAAGGAGCTGGGGGCCTGCCACCCATAAAGAAGATCTGAACTAAGTTCTCAGCTCCCATTGCAGGCATTTGGGGAGTGGAGTCAGTGAATGGGAGCTTGGTTTGTCTGTGTGTGTGTTTGCCTCTCAAATAAATAAATGATTTTTAAAAGAAATTAATTGCTACGTGTTAGGGTTATAATGATGGCTAAACTTTTTTAAAATCATATACTTATTCATTGGATCTTGTATCTGCAATGTGCCAGCTCTGTTCTAGTTTTAAGGATTCAGCAATGAATAAAATAGAAAAAATGCCCACTCCAGTGGAGCAACCATTTGAGTGCAGAAAGATAAAATGCACAAATATGTACTGTGTTATGTGTTACTTCTGTGAGGAAAAATAAGCAGGGTAGGAAGGATAGTGTAACAGACAGGGGACTGGCTGTCAGTATCAAGCCTGTGGATGCAGTAGGTTTTGAGCTGAGTCCTCAAGGAAGTTTTCTAGCAAATACTAGAGCCAAGTGTAGAGCTGTCTATTAATCAGACTGTGGTAGTTGGGCTTCAGCTGTTAGGGACTGGGGGAAAGGATGAGGGAAGGATCTTTCTGTTTTCTCAGGAAGATGGAAGTCCAGGAGCTCTATGGGCAGTTCCTTGAAGTCCTGCCTGATACCAGAAGTATACAGGGATAACACAGATGGAGCATCATTTGTTACGCTTAGAGTGAAAGGTCAGGAAAACCCTTACTGAGGTTGTAATACTTTATCTGAGATTAGAAAAATGAATTCTCCAGAAGGGTATTTGGGGTGGCCTTGAAGGGCAGCAGTTCAGGAGAAGCTGAGGTAGGAAACTACTTTAGGGAATTAGTGGTAAATTGAGCTCTTTCAAAAGTCAAGTCAATGGGGCCAGTATTGTGTCGCCATGGTTAAACTGCTACTTCTGACAGTGGCATCCCATATTGAAATGCCAGTTCGAGTCCCAGCTGCTCCACTTCTATTCTAGTCCCTGCTAATACACCTGGGAAAGCAGCAGATGACCCAAGTACTTGGGCCCTTCCTACCTGGATAGTGTTCTGGGTTCTTGGCTTTAGCCTGGCCCAGCCCTGGCTGTTGTGGCCATTTGAGGAGTGAGCAAGTAGATAAAAAATCTCTCTCTCTCTCTCTCTCTCTCTCTTTTATTTTCTCTGTATCTCTGTCTGTCTCTCCCTGGCACTCTGCCTTTCAAAATAAATAAATAATCTAACAAATAATTGAGTCAATGAGTTGAATTATCATATGATTCAGCAATTCCACTGTACTCCTTTGGATGTATATCCAAAGGAAATGAGATCACTGTGTTGATGAAGCATCTGCACTCTCATGTTTATTGCAGAGCTGTTCACAAAATAAAAGCAACCTAAGTGTCCATCAACTAATAAATGAAGAAAATGTGATATATATAAGTAGTGGAGTACTACTCAGCATGTAAAAAAGAATGAGATCCTGTCATTTTCAACAACATATATGGAACTGGAGGTTGTTATGTTAAATGAAACAAGCCAGGCTCAGAAAGATGGGTATAACATGATCTCACTCATTTGCAGAATTTAAAAAGGTTGATCTCAAAAAAGTTGAGAGTGGAATATTGGTTACCAGAGGCTAGGGAGAGTTGTGGAGAGAGAAGGATGGGGAAAGGTTGTTAAATGGGTATGAAGTTACAGTTAGGTAGGAGAAGGAAGTTTTGCATAGTAGGGTGACCAAAGATAGTGATAATATTATATATATATATATATATATATATATATATAAGATTTTATTTATTTGAGAGGTAGAGTTAGACAGCAAGAGGGAGAGACAGAAAGAAAGGTCTTCCTTTCATTGGTTTACTCCCCAGATGGCTGCAATGGCTGGAGCTGTGCCAGTCCGAAGCCAGGAGCCAGGAGCTTCTTCCTGGTCTCTCATGTGGGTGCAGGGGCCCAAGGACTTGGGCCATCTTCTGCTTTCCCAGGCCATAGCAGAGAGCTGGATCGGAAGTGGAGCACCCGGGACTAGAACCAGCACTCATATGGGATGCTGGTGCCGCAGGAGGAGGATTAACCTATTGTACTATGGCACCGGCACCATAAAATATATGTTTAAAAGCTAGAATACTGGGTTTTGAATGTTTTCACTGTGAAGAAATAGCAAATATATATGCCCTGATTTTGAACATCACACAATATATGCCTGTATCAAAGCATCAAATACCTGATAAATATGTGTAAAGTTCATGGATCTGTTAAAAATTACAAAAAAATATTAAAAGGAAGAAAAAGTAAATCTCCAAATATATTTTTCCTTTTAATGACCACAAAAATGTTCCATTAAGAAGCTGTGTGGTAATTTAGTATCTTACTGTTGCATTATTTCCAACTTTTCAATATTACTTTATACATAAATTGGTACCTTTGAATCATAGTTACATAGTTTCCTCAGGACAATACGTTTTCTTAGGGGCTTTTTTTTTTTTTTTGCTATTGTTGCTTAGAGCCTACCTTGCCCAACATATAATTATCTATCTCTCTGTCCATCTAAAAATAGGCTTTGCATGAATGAACAAAGCAATGAATGAATAAATACTAGTATTTCCTCACAGAACTAGGATTTTGCAGAGGAGCCTAATAAAATAAGATGAACTTTGTGAAAGTTTTTTGTGTGTTTTAAGCATCATTATCTTTTTGTTCAACATTATTTTTACTGTACATTATCATAAACTAGAGCAGGTGTGAGCATCAGTGAAGGCATGGTATGGGATAAAGGGTGCAATCAAATGATTCTTCTCCTGGACATGAGCAATCAGGCTGTTTGGAGCCCTTTGTCTGCTTTGGCAAAACGTGTCAGAGCAACACATGGCACTCTGTAAATGTGTATCGTTTTAATATGTCAGTCAAAAAACACATTAGTGAATCATCTTGGTGAAACATCTTGAATAGGGACAAGACAGATTCTGGGGTACTAGGAGAAGCGAGCTAAGCATAGAGGGAAGAGAAAGGAGATAAAATAGCTTAGAAACTAAAGAGAGGCAGAGTTTTGATAAAAGTAGTCAGCAGTGGCAAATGTTGAAGAGTAGTCAGTTGGGTTGAGATAGAGAAAAGTAAGTTGACTAGATCTAAGTTGTACAGGAGGTTAGCCATTTACCATAAATGACACTTTAAATGAAACTAAATTTAAAATTAATTTCTGTAGTCACATTAACTATATTTTAAGAATTCAAGACTTGGGCCAGTGTTGTGGTACAACTGTCTGAGCCACATCTGCAATACTGGCATCCCATATAGGCACCAATTTGAGTCCTGCCTGCTCCACTTCCAATCCAGCAGTAGGAAAGTAAGTGGAAGTCTGCCTACTTGGGAGATGTGGATGAAGCTCCTGGATTCTGGCTTTGGCCTGGCACAGTGCTGGCCATTGTGGTCACTGGGGGAGTGAACCAGGAGATGGAAAATCTCTTTCTCTCATTCTTTTGTCTGTTGCCTTGCCTTTCAAATAAGTAAAAATAAGTAAATACTAAAAAATTTAAATATGTACACTCATGCAAATTATTACTACACAATAATTCCAGAAATTTATGAAGCTTAATAAATGTACTCACAGAAGCTTAATAATAAATGTATTCACTTCTATAAGTTAAACAATTCTTCTGTTTATTATTATTACACTTCTATAAGTTAAACAATTTCCTAATGGTGAACTAGCTTGAAGAATGAATATTAGGCAGACTATAAATAGCTTATTTCAATGTCAAATAAATTATCATACACATTATAATTAGTAAATAGTGATCTTCTGGGCAGGAGGGATCCTGTCTTCATCATTTTTTTGAATTTCAGTATCTAGAATGTCGAATGAGTGTGGTGAGACTAATGTAGGGACATTCATGGAATGTTCTGATGTGAGTGTGACCTAAGTGGCATTATTGGGACATGAGAGAAAAGACTAAATATGAGACTGACATTATAGAGGGACAAATAATCAGAACTTAATGGCTAAGAAGAGTCTTGGATGACTTGGTGTGTTAGGTTTGAGTGATTGAAATGAAGATGGGAAAATCAGTAGTATGGAAGCTGGTTTCAGAGAAGAAGGTGGTGAGTGCTATTTTTGACATAAAGATACTGTCTAAAATAAACTTAAAACCCTCCTTGTTAACAGAATTATAGAAACAAGTTAATTTGCATTAGTATCTGTACATAAAAGGTAGAAATGTTTTGGAGAAATACTAGGTGTGGGGAGCAACTGGGAGCAACTTGGACTAGACTAAGTTACTGGAATTAAGACTTATTCTATGCATCTGCTCTCCCACAATATGGCGCTGAGAAGGGAGGAAACAGCTTCTACACAGCTGCCTCCAGTTCAACCAATAAACAGCAGGACCTGCTCCTGATTGGAGGAGAGCGGCGTACTCGGCATGTGGGTAGCAGAGTTGGGATTGGTGGAAGAGGACTATAAAGGAGGAGAGAGACAACATGCATCAGGAACATCTATCTGAAGGAACACCTGAGGAACATCTGAGCAGCCCCCGAGAGAGCCAGCCGGCGGTGTGCCGCTCCCCCGCGGAAGTGGGGAAAGTGGCTAGGGGGAACCGCCCTTCCACGGAGGTGGAAGGGTCGGTAGCCAACCCGGGAAGAACCAGCAGCAAACCCGGGGAGGGCTGAGCAGACAAAAGAACAGCGCAGGGTCCTGTGTCGTTCCTCCACGAGGAGGGGGAGCGACATAATGGTGCCGTGACTCGGATATGAAGCCTAGGCAGGGTTTAGTGTCGTTCCTCCATGAAGAGGGGGAGCGACACTAGGTCTGAAGAAGAAACTTGGAAATATCTAATCAAAGGTAATAAATGAGCTTCGAATATTAATGGAATCTGCAGCAAAAGAGCATAGAGGAAAAACAGTACATTGCTTCAGCTGAGCACTAGTCATGACCACTTACTTACTAAATGGGAAGACAAAGTGGATGCATGAAAATAATAGGAGAGAGAAGCCAGAGCACTGGAGTATTTTAGATGCTAAAGAAAGAGAAAGCTTGTGTGGTAAAAAGGCTAATAGAATTAAATATACACAGGAAAGATGAAAACTGGGTTGCCTCCAGAGCATGCCAGAGAACATGTTGTCACAGATCGGCAGATTAACAATAATTTCCTGAAGCCTTAGGATTAAAAAAAAAAAAAAAAAAAAAAAAAAAAAAAAAAGGAGATAGAGAAAGAGGAAATTAGGATTCAGTCTCCAGTGTGAAATTACTATTGTACCATTTTCCCATCTACCATTACAGAGTCTTGTACCTCTTCATTCACTACAGTGTTGTTGTTCTGTAGATAGATTCAGGTACTTTAGATTAAATCATGCTGAGAGAACATATTTGTTTTTACATTTCATCATATTCAGAAGTTGCTGAAGTTCAAGAGACAGTAAAATATGGTGCTGTGTTTGAAATGTTAATAACTTTGTTGTTTTCCCAGGACTTCAAGTTTGAATTTTAATATATTTTTCCACTGTAGTTAAATGTAGATTATTTAAGTAAAGCCCTGCCTCTTAACTGTAACCACTGTCTATATTTTGGCAATATCAATCCTAATTTTGTTTATATGTGCATGTCTTAGATACAAAATTGTGTAAAAGTGGGATCATATCCTACAAACTTCCTTATAACCTACTATTATGTCTTTTTGAGAAGCAGAGAAACAGACACAGAAGGAGAGAGAGCCCCCACACTCTGATACACTATCAAATGCCTACAATGACCCAGGCTGAGCCAGGCCAAAGCTGGAAGCCAAGAACTCAATCCATGTTTCTCACATGGGTGTCAGAGACTCAACCACTTGAACCATCACCTGCAGTCTGCTGTGGTGTGCATTAGCAGGAACCTGGAATTCAGAGCGGAGCTGCTACTTGAACCTAGGCATTCTGATATGGGATATGAGTTTCTCAAGGGGCATCTTAACTGCCAGGGCCAAACTCCCTCCCCATAACCTACTTTTTTTTAACATTTATTTATTTATTTGAAAGAGTTACACAGAGAGAGCAGAGACAGAGAGAGAGAGATCTTCCATCCGCTGGTTCACTCCCCAGTTGGCCACAATGGCAGGAGTACCACCAATGCGAAGGCAGGAGCCAGGAGCTTCTTCTGGGTCTCCCATGCCGGTACAGGGGCCCAAGGATTTGGGCCATCTTCTGCTGCTTTCCCATGTCACAACAGAGAGTTGGATTGGAAGTGGAGCAGCTGGGTCACGAACCAGCGCCCATATGGGATGCCGATGCTTCAGGCCAGGGCGTTAACCCACTGTGCAATAGTGCCGGCCCCAATCTACTTTTTTTAATTTAAAAAATACTTAATAAAGAATAATTTCAAACATTTTATGAAGTGGTAAGAGTTTTGTCTTAGTCAAATTGGGCTGCTATAAAAATTCCTGTTAATTGAGTGGCTTAAACAAAAGAAATCTGTTTCTCATCGTTCTGGAGGCCCCAAAGGCTGAGATCAGAGTGGTGGCATAGTCAGATTGTAATGAGGCTCTTCTTTCTGCTGTGCCCTCTTATGTTGGAGGGTGCAAAGGGAGAATCACGCTCTCTTACATCTTTTATAAAGGCCTTAATCCCATTGATAAGGCTTCTACCTGCATGACTTAGTTACTTGAAAAGGCCTTGCTTTTAATACACTCCCAGTGGGGATAAAGATTTCAACATAGGAATTTTAGGGTGACACAAACATTTATTATATGCCATACTCGACTGTGAAGCTTTATAAATCCACTGACTAGAGTTTACCATTAATTAACCTTTACCACCCCTGTTTTCACATATATCTGTTCATCAATACATCTTATGTTTTGATGCATATAAAGATAAGTTACATATATTAGTATACTGTTACTTAAATACTTTTGCATGCATATATTTAAGTGTAGTTCAAAATGCCTTTCAAAAAGTTCATGAAAATGGAATTAAAAGAAATTTATTGTGGTGCAAAATTTCCCAGTATCCACACTTAGCTTTTTCATAATGCACATTTTCCATGAACTTTCTAAAGAGCCTGCGTGTGTATGAAATTCAACACTTCTTGCATCATAAGCCTTATTGTTTAATTTCATTTTGTACAGTTTTTTTTCAGGAATTTTTGTAGTACCTTTTCATATCTTTTATACTTAATTTTACATATAATGAAATACACAAATATCAGAAGTACTATTTCATAAATTTTGACAGATGCCCACATCTATATAACCTACTATCCTGGTATAGAATATTGTCATTACCCCAGAAAATTTTCTCAATTCCCTTTGTAGGCAATTCTCAATTCTACCTTCCATAAGGTCATGATCTCACTTTTTCTCACCACAGATTGGCTTTGCCTATAGCCTACTTTTTATTTATTTATTTGAAAGAGAGAGAGAGAGAGAGATCAATTGATCTTCTATCCGCTGGTTTACTCCCCACATGATCACAATGGCTGGAGCTGGGCCTATCCAAAGCCAGGAGCCAGGAGCTTCATCTTGGTCTCCTGCACTTGAGCCATCTTCTATGCTTTCCTAGGCACCTTAACAGGAAGCTGGATTGGATATGGAGCAGCTGGGACTTGAACGGGTACCCACATGGATTGCCGGCACCACAGGCAGCAGCTTTACCCGCTACGCCACTGTGCCAGCCCCATATAACCCACTCTTAAAAACCAATATAGGCTGGCGCCGTGGCTCAATAGGCTAATCCTCCGCCTGTGGCGCTAGCACCCCAGGTTCTAGTCCCGGTCGGGGTGCCAGATTCTGTCCCGGTTGCTCCTCTTCCAGTACAGCTCTCTGCTGTGGCCCGGGAAGGCAGTGGAGGATGACCCAGGTCCTTGGGCCCTGCACCTCCATGGGAGACCAGGAGAAGCACCTGGCTCCTTGCTTCGGATCGGCGCAGTGCACCTGCCGTAGCGGCCATTTGGGGGGTGAACCAACGGAAAAGGAAGACCTTTCTCTCTCTCTCTCTCTCTCTCTCTCTCTCACTGTCCACTCTGCCTGTCAAAAAAAAAAAAAAAAAAAAAAAAAGCCAATATAGGGCCGGCACCGCTGCTCACTTGGCTAATTCTCCGCCTGCGGCGCTGGCAACCTGGGTTCTAGTCCCAGTTGGGGCACCGGGTTCTGTCCCAGTTGCTCCTCTTTCAGTCCAGCTCTCTGCTGTGGCCCAGGAAGGCAGTGGAGGATGGCCCAAGTGCTTGGGCCCTGCACCTGCATGGGAGACCAGGAGGAAGCACCTGGCTCCTGGCTTTGGATCAGCGCAGCGCGCCAGCTGCAATGTACCGACCACAGCAGTCATTTGGGGGGTATACCAACGGAAGGAAGACCTTTCTCTCTGTCTCTCTCTCTCTCTCTCTCTCACTGTCTAACTCTGCCTGTCAAAAAAAAAAAAAGCCAATATAGAATAGAAGTTTTTCAGTCAGCGAATAAAACAAACTTTAATCACTACATACTATTTTTTTTTTTTTTTTTTTGGACAGGCAGAGTGGATAGTGAGAGAGAGAGACAGAGAGAAAGGTCTTCCTTTTTGCCCTTGGTTCACCCTCCAATGGCCACCATGGCTGTCGCGCCGCGGCCGGCGCACCGCGCTAATCCGAAGGCAGGAGCCAGGTGCTTATCCTGGTCTCCCATGGGGTGCAGGGCCCAAACACTTGGGCCATCCTCCACTGCACTCCCTGGCCACAGCAGAGAGCTGGCCTGGAAGAGGAGCAACCGGGACAGAATCCGGCGCCCCGACCAGGACTAGAACCCGGTGTGCCGGTGCCACAAGGTGGAGGATTAGCCTATTGAGCCGCGGCGCCGGCCACTACATACTATTTCATTTAAATAGCTGCCTGGCTGGCCAGATCATATTCTGTATCCAACGTTGAAAAGTTCTAATTCCCAGAAAATTGTTCCTTTAAAATCTGTTCTAAAACTCAGGGATAAAATGTGTATCTTAAATACAAGTTTCTAAGAATATGAAAAATTCAGCTAAGTATAGAATGATTACTCCTGTTTAAAAAAACAGATTTCAACTCTAATGTATTTCCCATACTGGAGTTTCTTGTTCTAAGGGCCAAAGAAAACAGTCTGGTATAATTCTTCCAGATTGTGGTTTCTGGGAGCCAGCTAAAGCAGGATTGCTTCTATGAGAACAAGTTGATCACCTTTAGTGGGAGAAAAGGTGCCACTAGTAACATTAGTGTTTGATAAGCTCTGTGGTTTCCCTTAAGTTCCTCAGATGACTTAATAACTCAAGCCAGTATGTATGTTAGAGAGAAGAGCTGTACTAAAGGCAATGGAATCAAAGTTACAGATCTCATTGGGCCATTTCTTTATTAAAGGGTGATCATCCATCTTGATTTGCTTGAGACTTGGATTTCCCAGGATGAAGGGCATAATGATGAACTTTTACCAATTCCTTTATATTTCTTAAAGATTGCATGTTTTATGCTACTCATAGGTGAGGTTACATATTTAGATATACAATAAAATAAAATCACATCATTTGCATAATGCTCCTTTCCTGAGGTTTACAGACTAATAAGGCAAGATTAATAGCCATAAATATTTCATGCTTTTAATTGAAGTACTTTGTTGGTATATGAGGGTACTTCAAAAAGTTCTCATGCAGGGATAGGCATTTGGCATTAAGGTTGAGATGCTACTTGAGATGCCCATGTAACACATAGAAATTTCTGGGTTTGATTCTGGACTCTGTTTCAAATCTAACTTCCTACTAATGTGTACCCTGGAAGCAGGACATGATGGCTTAATTACTTGGGTCCCTGCTACCCACATGGGAGAAATAGATTGGGTCTCTGGCTCCTAACTTTGGTTTGATCCAGCCCTAGCTGTTGTAGGCATTTGAGGAGTGAACCAGTGCATGAAGATCTATTTCTTTCTCTCTTTCTCTCCTCCCCTTTCTAAAACTATGCATGGATTTCAAAATTGTTTTTGCAGCAAAATAAATTTATCTTTTTTTTTTTTAAACTTTTATTTAATGCATATAAATTTCCAAAGTACGACTTATGGATTACAATGGCTTCCCCCCCATACCGTCCCTCCCACCCACAACCCTCCCCTTTCCCACTCCCTCTCCCCTTCCATTCACATCAAGATTCATTTTCGATTATCTTAATATACAGAAGATCAGCTTAGTATACATTAAGTATGGATTTCAACAGTTTGCTCCCACACAGAAACATAAAGTGAAAAATAATAGATGATTTTTTTAAATGATGATGAAATCAGAGCAGACCTATTGTCATGTTTAATCCCAGTGAGAGTCAAGTTGGGAATTGATAATTTCTTCTTTTTTTTTTTTTTTTTTTTTTTTTTTTTTTTTTTTTTTTTTTAAAGAGGATCAGTTTAGTATGCATTAAGTAAGGATTTCAACAGTTTGCACCCCCATAGAAACACAAAGTGAAATATATTGTTTGAGTACTCGTTATAGCATTAAATCTCAATGTACAGCACATTAAGGATAGAGATCCTACATGAGGAGTAAGTGCACAGTGACTCCTGTTGTTGACTTTACCAATTGACACTCCTGTCTATGGCATCAGTAATCTCCCTATGTTCCAGTCATGAGTTTCCAAAGCTATGGAAGCCCTCTGAGTTCTCCGACTCTTATCTGGTTTAGACAAGGTCATAGTCAAAGTGGAGGTTCTCTCCTCCCTTCAGAGAAAGGTACCTTCTTCTTTGATGACCTGTTCTTTCCACTGGGATCTCACTCGCAGAGATCTTTTGCCAGAGTGTCTTGGCTTTCCATGCCTGAAATACTCTCATGAGCTTTTCAGCCAGCTCCGAATGCCTTTAGGGCTGATTCTGAGGCCAGAGTGCTATTTAGGACATCTGCCATTCTATGAGTCTGCTGAGTATCTCACTTCCCATGTTGGATCACTCTCCCCTTTATTTACTCCATCAGTTAGCGTTAGCAGGTACTAGACTTGTCTATGTGCTTTTGACTCCCAGTCCCTTCACCATGACCAACTGTGAACTGAAACTGATCACCTGGAACAGTGAGATGGCATTGGTACATGCCACCTCGATGGGATTGAATTGGAATCCCCTGGTATGCTTCCAACTCCACCACTTGGGGCAAGTCAGCCTGAGCATGTCCCAAATTATACATCTCTTCCCTCTCCCATTCCCACCACCATGTTCAACAGGGATCACATTTCAGTTAATTTTCAACACTTAAGAATAACTGTGCATCAATTACAGAATAAATAAATTTATCTTTTAATAACATTTTCCATGTACTTTTTGAAGTACCTTTGCGTGAATAATAAAGTTCTAGATGCATTACTATAATTTTACTATTTTCAGTTCATATCTTCTGTCAAAATAGATATATTTATATAACAAATTATTGGAATGACTATGAACATTGTGGGATAATGATAAACCTGATTAATTACTCAGATAGAGAAATGTTTCTGTCCTATTTTAATGATCTGTTTCTCAACAAGCTGAGAACTTCCTTCTTGTTTTGAGGTTCTGATGATATTTTGATTCTTTAGCAAAAGTCAAAAGAGTGACTCACACTTTAATTTTTGAAATATCTTACAAGGTACTTGTATATGCTATTGCCACATCAATAATTTTACTTTGTGTTTTTATGTGTTGTACAACACAAATTAGACTAGATCTTAAAAGTGGTAAAAATAAGAAGTTAGTAATGTACAATTAGCAAGTGCAGAGTATTTCAGTGATAGAAGTTATAAAATTAATATGTGAACCTTATTCACTTATATCCTGTTAGTATCATTTACGAGCAACTCTGGGAGAATGATTTCTCTTGCTTTCTAGTTTAATACCTTTTATACATGTCCTTTTGTGAAAGGTTTCTGAAACCATGCTTATTTTTCACTATTTTTCAACGTAGCTTTTTTGAATGCTTCAGCTTGATTTTAGTTCTGTTGTCTATTATATAGTATACATTTTTGCTTGGTGCCTCTTCATTTAACTTGTGGCATTCCCAGTATCTGGTGATGAAGTCGTTCATGACATATAGCCTAACTCATGCACATTTCATAATTTGTAATTTTTTCTTATCAGCCTGAACCTTTTCCTGTACAGGCCTGTATGTCCAACTGTGTACTTAACAGGCATTTCAAACTTAACCTGTCCCAAAATTTCCCTTCTGTGTCTCCCTGTAAAATGACTGCTGCCACTGTCTTTTCCATTTCTGATAAAGGGAGGTCTGTCTTGCCTGGGGCTCAGACCCTAGTATTTTACATCATCTTGACTCTTCCATTTTTCCTTTTTTCTCATGTTTGGTTTGTTTGGAAATCCTGTTGCCCTGCCATCAAAATATATTCAGAACTCAATCTATTTCTCATCACCCTCATTGATCTTGATCTGAGTATCCTTCATTTCTCCCCTAGGTTTTTGGAGTAACCTCCTGACTGATTATACCCTTGGCATGTCGGTAAGAATAAGCCTGTTAAAGCATAATGAGACCATGTCCATACTTTCAAAATCATCCAGTGATTCCTTGTCTCACTAAAAAACTAAAACTGAAGTCCCTACAAGGCCCAACAAAATCCTGAACAATTGGCTTCTATTGACCTCTATTCCTAGTACTTTCTCATTACATCCCAGCCTCACTGAGCCTTTCTGCTGTTTCCCCAATACTCCAGTCTCATTCCTAGGCCACTCCTCTACATTTGTTCTTCCTCTTTCTGGCATACTTTGCCCTTAAATACCATTATGGCAAGCTCCTTCATCTTATTCGGTCAACTTTGTAGTGAAGCCTTATCTAAAATTTATATATATATATATATATATATATATATATATATATTTATATATATATATATAATTTCTTCCTTTCCTTAATGTTTTAAATATCCCCATTCTCTGCTTATTTTTCCTTTTAGTTTTTTTATTTTTATAATATAGCATGTTATGAGTTTTTACTTGTTTATTATGCTATTCTTTTCCCCCTCACTAGTATATAAATACAAGGACAAAATATTTGCCTATTTTTAAATTTTTATTAATATAAAGAACATATTTTGTGTATTTCATAGATACCATTCTAAGAACATAATCATATTTCCCTTCCTCAATCTCCCCTTTCTTTCTTTTTTTGTCCATTAATTTTTGCAGTAACGTAATTTCAGTTTACTTTATAATCACAGGCTTGATGTACTACTAACCGTAATACTCAAAAAGTAATAATTAGAAAGACCAGTGTTCCACAGGAGTATAAACATGGGCTAAAAATGATAATCATATGACAAAGTGACCATTTCATTCCTATACAGTTTTGTATTATATATTAGCTGCCACTATCAGAGAAAATACAATATGTAACAAATAATATTTGTCATTTTGAGACTAGCTTATTTTATTAAGCATAATGGATTCCAGTTGCATTCATTTTGTTGCAAAAATAGGTTTCCTTTTTTTTCTGGCTAGTATTCCATCTATGGTAAATGGGTTGAAGTGGAAACTCATTGTGGTTTTTATTTGCATTTCCATAATGGTAGCTATCATGGTCATCTTTTCATGTCTGTTAACCTTGGAAAAATGCCTGTATATGCCCTTTGCCTATCTGTTAACTAGATTTGCTTTGTTAGTGGGTTTCTGAGCTTTTTATAGGTCATGGATATTAATCCATTATCAGTTGCATAGTTTGCAAATATTGTCTTCCATTCTATCAGTTGCCATTTCACTTTGTTCAGCATTTCCTTTGCTGTGCAGATGGTTCTTAGCTTGATGAAATCACATTTGTCTATTTTTACTTTTATTGCCTGTGCTTCTGGGGTCTTATCTTAGAAGCCTTTGCCTGTGCCAGTGTCTTACAAAGTTTCCCAATGTTTTCCTCTGGTAATTTGGTGGTATCAGGTCATATATTTATATCTTTGCTCCCTTTTGAGTTGATTTTTGTTTATGGTGTAAGGTAGGGATTTTATTTCATACTTCTGCACATGGAGACCCAATTTTTCCCTCTTTGTTGAAGAGACTGTTTTTACTCCAGGGAGTGATTTTAGCTCTTTCATCAAATATTAATTGGTTGTAGGTGCATGGATTAATTTCTGGAGTTCTATTCTTTTCCATTGGTCTTTGTGTCTATTTCTGTGCCAATACCGGCTATTTTGATTATAACTTCCCTGTAGTATGTCTTGAAATCTAGTATTGTTATGCCTTTGACTTTGTGTTTGTTAAGATGGCTTTAGCTATGAATTTCAGCATCATTCTTTCTAGATCTGAGAAGAATGTCCTTGGTATTTTGATTGGGATTTGTCTGTTTTGTTTACTTCTGTATCCCTTGCTGCCTAATATATGTGTTCATAGTAGTTACTAATATTTGCTGAATGAATAGATTGTTTGAATAGCTACTGTTTGATTCTTTAGTATCTCCATCCTAAAAAAGATTAATCCAATAGAATCAAATTTATATATGATACATCCATGCTTAAGGATACAATATTGAAAGCATGCACAATTGATGGATGTTGGAACAAATATTCAGAAGTTGAAATGTATTCTAAGGATTATTTTCTTGTAGTAAACAGGCAAGACATATAGCTGTCCTGAAATAAGCATGTGCTATAAATCAACAGAATTTGAGACTGTAACAACATTGTTTTACTCCAAATAATAGATCAACTCCAAAACTTCCAAACATATCTGGCCTTTTACAATTAAATACTCCCAAATATATGTGTATATGATTAAAAAACTGCTTTCCTTTAGGGAAGTTACAGGTAAGTCTGGGGAAACCAGTAGTTACTCATATCATTAGAGGAAGATCTTTGTTTCAGATGTGTATGAAGCGTTTGTAAAGTTTACCACGTTTTTCCTGTCAGCTTGCTAATATCTTTCATCTTTCCAGTATTGTACTAATTGATTATTAATGCATAGCAAATTATCCTCAAATTAAGTGGCATTATCTCAAATTTTGATGGGTTAGGAATTCAAGAGGAGCATAGCTAACTGTCAGTGACTCAAAGTCTACCAAGAAATTGGGAAGCGGACACTGCTTTGGTCACTACTGAAAGCTTGATTGGGTATATGGAGGGTGGAGTTCCAAGATCTATTTCCAGGTCAGGAATTATTGGCTGATCTCAGTTCCTTCACCTAGTAGGTCTCTCTACAAGAATGACTCATGAAGTGGCAGCTGGCTTTCCTCAAGGTGGGTTCCCCAAGACGATGCATCTGTTAGAGTGAGAACCTGCAAATGAAATGGAAGTCATAGTGTTTTACAATTTAATCTCAAAAGAGACATGCCTTTATTCCTGTCATATTCTGTTCATTAGGTTCAGCACACAAAGAGAGGGGATTATTTAGCAGGAAGTGGGGACACTGGGGGTCATTTTAGAGATTGTCTGCCTAACAGGAATACTTTAATCTCTTCCCACAAGGTTACTAGTTATAATGTGGCCATTAGTAATAAGGACAAGGCACAATGTGTTCATTGTCAGCAAAACTTCACAGTTTATCTGTGAAGCTAAAATCAATTTATAGAAGAATGAGTTTAAATGAACAACTGCAAAAAAATAGACCCAAATGCCTTTAAGGCATTGGAACACAGTATCAAGCAATGAGAAAGAGCCATCACTTTAGGGACATAATTAGTCTGAACCTTACTCAAAGGAGATGACAGAAGCCCAAACAACTGCTACCTTGACTTGTTTGTCATAGCCAATTAAGACTCCCTTACTCTCTTGAAATAATTGTTTATTAGGAATATTTGATTTTCTTAGTTTTGATACATTACCAGGTTACTAGGGTTAGGCATGTTTGGTTTTCTTAGTTTTGAAATGTTACCGTGTTACTAGGATAGCTGAGAACTCTGTTCTTACCAGTGCAGACCAAAACACTTGTCCATTGGCAACATTTAGAGTCATGTTGTATGTTAAAATAGTAGACAGAAGGTCAGCTATCTTTTTCCTGTTTCTTTTAGTTGTTTTGAAGTTCTTCATTCCAGGACTGTGTCTTCTGACTTCCTTCCAGATAAGATGCTTGATATTTAGTGAATCCTAAGAAAATTCTTTCTCACTTAATGAAATTTATCTTTCTAATTAAAATTAAAATTTCTGTTGTTTAATTTTTTTTTTTTTGCTGCTTGAGAAAAAATTTGTTCTTCTTTGTTGATGTCTTTCCAGAAGTTTTCCAGAAGTTCTTTTGCACAATGCTTGCATGTAATAAGCACTTCATAAATGTTCCTCTTTTTGTAGAAGAAACAGACTAAATCTTTGCATAGTATTAAATGTTTTTATGGCATGCAGAACTAATATTTAACAGTGCATGGGTGTTACATATTTTTAAAATTACCTGAAATTCAAGGAATGAATAACTTTTGCCTCTCCTTTATATTTCTAAATTTTAACAACTCTTGATCCATATCTTGAATTACTATGAAAGTAATTTTTGACAAGTAATTTTCAAAACCAAATACTTGAATGATTATGTTTTTCTCTTTCTAACTTTTTCCAAATTTAAAACATATTTGATAATGCCTAAGCCATAATCTTTTTTTGGTATGAAAAAGGAAATTCCTTTTGAATTATGATTATTAGGATTGACATGCATGTGCTTTCTACTTATAAACTAATGCTATTTTCCTTGTCCTTTTGTTTCTGCTGCTTCCATCCTGGTGCATTTTGCTTCTTCCTGGTTTGGACTGTGTGTGTTTGCTGCTCAATTACTCTGCATTAAAAGCTTCTTGGTGATAGCAAAGATGCCCTTGGGCCATCAAGTAAGTAGCTAAAGTTTGAATGTTTGGGGACATGATAATGTTTTGATGTGTGCTTAAGAAAGTCAAAAGGTATTTCATTTTTGATTTATTAAGTCTTCTACTTTTCTTTCTAGGCATTAAATGCAAAGTAAAGAATATAAATGGTCATTCAGTACTCAGTGCCCATCTGTTCTCATTGGCCATCTGATATTGGTAGACAATGTTTGTATATTTACTTCTTGGTGCATTATTTACTTGAATATTCCATTCATAATTTAGGACCTCTTCTTCACAGTTGTCTTCCTACAGTCATCCCTAAAATAGTTCAGACTACATTGAGGCTAGAGATCGCACAAGCAAATCACCGCCGTATGAAAGTGAGAGATACTATCTTACTCTGCCAGAATGATTACATAATGGATAATCTAGTTATAAAAATATTCTACACATTATGATTTTATGTGTTATTTTAGGACTTTAGAGGATATATCCTTTAAAATTATATCCATTTCACTACAAAAAATTTTATTGAGTTTCCCTTTTTTGGATATGCAGACACTGTGCTATTCCAACTTTGGGTATATACAATGAATATTGTATACATGGCCTTTGTCTGTAAGGGTTAGTGTAGTCTAGTTGGAGACTGATGGGCCAAGTTTGCTATTTAAAATAGTGGAATTACTGAGATGAAATGAATTTCAGAGATTATCTAATCAAGCAGTATTTTAAAGATGAAGAACTTGAAGCTATGAGCATAGATATCCTTAGAATTTTCACTTTGTTGAAGACAAGTATAGAATTATGTTGATTTAGAAAGTACTTATTTTTAACTAGTTATCTCTTCTGAATTATTTCACTGCTCTGGGTTTCATGTTTTTTTCATTGGCCAAAGAAAGTGTCTGAACACTGAGCAAAATAATAGCAAAAGTATTTTCTAAGTATAAAATGCTTAAATCTGGGTCTGTTGCTCTTTTTCCCTAGTACTGGTTATAGGATGTAAGTCATTTTTTTTCTAAAAAGATTACTTCAAATCATATGCTGCAGTTCTATTCTTTCATTCTTAATTGAAACAATTCACAGTATTTTAAATATAGTGTTTATATGACTAGTATTAGGATAATAGAAATTTTAAAAGTAGAAAAAGAACACAAATATCAAAACATTTTGTATGTTTTGTTTGACTTTGTGATAGTTGGGAGATAAATGGAGAACTATAATTTATACTTAAAATAGAAGATTATGTATTTTAAGCATATATAAATAAAAAACCAAACTATGTATTTGAATTAATTTATAATGTACTCTGCCATGCATTGGAAGCCTGGGGCTGTATAATTATTATAAGAGACCACATATCTTTAATTTTTTTTTCTAAGGGAGTTGGGGCAGAGAAATTGAGAGTATTTCCATTTGCTTGTTCACTCTTCAAATGTGTACATTTGAAGCCAGAAGCCTTAAATGTCAATCTAGGTCTCCCCTGTAGATGCCTGGAACCCAACTGCTGGAACCATGACCTGCTGTGCATTAGCAGAAAGCTGGAATTAGGAGCAGGGCCAGGACTCTAAGCCAAACACTCTGATGTGAGATGTGGGCATCCTAAGTAGCAGTTTAACTGCTAGGCCCAACAGCCACCCCAGTGTTATTTTCAGTGAAGCAATTTTATAGTATTTTATTAGCATCTGTACTATTGAATGAAAAAACAATGTGATTTATACCTCCTATAAAGGGGATACATAGGATATATAAACAGGTTATTTGTGGCTTTAAGATTTTCCTTTATATTCCTTTAGCTTCCACTTAGATTAAGTACAAACACCAGAGTTTGAAGCTTGTAAAATTTCTCAAATTTTATATTGATGTGTTGAATTCAAGTAGTAAAGACTGTTAGGTGTATTATTCTTAGACGATGCATCTGGTATGTTAAATTATATTAGTATTGATTATTCCAGTGTGATCTCTACTAAAGTAAAGTGAGTAACAAAGTAGAGCCACCAGAGGGCATTGTAGTGTTATCATTAGTAAGGGAGTCAATTGTGTCATAAAGCATACTGGAATCATGTAGTGGTTCTTTCAGCAATATATATTCAGTCATTTAGCAAGTATTTATTGAGTTTCAGGCATATGCCAAGAGATACCAACAAAAAAAAAAGTTACTGTTCTGAAATTTCCACTCAAATAGTCTACTACTGCACACATGACGTAGGATATCATAATGGTTTTTATATTACATAAAACCTCTTTTTGTTGGTTTAGTTGTTAAGGCTTTTGAGTGGAATGAGAGAAGACAAATAGAAAGATGGATTTCCTGTTTTACTGTAAAGAAGTACACTAAAGTTTGTTGCTGTTTTTATGTATTCTCTCACTTCAAGGTTAGCATTGTTTCCTTTTTTATATAGTGGACTTATTTAAGACCTAGGTACCTATGTCTTAGTGATGAAATACTGAAGCATGTTTTAATTCTATTAGTGGATCATCTTAGAAAATATTTTTACAATGACATACTTTCAGTTCTTTTTAAATCATAAACTTAACCCTCCACTAAGTAAAGAACTGAACAGATAATAATAAGAAAAAAACATGATGTCATTGTAAAAATTAAAAGAATAAGAAAGGAAGGCGGAAGGAAGGTGGGAGCAGGTATAGGAGGGAGGGTAGGGTAGGAAGTATCACTGTGCTTCTAAATCTGTATATATAAAACACTTGAAATTTGTTCACATTATATAAATAAAAAATTATAAAAAAGAATATATTTTGATAGTCTTAAATGTTTTATCTGATGCGTGCAAAATAACCTATGTGTCATATATGAGTGGTAGACATCAGAGTTAGCAAATATTTAACCTACAATCCAAGAACTAGAATCTTAGAAATACCTCATGTATTTTTACCTGTTTCTCTTCTCTTTTATCCTTGCACCTGCTTGCAGAGTTGGTGATAAAGTTGTATGTTTTGTTTATTACTCTTTGCTTTTTAAAGAGTTTTTCTGTTATTTTTAAACTACATTTGTATAACCAAGTTTTGTTTTCAATAACATTTGTATCACTAAGGTTTTTAATTTATGAGAATGGTATCATGCTATCTTTATGGACTTTATTTTTGTGGTTAACATTTTACTTCCAAGATTCAGCCATGTTGTTTGGTATAGGAATAGATCATTCCTTTTCAATGCTATTTGCTACTTCATTGTATGCATAAGGCACAATTTATTATTCTTATTTTATTTTCATTTGACAAATATTTAAATTGTTTTGATTTTTGCTTTATGAATAGTGTTGCTCTGAACAGTCTTACTCTTATCTCCTGTATATACCTTTTTTTTTTTTTTTTTTTGACAGGCAGAGTGGAACAGTGAGAGAGAGAGAGACAGAGAGAAAGGTCTTCCTTTGCCGTTGGTTCACCCTCCAGTGGCCGCCTCGGCCGGCACACTGTGCTGATCAGATGGCAGGAGCCAGGTACTTATCCTGGTCTCCCATGGGGTGCAGGGCTAAGTACTTGGGCCATCCTCCACTGCACTCCCTGGCCACAGCAGAGAGCTGGCCTGGAAGAGGGGCAACCGGGACAGAACCCGGCGCCCCGACTGGGACTAGAACCCGGTATGCCGGCGCCGCAAGGTGGAGGATTAGCCTACTGAGCCGTGGCGCCAGCCTCCTGTATATACCTTAAAGAGTTATTCTAGGTATAAATCTAAGAATGAAATTGTTAGAGCTATGGGGTCTGCTAAAATTCATTTTCATATAAGATAACTTCAAATTGTTTACCAAAGTGTTTGTGTCAATTTATACTTATACTCCACCAACAGTGACTTAGCCATTTTGTTGACCCTGTCCTTGTCAATATTTGGTATTATCAGACTTCTAGATAATTTTTACCAGTTCTACTGAGTGTAAAATATTTATTCCATTATGATCTTGATTTGCATTTCTCTGATTACAAAGAAAGATGAAGATATTTTTATATACTTACTGATCTTTTGCATTTCTTCTTTCAGAAAGTCACTGTTCTTATCTTTCCCCCATTTTTTTTATGTTGTTGATCTTTTTGTAATTGATTTATAGGAGTTACTTTTTTTTTTTTTTTTTTTTTTTTTTTGACAGGCAGAGTGGACAGTGAGAGAGAGAGAGACAGAGAGAAAGGTCTTCCTTTCTGGATACCAACTCTTTAATTATATGTGTTGCAAATATCTTCTGTTTTATACTTTCTTTTCAGTTTTACTATGGTATTAATTGATTAGCTGAATTCATAATTTTAATAGAGTTTCTCAATTCTTTGTTTATGGTTAGTACTTCTGTGTGTTTTTTAAGAAGTCATTCCCTACCCCAGATTTATAAAGATGTTCTCTTACAGTCTAAAAGGTTTTAAGTTCAACTTTTTACATTTACTTAGAACTACTTTTTGTTTGTGGTAAGAGGTGGGAATCTGTTTCTCCAATATGGATAAACAATTTCCTTGAGTCATTATTGGAGTAGTCTTTCTTTTTCCTACCTTTACTGTGCATCTGGGCTATATATATCTGTGGGTGTGTTTCTGAGCAGCCTCTGTTATTTAGGTCATGTTGTCTTTCTATCAGTAAAATTCATTTTTAAATTTCAATAATTATTTTTAGAAATCAAATGAACCTTAGATTTAGTAACTGTATCACCATATACTTTATGCTAATGAAGTCTCATATAAGCTAAAAGTTAGTTAATTCATTCAGCATAATTTTGTTGACCACTTTTCATAAACCAGGAATCAACACCTTCAATGTGTCATGAAGTGTAACTGAAACTGAGAATTTACAGAAAAGTAAGACAAACAAATCTCCCTACTCCCATGACTTAATGTCTACTGGAAGAGGGCAGACAGTAAACAAAGAGATGATATAATATCAGAAAATGATAAGAGCTACAATAAAAATCATTTAGAGTAGGGTGATAGAGTAAAGCTGTGGAGTAGTAGATACTAACCATTAAAAATTGATATGTTTTGTTATATTAAAATTAAGAACTTATAGGGGTGCTTCAAGGAGATCATGGTAAGGTGAAATTAAAGATTGTTTATTTTGGTACAAAAATTTTTGGAAGTCACTGTGGAAAACCATATAAGATTTCTTTAAAATAAACAAATAAAAGCTAGAATGGGTCTTCCATATGATCCAGCAATCCCACTACTGGATACATACCCAAAAGATATGAACTCATTGTATCAAAGAGATGCCTGCTCCCGTTTATTGCAGCATTATTCACAATAGCCAAAATGGAATCAAGTAAGGTGTCCATCATCAGATAAATGCATAAAGAAAATGTCACATAAACACACGAGCATATTGTTCAGCTAAAAAAAAGAATAAAATTCTGTCATTTGCAGCAAAATGATTAGAACTGAAGGACATCATGTTGAGTGAAATAAATGAGACACAGAAGGGCAAATACCTCATTTTCTCCCTTGTATGTGGGAGTTAAACTTTAAAAACTAACAAAACAATAACAAAGAGGAGAGAAATATCTATATGTATCAATTTTTTAAAAAGATTTATTTATTTATTTGACAGAGTTACAGAGAGGCAGAGGCAACAGAGAGAGAGGTGTCCCATCTGCTGGTTACTCCCCAGATAACCACAACAGCCGGAGCTGCGCCAATCCGAAGCCAGGACCCAGGAGCTTCTTCTGGGTCTCCCATGCCGGTGCAGGGGCCCAAGGATTTGGGCCATTTCTACTGCTTTCCCAGGCCATAGCAGAGAGCTGAGTTGGAAGTGGAGCAGCTGGGACTCAAACTGATGCCCTTATGGGATGCCGGCGCTGTAATCAGTGGCTTTGCACTCCACGCCACAATGCCGGCCCCTATGTGTATCAGTTTTACTGCAAATACAGTGTTTTGCCAAACTTTGTTGTAAGTCTTCGTTAAACAAATTGGTCTGAATTTTATACTACTATAGTTTGAATGATTTTGTAACTATCTTAAAATTTACTTTATATGAGAAGTTGAGCACCTTTTTATTTGATTATTGTTTGTAGACCTTACTTATTTTTCTGCTAGACTAAGATCTTTACACTTTTTTTTGGTGAACTCTTTGGTAGAGTCATTGGGGTTTTGACTGTAATGTATGTTAAAAACATATTCCGTTAAAAATAGTAAATAAAATATTAAGTAAAAGAAAAGAATTATGCAGAGCTGGCATGGTGATTTAGCAGGTAAAGCTGCTGCCTGCAGTCCTGGCATCCCATGTGGGCAGCAGTTCATGTCCCAGCTGCTCCACTTCCAATCCAGATCTCTGCTAATGGCCTGGGAAAAGCAGCAGAAGATGAACCAAGTACTTGGGCCTCAGCCACCTGTGTGGGAGACCTGGAAAAAGCTCCTAGCTCCTGGCCTCAGCCTGGCCTCACTGCAGCTGTTGCAACCATTTGAGGAGTAAACCAGTGGAAGGAGGATCTCTCTCTTCCTCCCTCCCTCCCTCCCTCCCTTCCTCCCTCCCTCCCTCTCTCTCTCTCTCTCTCCCTCTCCCTCTCCCTCTCCCTTCCTCCCTTACCTCTACCTCTCTTCCCCCCATCTCTCTCTCTCCTCGCCTCTCTTTCTCCTCCTTCTCTTTTTCCTCCCTCTCCTCCTTCTTCCTCTTCCTCTTCCTCCCTTTCCTCTTCTCCTCCTCCTCCCTCTGTGATTCTTTCAAGTGGATAAATAAATCTTAAAAAAAAAAAGAATTATACCCTAGATGAATTTAGATTTCTGTTAAGTAATAAAAACTTGATTATAAGACAGACAGATATGTGAGCTTTCATTTGGGGGAATACAGTATAGCTAGAGAATAAATTTAGGAGTTATCAGTCTTTTAGGTGTCATCTGTATTTACTTGGATCATAAATGAATGTTTTTATATTTTTACTTTGTGATATAGGAAGCAAAAATATAATTTTGAAGGCTTTATCATAATGGAAAATGTACTAAAACAGTGTGCCTTAAAAAGATACGGTGATGGGAGCAGGCATTAACCTAGTAGTTCAGATGTCCATCTTCTTTATTAGACTGCTTGGATTGGATTCCCAGCTCAGGCTCCTAACTCTAGCTTCCCACCAATGCAAACTTTGGGAAGCAGTTGCAAAAGCTCAAGTAATTGGGTTCCTGGCACCCATATGGGAGACCCAGCTCCTTGCTCCTAGCTCCTGGCTCCAGCCCCAGTTCAGCTTTGGCTGTTGTAGGCATTTGAGCATGAAACAGTTAATGAAAGTTTTTCTCTTTCTCCTCTCCCCTCTCCCCTCTCCCCTCCTTCTCTTCTCTCTTCTCTCTTCTCTCTTCTCTCTTCTCTCTTCTCTCTTCTTTCTTCTCCCCTCCTTCTCTCTTCTCTCCTCCTTCTCTTCTCTCTTCTCTTTTCTCCTCCTTCTCTTCTTTCTCCTCCTTCTCTTCTCTCTTCTCTCCTCCTTCTCTTCCCTCTTCTCTCCTCCTTCTCTTCCCTCTCCCCTCTTCCCTCTCCCCTCTTCCCTCTCCCCTCTTCCCTCTCCCCTCTTCCCTCTCCCCTCTTCCCTCTCCCCTCTCCCCCCTCCCCTCTCCCCCCTCTCCCCCCTCTCCTCCCCTCTCTTCCCCTCTTCTCCCCTCTTCTCTCTTCTCTCTCTCCTCTTCTCTCTCGCTCTCTCTCGCTCTCTCCCTCTGGGTGTGTGTCTAACCCCCATCTTTCCCTCCCTCTCCTTCCTTCAAATAAATAAAAAAATGAAAAAGACATAATAAAAATATGTTCTTTTTTTTTTTAACTTGGAAAGTTAGAGTGAAGACCAAATCATTCTTTTAAAAGGTGAAACTTACTTTTGCAGGCCAAATGCACAGAAACATAAAGTGTTTGTCCTTTTTCCTCATTTAGTGTTTTTTCTTTTCTGTCCTCTATTAAACTGAGCATTGCTGTGCTGTATTATCAGTAGCTTGGTCAAATAGGTAAAAAGCAGCCTCCAAGAATTATTTAAATTGAGGCTTTAATTTAAAGCTACTACTACTTAGCCTTAGGCAAAGCAGTTTCTGTCCTCCGGTTTCCCCATCTCTAAAACAGCAATCATATTACTTTCTACAAAAATTAGAAACTACATTAGAAATTCTTGTAAATATTATACTGCTCATAATTAGTATTTCTGTGAAATGATTTATCTTTTGCTAATTCTATTGGCAAATGGAAAGAGTTAATAAAAGTGAAAAGCACGTAGTAAATTGCAGTGCTTTGCATTATCAGTTGAATATATATTTTCACTTTCATAATGTTTATAATTTGTGTATTTGACTCACATGTACCTGTCAGTTCCTCTTGGGTTGATAGTAAACCAATATGAAAACAAAATGATTTTGATAATTTATTAAATTATTGCATTGGTAAAATGAATATTACTACCAAAGCAATTGCAGTCCTAATTGTATTCTATGTTTCTATGTACATGTATGACTCTAGTACTAATTATTTTTCTCTTCTTTCCTTGAGCTATTGTAGCAAACAGTGACGAATCTCAGCTTCTGACACCAGGAAAAATGAGTCAGCGCCAAGGGAAAGAATCTTATCCAACACCAACCAAAGATTTGCATCAGCCATCTCTTAGTCCAGCAAGTCCGCATAGCCAGGGTAAGAAACTGTGGTTTTAATGTTTGTTTCAAAGGAGAGTGACATTCGGAACTGTTTTTAGTGTTTTATTGTTTGAAAGGAGAGTGACATTTGGAACTATTTTAGTGGTTTTTTTTCTAAGTTTTTTAACTGTTCAATTTTATATGGTTCTTATTTTGTTTTGTTTGCGTTATCTATAATACTCTTGAAATGAGTACATTTTATTTTAGTATTCTTGACTTTCTCTTATCTTCACTAATATACTTTGTTAGTCATACCATTCTCTAATTCAGTAATTCTTAAACTTTTCTGATATTGCGGCTCCTTTATACTCTTGAAAAAATTACTGAAGATGCTGGAGAGTTTCTGTTTATATAAATTTTATCTATTGATATTTATTGTAAATTAAAACTAAGAATATTTTAAGAAGCTTACTATATTTATAATGATGAACTTTTATTATCTGTTCATATGAATATCATTTGTTCTGTCACGTTACACATTTATCATCTCCTTGTGTTGAAAATTCAAAATCCTGGCTGGTAGCTATTTTGAAGTATATAATTAGTTGTTGTCAACCGTAGTTACCCTACTGTGCAGTAAACTATTAGAAGTTATTCTGCCTATCTTGTAGCACCCCTTGTACTTGTTCATCATTCTCTTTCTGTTCCCCGACTCCATCCCAGTCCCTGGTAACCACTATTTTCTATACTTCTGTGAGATTAACTTTTTAAGCTCCCACATATAAGTGAAATCTTGTATTTCTGTGCCTGGCTTATTTTATATGACATAATTTTTGTGTAGGTTCATCCACATTGTTGCAAATGACAGGATTTCTTTCCCTTTTCTGTTTATGGACACCTACGTTAATTCCATATGTGGGCTATTGTGAATAATGGTGTAGTAAACTTGAGGTGCAAATACCTCTTTTAATAGTAGTTTCTTTTCCTTTGAATATATTCCTGGTAGTGGAGTTGCTGGATCAGAAATATTTTTATTAAAAATTATTGTTCCCTCCTCAAAATTGAGAAGGACGGTGTTATTTTATTTCAGGATTTCTCAGTCTTGGAATTAACATTTTAGCTCTGATAAATCTTTGTTGTGCGGTATTGTCCTATACATTATAAGATATTTAGCAATATCTTAAACTATACCCACTAATACTAATACCACTTTTCCCAGTTGTGACATCCAAAAGTGTCTCCAGTAATTGAAAATTACTGTTTGATAGTTTTTGCAAATCTCTTTAATGTCTATTGTAATAAGACAGTTGTATTATTTTTTAAGTAGAAGTGAAATTTTATTTTAGAAGAAAGACTCTGAACAGAGTGCCTAATAGAAAGACCAATGCGCTGAGATCTCACACTGTAGGGGTGCTTCTATATCCTTCATGTTATTTCCAAGGAACAAAAGTAGTGGTTACACTTTAGTTACTGTGAAAGTTGGGGCAGTTGCCCTGAAGTCCTTTCTAGCTTGTTTTTATCTAAGCCTAGATCTTGTCGTTGTTGGTAAATATTTCTTACAAGGGGCTTTCATGCTCTTCTGTTGAGTGTGTACATGATAGGAAGGTACTACAGTTTGTACGTGCTGGAAAGGAGCTGTGGAATGGTTTTAGTCTGGACTGTTTTTAGTCCAGGGTATATTTACATGTTTCTGCAATCAATCTGTTGTATATAGATGATTCAAATGAAGTATATGAATAAAATTTGGTGCTATATGTCTTTTATACACAACTGTAGACATTTTTTTCTTTGACAGTAGATCAAAACTTGGCAAGCAATAGTTATTTTTCATTTGTTTGTTTCAAGATTTTTATATATTTGAAAGGCAGAGTTACAGAGAAAGAGAAAGAGACAGAGATATCTTCTATCCATTGGTTCATTCCCCAAATGGCTGCAACTGCTAGGGCTGGGCCAGACTGAAACCAGGAACCAGGAGCTTCTCTGGATCTCCCACATGGGTACAGGGGCCCACGCATTGGAATATCTTCTGCTGCTTTCCCAGGTGCATTAGTAGGGAGCTGGATTGGAATGGATGGTGGCCATATGGGATTCTGGAGTCACAGGCAGTGGCTTTTCTGGCTATGCCACATGGCTGACACCAGGTAGTCGTTTTTTAAATACCAGTTGTGATGTGGAATCTCAGAATGTATCAGTACACTTTCCATATCCTGTTAAATTAAAATACATTGGTCTTAAATTTTTAATGGCTCTTTTGTCATGCATGATTTTGTAACATTGTACAATTGTCATTTGAAAAATATTTGTTCACCCACTTTGCAGATATTCCAAGTGCTGACACACTAAAAAATAAAATACAGAGAAGTGATCTATGCATATTTCTCATTTTGTCACACAGAGTATTAAAACCATGTGTACTAGAAGTTCAAGATTAATAATTTATATTTCTTCTTCAAGGATATTTGTAAGTGAAACTGGTATTCTTGTACTATGAGTGCATAACTGTAGAATTCAGTGACCACTGTTACAGTTTGGTGCCTCTGCCTTGATTTGTGCTAAGATGCCAACAGTTTTATCCAACATTTTTTTTTTGTACTATCAATGAAAATGTCAACATAAGGAAAAAGTGGTAGGAAACTAATTTTGGTCCTGCTGGAACTCTTAAAAGAATCTTGAGGATTCCCAAAGCTTCATGATTCACATTTTTTAATTCATACTTTATCAGTTTTGTACAGTGGATTTTGCTCCTCAACTAGAGTTTATCTAATTAAATATTTCAAACTCTCTGTCATACTACTTATAGCCACGTGGAAAGACTTCTGCTTTGAAAACTGAGAACTTAAATTTGGTGTTTGAAAGTTAATATTGCAGTGCTAACCCATTGTCTGTAGTTTCTTTTTCTGGAGTTCCAGTTACTCGTGGTCCAAGAATATTAAATGAAAAGTTCAAGAAACGAGCAGTCCCTAAATTTTCAATTCTGAGTAGCATAATGAGATCTTACTCCAATCCACCAGAGGCATGAATCATTCCTCTGTTCTACCTATTCACTTTGGATATGTGACCCTCCCTGCAGCAATTGAGAGAGGGAGAGAGAAAGAGACCACATTCACATAAGTTTTATTACAGTATATTGTTACTCTGTTTTATTACTAGTTATTATTAATCTCTCACTGTGCTTAATTTATAATTTAAACTTCAATGTAGGTATGTATGGAGAGGAAAATACAGTGTATATAAGGCTTGGTACTATTTGTGGTTTCAGGCATCCACTGGGGATCTCAAAATGTATCCCCTGTGGATAAAGAGGGAATGACTGTACATTGGTTATCAAATTTTTTAAAATTAAATTTTAGAATCTTAACTATCATCTTATAAGGTCTGTTTAATTAGTCAAGTTTGGTGGTGTAACTTTAGGAATTATCCTTTGAGATTAGATTTTTGTAACTTTCTTTTGAAACAAAACCATTCTTTTGAACAATATTTATCTTTTACGTATTTGACAGAGAGACAACTAGAGCTCCTGTCTTATAGTTTACTCCACAAAAGTCTACATGGCTGGAGTGGGACTAGGGCTGAAGCCAGGATCCAGGAACACAATCCAGGTCTTCTACATGCATGACAGAAATCCAACTATTTGAACTATTCCTGCTGCCTCCCAGAGTCTGCATTAGCAGGAAACTGGAGTCAGGAGCCAGATCCAGGAATCAAACCAAAGTACTCCAATGTGAAATATGGTGTCTTCATCACTAGGCTAAATTCATACTTCTATAACTTCTTTTTCAAATGAATATTAAGTGGAAAATACAGATTGAACATCCCTAATCTGAACATCTGAAGTGCAAAACTTTTTTGAGTGCTGACATGATATAACAAGTGAAAAATTCAATAGCTGAACTCATATGATGGTTCACAATCAAAAGATAGGCACACTAAAAATACTGTATAAAAAGTATCTTTAGGCTATGTGTATAAGATAGATGAAACAAACAAATTTTGTATTTAGACCTGAGGAATTATTTGAAAACAAACAAAAAAGATTTATTTATTTATTTGAATGGCAGAGTAACAGAGAGGGAAAGACAGAGATAAAAAGATCTTCCATCTGCTGGTTCACTCCCCAAATTACCTCAATAGTCTTGAACTGGTGCTCTGATAAGGAATGCCAGCATCAGAGATGGTGGCTTAACCTGTAGCACCACAACTTGGGTCCGTCCTCAGGAGTTCATACAAAAACCTTGTAGTGTTTAACTCCTTGTTCTCTGTATTTTACAAATGAGGTAACTGATCAGTTGCTAAGCTCAACACAAACTTTGATATAACTTGAGTTTATTTCTTACTTTAAAATTTCAATCAACTTAGTTTTGTTTTTTTGAGGGTCAAATTTTCCAAACTTTACCTTGGTTCCTGTGTCTTTTATGTAATCCCATTATGTGTATTGTGCCTTGTGTGGACATATTTTAAAATTTCTTTTGGGTAGTACCTAGAAGTATAGTCATGGTAAGCATTTGTTTTATAATAAATGGCCAAGCCACTTTCCAAAGCCATTGGGCAGTTTTCACATTCATACTATCAGTGTGTGAGAGGTTCAGTTCTTCTATATCCTTGATCTTTTTTATTTTAGCTCTTCTGATGGATGTGTAATAATATCACATTGTGGTCTTAATTTGCATTTCCTTGATGACTAAAGATGTTGAGCGTCTTCATGTACTTATTGGTTACTTATGAATCTTTTGTGAAGTATCAGTTATTTTTCCTACTTGCAAAAAATTGGCTTGTTTTACTGTTGAACCTTAATAGTTCCTTAATATATTTTAGTGGTGTCTTTAATAGCTGTGTAGGAATATTTTCTTTCAATCTTGATATACCTTTCCTTTGTCTTAATATTTCTTCTAAAGATCAGATGTTTTTAATTTTCATAAGGCTCAATTTATCAATTTTTATGAGTCAAGCTTTATGTATTTTTATTACTAAAGAAATCTGTGTCTGCCCTAAAGTTGCAAAGAATATTTCCTGTGATTTCTTCTAGAAGTTTTTTTAATGTCAAGACTCTGATTTCTATCTTTATTTTCATTCTTACTATTACCATCTTAGTCTAGGTCTTCATCATTCTACACCTACATTGCCTAGCAGCACAGCCTCCTACCTGCCATTTGGTCTTTGCCTTTCAATATATGAGGCTATATTTCTTAACAAAACAACCAAATAAAATATTATTGTCACATAGTAAGGTGAGGTTGTTATGGGTTGAGATTCTTGCGATGTAGATGACCAGAGGACGTATAGATCCTGCGAAGTAGATATCTGAGGGAAATAACATGAGTAAAGAGAAATAGAAAATTGTAACTGAAGATACTACTTTTTAAAATTCAAGCCTGTAACTGAAAAACTTAGCAAGATGCCTATATTTATGTCGCTTCTATTCTCAAACAGGCAGTGGCTTCCCGTTGCCTAGAGAGGTGGGTACTTAAATCTGGCTATATCTGGGAATCTCCTGGGAGCTGAAACAGATTCTGCTCCACCCTTTCAGAATCTCTAGGTGAAGTTCAGTAATGTGGATGTTTATAGAGATCGCTAAATGTTCTTGATGTAGCAACACTTAGACCGTATTTGGAAACCAACTGTTGAGAGCACAAATTATAGTTTCCATAATGTGGAAGTCAAGGCTCTTACAATGAGGGCACTTCAAAAATTTTACAAAACATGTTTGTTTTGAGATAAGAAATAAGTTTGTTTCCCTCCCACAATGAAATCCATACATAGTTTTTTATACATACTTTCCATGAACTTCCTGAAGACCTCTCATGTGTATGATTTTACTCTTCTCTTCCAATTTTGTCTTTTATTTCCCCAGTCATGAACCAAGTTAGATGCTTCCTTCATTAGCCATATTGTAGTTTTATTTATTCTGTTCCTCCACTGTGGACTGTCCTTCTCCCTCTCCTTGCTTGTCCAGGTACTGTCATTCTTGAAGATGTGATTTAAATGTCTTTTCCTTTATAACACTTTCTTAGGTTATGTTGTTATCTCAGTTTTCCAAATTTCTATATCACTGCTGTTGTAGTAGGTATTGGTATAGTGTGGTCTCTTCAGGTGGCAGTTTTTCAAAGCAAGTGAGAGGTCACTGAGTTCCATGCTTAATAAGGGAATTACACTGCTCACCATTAATTAAAGAATTTCATCTATTCTCATTTTTCCTCTTTTGGCTTTCTCCTCCATACATATTGATTCATACTCATTTAGCATAGGTCATCATCCCTTCAAAACAATTCTTTTTTACAATATGATTTCCTTCCATCAGTTTATGATTTTTTTTAAGAGCTGGAGTGACTCTTTCCTCACTATGCCCACACACATCAAATAATCTGTTACATGCTTAGATTATGGCAACAGGTTAGATTATTCCAAAGGTTATGTTTTCCAGATTTTTTTCCCCTTATTCAGAGGCTGTTATTTAAATTCAAAATAGAAAAAAAAAGAGAGAGAGAGAAAGAAAGAGGTCTTCCATCTGATGGTTTACTCCCCAATTGGCTGCAACGGCTGGAGCTGCGCTGATCTGAAACCAGGAGTCAGGAGCTTCTTCCAGGTCTCCCATGCGGGTGCAGGGGTCCAAGGACTTGGGCCATCTTCTACTGCTTTCTCAGGCCATAGCAGAGAGCTGGATCAGAAGTGGAGCAGCCAAGTCTCGAACCAGCACCCATATGGGATGCTGGCACTGCAGACGGTGGCTTCTCATACTATGCCACAACATTGCCCCCCCCCCCAAAGCTGGTTTTATAAATGGATTTTTTTTTATTTGTAGCTGGTATAATTACCTGCATGGATCTCCACACTTGTCAGATTAATTATTAAAATCATTAGGAAATTACTATATATATGTTAACTACAGTTCTGTGTATCAGTATCAAATAGAAAAATGCAATTCAGAAAATACTATCAAAAATAAGTACACAACAATCAATCTAGGAAGACATATAAATTATCTTTAAGTAGTGAGTTATAACACTTAATATACTCTCTTTTTTTTTGACAGGCAGATTTAGACAGTGAGAGACAGAGAGAAAGGTCTTCCTTTCCGTTGGTTGACGCGCCCCCTCCCCCCCAATGGCCACTATGGCCAGCGCATTGCGCCGATCCAAGGCCAGAAGCCAGGTGCTTCCTCCTGGTCACCCATGTGGGTGCAGGGCCCAAGAACTTGAGCCATCCTCCACTGCCTTCCCGGGCCACAGCAGAGAGCTGGGCTGGAAGAGGAGCAACCAGGACAGAATCTGGCGCCCCAACCGGACGAGAACCCGGGGTGCCAGCGCCGCAGGCAGAGGATTAGCCAAGTGAGCCGCAGCGCCGGCCATGAGGTATAACACTTAAGATCATCATAAATAAAGAAAAAGACCATGTTTATGACAGAAAAATTCATTATTTGGATGCTACTTCTCAAATTGATGTTGTGGCTTCAGTGTATTTCAAATCTATATCATTTTTCTTAAACTTTATTTAAGTTATACAAGTTTCATTTATTTCATATATACGGATTAGGAACACAGTAGTAATACTTCCCTCTCTACCTTCCCTCCTGCCCACGTTCCAACCTTTTTTCCTCCTCCCTCTCCCATTCCCACTCTTAATTTTTACAAAGTTCTATTTTCAGTTTTGTTTATTTATTTTCAAAGAGTTTCATAGAGAGGAGAGATTGAGAGAGAGAGATATCTTGAATCTGCTGTTTGACTACCCAAGTGACTGCAATGGTCAGTACTGTGCCAGGCCAAAGCCAGGAGCTTCATCTGGGTCTCCCACATAGGTGGCAGGAGCCAAAGGCTTGGGCCATCATCTGCTGCTTTCCCCAGGCCATTAGCAGGGAACTGGATTGAAAGTGGAGCAGCTGGACATGAACTGGTGCCCATATGGGATGCTAGCATTTCAGGTGGTGGCTTCACCTGTCAGACCACAATGCTGTTCCCTCAAATTCATATCTTAGCAGGGTATTTTTCAAGGTACTTGATAAGGTCATTTTAAACTCTCAAGGGAGATCAGAGGGCAAAGAAGAGTCAAACATTTCTGAGGAAGCTGAGCCTTTTACATGTTGCTTAATTCTTACCATAATGCGCTACAAAATGAGACAGCAGGTGTTAGTACTCAAAGAAACATAGAAACCAA
The DNA here is from genome assembly GCF_051225735.1 of Oryctolagus cuniculus. Classification (NCBI taxonomy): domain Eukaryota; kingdom Metazoa; phylum Chordata; class Mammalia; order Lagomorpha; family Leporidae; genus Oryctolagus; species Oryctolagus cuniculus. Next base: position 78,930,227 of record NC_142877.1, on the reverse strand, counting down.
TAAAAAACGTAGAAACCAATAAAATACAACAGAGAATTAACAGTGTCAATTATGTATGGAAACTCAATAATAGGCATTTCTCAATGAATGTTTTGGAGAAAATTAGTTATATATATGATACAAAATAAAAATAGATCCTTCTCTCCCATTATATACAAATTCAATTCCAGATGGTTCAAATGTGGAAAATTAAACTTTAAAACTTATAGGAAAAATATATTTTTTGGCAAAGAAACATGTATTTAGAATTAGCCATATGGTCTCAGTTTAGATGATCCCAATGTTGTTAGCAACATCTAAATCATCATAATCAGGAGCCTGTTGAACATATGCGACCTTCTTTCCATCAGGCTTCATAAGGGTATCGATCTTGGCCACATTAATGTCATAGGATTTCTTTACAACCAGTTTGATAATAGTGCTTGTTGATCTTGATATCCATAGTGAACATAAGTGCTGTCTTCTGTCCTTTTTGTGGCTGAGTCAGTGCTTGGGGGAACTTGGTCAAGCTTGTTTATTCTGGGTACACTCTTCTGAGGATATTTGGGCTGTCTCCAAAGCCAGAGTATCTTGGGCTGCTGAAATTTGAGTGATGTGCATGTGTGTGTGTGGGTGGGTGGGTGGGTGGCTGTGGACACCTTTCAGTACTTCTTTCTGAATCTTTAATACCTTTGATCTGACTTTGGCTTTGGTAGGGGAGGGAGCTTCTTTGTTCACCTTCAGCATCATCTTGATGAAAAATAGAGAAAAATATTTTTATAAATTTGAAATAAGGAAGAATTTCTTTAACAAGACCAACAAAACAAAACAAAAATCTAAGTGAATAAATGAAAAAAGCCCACTGAACTGAAAAGAAGACTGACAGGGTCATTGAAATTAAGAATATCCATTCTTCAAAAGAGAACTATAAAAAGAATGAAGAAATGAATTACAGCACATGTGAATGATAAAGGATTGATACCCAGAGCAAGTAAAGTATTCTCTTGGCTAAACAAAAAGATAAAAACCCATCAGATATCTAAAGATATGAATAGGTATTTCATAGATACTTAATAGAAGAAGTAACTTGAATGGCTAATAAGTGTCAAAAAACGTTCAACATTATAAGAATTCTTCAAAGATAAATAATACCACATTGAGTTGCTTTTTTACCTACAAAATCAAACATTTTAAAGTCTGACAATTATTCACAGTTGTTGGAAAGGATGTAAAACAATAGGAACTCTAACTACTGATGGAAGCATATATTGGTAGAACCATTTTTGGGAAATGATTTGGCATTCCATAGTAAAGTTGAAGATAAGCACCCACTAATCCATAGCTTTTATACTTCTCATATTATAGACCCAGTTATACTCTCACACATATATATCAGCACAATTGTTTGTGATAGGGGGAAAAAAAACTGGAAAATCCCCAAATATCCATTATGAATGGAATTGAGTAAATATTACAAAATTTTAATATAATAAAATACCACACAATAATAAAATTAATAACTTAAATCTGCAGGCCTCAATATAGAAAAATTAAAGACAAACTAGAGTCCAGGCACTGTTGACAGTTTACAGTTTAAAACTGGTTAAGTAAAATTAATTAATGTATTATAATGATAGAGCTTTTACTTTTATAGGCGCTTCATTGTTTGTGACAAGTCCTTTTTCTCATGTTACTTTCATAATTCTCTTTATTTTTGATTTTTGACAGTTTAATTATAATATAAGGATCTCTTTATGTTTAATACACTTAAAGTTCTTTGGACTTTATGAATCTGCATGTTCCTTTCTCCCTCCAGAGTAGAACATTATCATTATTTCTTTTAAAAATATTTCTTTTTTTTTTTCTTCTGAACCTTCCATAATATGTATATTGATTTGCTTAATGGCAGCCTATGTAAGTCCCATATGCATCTTTACTGTCTTTCATTCTTTTTGTTGTTCCTTTCTCTGGCTAATATCAAATGGTTCTTTATCATGTTCATTGATGTTTTCTTCTGCGTGATTCGGTCTGGTTTTGAAGGACTTAATTGACTTTTCATTTAATTTATTATATTTTTCAGCTCCAGGACTTCTGTTTAGTTCTTTTTATGTTTTTTATTTCTTTATCATACTTTTCATTTGTTCATTTGTTATTCTTTTGGTAATTTTTTAAGTTTCTTTGTGTTCTCTTGTATTTCATTAAGCTTCTTTAAGACCATTCTTTTGAATTCTTTGTCAAGCAGTTTAAGAATATCCATTTCTTCAGGATTAGGTCATTGTTTGATTAATGTGGGTTTTTTTTTTTCAGTATTTTATTGATTTGAAAGACAGAGTGACAAAGAGGGAGAGACAGGGCAGTGGTGGGTGGATCTGCTGTCCACAGATTCTGTCTCCAGATGGCCACAACTGGGGCTGTGCCAGGCTTAGGTCAGGATCTTGAACTCCATTCAGGTCTCCAACATGGGTGGCAGGGGCCCAAGCACTTGGGCCATCTTATGCTGCTTTACCAGGTGCATTAGAAAGGAGCTGGATCAGAAGTGGAGCAGCCAGGACTTGAATCAGCACTTCAATATGGGATGCTGGTCTCACAGGTTGCAGCTTAACCTGCTATGCCACACACTGGCTCCTATTTGGTGATATTTTTCCCCCTGATTTTATGTGTTTCATGTAGTTACTTTGGTGTCTGTACTTGAAAATAGCAAAAGCCTCTTCCATCTTTTATAGTCTATATTTGACAAGTGAAGATTTCTTCTGCTGTTTTCCTGGATCAATGGCACTTGGGATGGAATGGGACTAGAGCTGAGACATGTGGTTGGTCCGTAGTCAACCCTTCAGTTGGCATGTTTGCTACCTGGCACACAAATGGGCATGATTCCTGTTAGGTTCACAGGCAGACAAGACTGCTTCTGGAACTTTGGCTGAACAGTGGTAGTCATGTTATGATGCTACTTGTAGAGCCTTATTTGGGTCCACAGAAGGGAGGTCTGTTACCACACATGCTGATGAACATAGCTCTCTTGTTGGATCTCTGGATGAGTCAACCAGGCATGTAGGATTACCTCTGGGACTGTGGTAGAGCAGGACTGGAACTTCATCACAGGACTATTTCAGTAATTGCCATCAGAACTGCGGTCAGTGGGCCTGTTACCAGATGGGTCCCAGGGCAGGTAGGACTGCCTTCAGACTGGTGGAATGAGGCTAGAGCTAGGTCAAAGCTGGTTTCTAGATGAGTGCTATGGCGCAGTGATTTAAGTTAGTACTTGGGAATGCATGGGTTTGAGTTCCTATATCAGAATACATGGGTTTGCGTTCCACTTTTGCATCTGATCCAGCTTCCTGCTGATCCTACTTTGCATTGCTAGAAGGTGGAAATTGATAGAAAGTCAGACTGTTGTGCTATTTTAAACCAACGGATCATTGTTTCCAATCTTAATTTTTATGTCATATTAAGGTTATCATTAGATTGTTTGCTAAGCCTGAGTTGTTCCCAGTTTTGTCAGCTATGTGCCCATTTGAATTATATATTCTGTAAGGAAACTACCTGCTACATTTGTAGTAAAGTCTTCCAGTGTTTATTCCATTTTATAGAGTGGTGGTTCTCCATGTGTTTGTTTTTTTTTTTTTTTTTCTGATTTGATGGCAGGAGCCAGGTACTTATCCTGGTCTCTCATGGGGTGCAGGGCCCTAAGGACTTGGGCCATCCTCCACTGCACTCCCTGGCCACAGCAGAGAGCTGGCCTGGAAGAGGGGCAACCGGGACAGAATCCGGTGCCCCGACCGGGACTAGAACCTGGAGTGCCAGCGCCACAAGGTGGAGGATTAGCCTAGTGAGCCCGGCGCCGGCCTCTCCATGTGTTTGAACATTCTGCTTTGTTAATTCTTGTTGGTTGATTTTTGTTTTCAGGTTTTTGTCTTTCTACAACTCTTCTTGCTGCTTTAAAAAATTTCAAATGGCTTAAAGCCTAAGTTTATTTTGTTAGGATTCGAGATAATGTGTACATGCCTTATACTTTCATCCTCATGTAATCTAATGTTTTATTGTGAGTATACCTATGGGACTTTATAGAATTTAAATGTGCACTCCAACTACCAAATTTGATTATTTCAGAGTTCCTCTGTATTTACCATTCATCTTTTTAAAAAATTGAAGTTATCTGAAATTTGTACAGACTGCTTATTAAAAGTTCTAATATTACAATGAGATGCCTTCTCCAGTCCTAATATTTTGACTCTAAAGAAAGAAAAATTAAGGATGGACATTTTCACTGGACATAGAGCAGAACCTAGAGAATTCTTTTATTAGTGAACTTTTATGATATTTGCCTCTGCTTGAATGTCTGCCTTTTTATTGTTCAATTTTACATTTATTTATTTCTGTATTTATTTTCATTTGAGACAGAGTCAGAGCTCTCATCTGCTGGTTCACTTTCCACATGACTGCGGAAGCAAAAGCTGGGCCAAGCTGACACCAGTAATCAGGAACTCAGTGCTAGTTTCCCACACAGATGGCAAGACCCAACTATTTGAGCCGTTATTTGCTGCTTCCCAGGGTATACATTAGCAAAGCTAAAATCAGCAGTGGAGCCAGGACTTGAACCCAGGCAATCCAATTTGGGTTATAGGCCTCCCAGTCACTGCTAGATGCCTGACCTATTTTACTTTTGATTGACATATAATTATGCATATTTATGGATTATAGTGTGATGTTTTGATATAAATAAACATTTTATAAAGATCAAATTAGAGTGACTCACATATCCACCACTTCAAAATCTTAACAATTCTTTGTAATGAGAACATTAAAAATCTTCTAGCTATTAAGTATAGAATGCATTATTTTTAACTACAGACACCCTACTGTGCAACAGAACACTAGAATTTGTTCCTGGTATTTAACTATAATGTTGTACCCATTGACTAACTTCTCTTCATTCCCTTCAGTGCCCTCTTCTCCCTCTGGTAATCCCAGTTCTACTCTGAACTTCTATGAAATCAACTCTTTTAGATTATACTTATAAGTGAAATCATTCAGTATTTGTCTTTTTGTACCTGGCTTATTTGCCCTACAATAATGTCTGCTGTGTTAATCCTCTTTTTTCAAAATCACAGGATCTCAAATTGTTATGGCTGAATAGTATTCCATAATATAGTATATATAGAATATAATGCTGTATAACAACTTTTCTTTTTCCATTCATCTGTTGATAGACATGTAGATTGATTTCATATCTTGGCCATTTTGAGTCATTGTACCCTTGACATGGGAGTGTATTATTTCTTCAGCAAACTTTTCATTCATTTGGTTATATACCTTGTAATAGGATCCCTACATCATTAGGCAGCTTTTTTTTTTTTTTTTAACAGTCAGAGTGGACAGTGAGAGAGAGAGAGAGAGAGAAAGGTCTTCCTTTTGCCGTTGGTTCACCCTCCAATGGCCGCCGCGGCTGGCGTACCGCGCTGATCCGATGGCAGGAGCCAGGTGCTTCTCCTGGTCTCCCATGGGGTGCAGGGCCCAAGGACTTGGGCCATCCTCCACTGCACTCCCTGGCCACAGCAGAGAGCTGGCCTGGAAGAGGGGCAACCGGGACAGAATCCGGCGCCCTGACCGGGACTAGAACCCGGTGTGCCGGCTCCGCAAGACAGAGGATTAGCTTAGTGAGCCACGGCGCCGGCCTAGGCAGCTTTTTTTAAAAAAAAAATTTAAGAAGTTAAAGCAGCTTTGTGAAAATCTTGACAACTTAAGTGAACTACACAAAAACACAAACTCAGAAAACTGGCATGGGAGAAGTTTTTGAGTAGCATTATAGGTACTTCAGAAATTAAATTCATTTCAAAACATCTTACCCAGAGATAACTAAAGTCCTAAATATTTTCCCTAATGAATTCTAAACCTTTAAATAAAAATAGTAATATAATAAAATGTTCTTCCAGAAAGTAGAGTAGAATCATATTCTTTCCAAATTATTTTAAAAGGCCAAAAACAAAAATCCCCTGACATCAAAACCTAGTAAGCATAAGTAAAAAATTTACAAAATTATAGTCTTAATTAATGCAGGTGAAAAAAAAAACATTTAACTGAATATTTAGTAAATCAGATCCAAGAAAAGGTAAAAGTAAAATATGAATCATTGGAATTTTTTCTCCATTGTGTATCTATTCTACTGTTAAAATTTGTACTTTTTTAAAAGATTTATTTATTTATTAAAGGCAGAATTACAGTGAGGCAGAGGCAAAGAGAAAGAGAGGTCTTTCATCCGCTGGTTCACTCCCCAAATGGCTGAAACGGCCAGAGCTGCCCTGATCTGAAACCAGGAGCAGGGAGCTTCCTCCAGGTCTCTCACACAGGTGCAGGGGCCCAGGCACGTGGGCCCTCTTGTATTGCTTTCCCAGGCCATAGCAAAGAGCTGGATCAGAAGTGGAGCAACCGGGACTCGTACTGGAACACATAGGGGATTCTGACACTGCAGGTGGCAGGCAGCTTTGCTCGCTATACCACAGTGCCTACCCCCCACTTTTCATGATCGAGATTATAATCATTTTGCTTCTAATGTAGGAATCCCTTAAAGATTTCTTGTAGGACTAATCTGGTGATGATAAATTCCTTCTGTTTTTGCTTCTCTTGGGTAGTCTTTATTTCTCTTATTTCTGTCTGATAACTTTGCTGTGTATAATATTTTTCAGTGGCAACTTTTTTCTTTCAGATCTTGAATATTTCAGACCATTCTTTCCTGACAATAAGTTGTCAGCTGAGAAGTCTGTTTAATATATTGAAGGTTTCTTTACAAATGACTTTATGCTTTCTTTTGCTATTTTAGAATTCTCCATTTGTCTCATATTTTTATTAGTTTGACAGTAATGTAACTCAAGAGGATGCTTTTTGTTTGAATTTATTAAGGGTCCTTTGGGCTTTCTTGTCCTAGATATGTATATCTTCCATAAGAGTTGTAAAGTTTTCAGCAGTTATTTCATTGAATAGCTTTTCTATGCTTTCTTCCTTCTTTACTAGTTCTGGAAATGTTTGCTTGTAAATGGAGTTATCTAAGTTCTTTTTTTAAACGAAAGATTTGTTTTATTTATTTGAAAGGCAGAATGGGAGGAGGGAGGTGGAGGAAGGGAGGGAGGCAGAGAGGCAGAGAAAGATTGATCCTATTATTCATTAGCTCCTCAAATGGTCACAATGACCACAGCTGTGCCAGCCGAACCCCAGGAGCCTAGAACTCCATCTGGATCTTCCAGGTGGGTGTCAGGGGCCCAAGTTCTTGGTCATCTTGTGCTGCTTTCCCAGATGCATTAGCAGGGAGCCGGATGGGAAGCAGATCAGAGGGGAATTGAACCAGTTCTCTGATATGGGATGCCAATGTCACTGGCAGTGGCTTAACCTGCTGTGCCATGGCGCTAGCCACCATAAGTTCTTAATTTTTTTCCCTTTGTTTTATTTGGTTATTTCACAAGACTTGTCTTTAAGCTCAGAAATTCCTTCTTTTCCTTGTTAAGTTCTACTTTTGAGGCCCTAAACTGTATTTTAAATCTCATTTTCCACATTATTTAGCTCTAAGATTTCTGATTAGTTTTTAAATCATCTCTCTGCTCATTTTTCATTCATATCATGAATTATCTTCTTAATGTCATTGAATCAAATTTATGCTCATGGAACCTCATTATGTCTCTTTAAATTCTTTAGAATTTTTAGGCAATTATGTCAACTTCCATTTCTCTTCTATTGGTAGAGTTTTTTTTCCTTTGGAAGTTTCATGTTATTAATTTTTTCTCACTTCTTGTGCCCTGGGTTTGTTGTCTCTGTGCATCTGGTGTGTTAGTTGTTCCTACCAAAATTTATGGGGGTTTTTGAAGGTAAAAGACTATGTGAGGGCCAGTGTTGTGATGTGGTGGGTTAAGCCACCACTTGGAACACCAATATCATATATAGGAGCACTGCTTTGAGTCCAGGCTTATCCACTTCTGATCAAGCTCCCTACTAATGTGCCTGGGGAAGCAGTAAATGGATGTGCTGTTTAAAGTTGAGAGGAACAGTGACATGGGGAACTCTTCTTTCTTCAGTGTGTATTATAATAATATCATATTATTATATATAATTATATAATAACAAAATATTATTATTATAAATCCAGGCACAATGGTCTCTCACCTGGCTTCTCCATTTCTTGTAAAAATAGATTGATGTGTATGAATAGCTGTTGATATTGGTGTCTCTGTGAGGAACCAATCAGTGGAGGATCAGATCTCAGCCACTGCTGTTGCTCCACATTCTGTCTACCTTTTTAATATGGAAAGAACCGTTGCATCTGAAGTAATATATATAATGGGTCTCTTCAGTGGCAAGATGGTACTAAAATTTTATAATTTGTTCTTCATAAAATTAAGGAATTTCAAAAGAAATGTGTAGTTTACATCAATGTTTTCTGATCTTGACCTGGACCTCCAAAAAGAAATACATGTTACATCACTATTTGGAACATACTATGTAATAATTATTTTTCTATTGTTTGTAATTAGTGGCAATTTACTATTTATGTCATGGAAAAAAGCAAAACAAAACAAAAATCAAACCCACAAATATTCAAACCTGTTGCTATGGGTACTAACCATAAGCTTACTTATTTCCCACTAATTGATTTTGTGGTGTCTTCACCTGAGAAAAAAAATGTCATTTACAGGAAATTGAGTTTGTTTTTTAAGTGTCCTTTCTAATAAAGAGAAATAATCTTAGATTGTGTGGGATGTTATTATATATATGAATGGATAATCAGCCTTGAAGTATACACAAAGTGAGGAAAGAAGCTAAGCTATGGTAAAGTAATTATAATAATTAAGCAACTTGTAACTGAATTAATTGTCCAGTTAAGTGGATCTGTTTCCAGGTTGAAAGGAAGAATTCTAATCTGAAAAATCAACATAGGACATGTAAAGAGAGCTGATTAGAGCTTTTTAACTTGAAGTAAGGTGGGTAAGGTTATTTACTGTAATTAATAAAGAATTCTCTGGAATTTTAAATATTAGGTATAAAAAGATAGTATGATTTATCATTTTGGAAATACAAAAGTACCTATTAGATTTAATGATGTGAGGGTCATACCAGTCACTTTTTTATAACTATATAAAGAAAAATATTTCAGTTTGCTACTGAAATAATAAACTTTCTTTTTTTAAAAAAATAATTTTAAGTGGAAAATACTCATTGTAGATTTTATATTTTGAAAAATTTAAATATAATAGAGAAGGACCGTAGCAGCTCATATCTGTTTCAAGGGAGCATGTGTTGGAGCATAGAGTATTATTATGGTGTCATTTTAATCTCCTCTGTTGATTGATTTGTGTTAACACCATCTTACTGGCTCAGATATCCCTGCTAAAGGTAGAACTTAAATATTTATTCTCTTCTTTAGCTGTTAGAATTCATCAAAATTTTACTTGATAGAATATCTTTCCTTATGAATTCTTCATCATGGCTGAGGGAAGCAGTAGATTAGATCTAAATCTAGAAGCTTCAGGGAAGATAAAAAGTGTTATGTTGATATTCATTTTTGAAGTAAGCATAAGCTGGAAAGGAAAGAGTCGGAAGAGGTGGGAAGTGTTACAGATATTACAAACCCATAATGGATGGTGATGAAAGGCTTGCATTTTTGAGAAGAGAAACTATTACTTCATCCTGAATTGCTAAGTATTGATCGTGCTTTGTTTTCCTAAAGCAGTAATTCAGGGAAGGGCATTACTGGTTTGTTAAAAAAGTAACACATCAATGGAATAGCTTCCTTGTTTATCAGTTCATTTTAAAAAATCAGCAGCATGGCTTAATGCCTTTTTCTGTCAGTCTTTTTCTCTGTTTATTGCTGATTTGACAGTCTCTAGTCCTCCTTTGCTGTTAAATGTGTGTGTCCTTTGTTTGTGCTGGTGGGTTTTGATACGTTTGGATGTAAGAGAAAAGCCCGGCTTTGCCATATTATTCTAATTAGCCTTCTGGGTGAGCATATACATTAAATAGAGTTTTAAACAATGAAAGAAGAGAGCTCACAACAACGTAGATTTTCCTCATGTACTGGGGTTTCGCCTGTTTTATTTCCTCCACGAATTGATGGCCGAAAGCTTGTCCGGAATGCTTCATTTGGAGGATACAATGAACTTTCTCCTTCATTGCCAGGTTTGTTTGTTTAACCTTGCATTCTTGTCTTAATTTCTTTGAGACTCTTCATTAGAATAAACCAGGCATTTAAACAACTTAAAGCTGCTTCATTTAAATAAAACAATTATGTAGTTACAGCTTAGGTTTCAGTAACTACTGCTGTAAGGCTTGGCTTTTCCATATATTCTCTTACAGTATTTTTAGCTAAAACTTGAGAACTAATGAATTGGTAAAATATGAGTCATACATGTTTAAAACATAATTTTTTGCTTTAATTATACAACTAAATATTATGACCCTTTGATAAAATTAAAGCCTTTCTAGACTTGGAATAAGTACAAAATTCTATAATTGCTCTGAGATTCTAGCAGATGAAACCCAGTATTTATTAGTTCATGGGTGTTTTTCTTGCCATTTCCTATAGAATCATACCTATATTAACATTGATATTTACTATAAGCATTGATCTTACTGTTTTATTATCTTAATCTTTTATATTGACTGAAGTGTTCTGCCCAGCTACAATTCTTGAAATACTTTACTTTTTTCTTGTTAGATGTATTTGTGTATGATTAATTTTTGCTAAGAAAATGTTGATATTTTTCAGGATAATACTTATTAAATGTAGTCATGCAAGTGATAGATATGGACTAGGTATTAATTTGTCAATGAGATGAAGACATAAATAATCTATTGTTTGGAAAATACACATTGTAGCAAATATTTGGATGTATTATTTTGTTGTCAATTTAAAATTTTAAACTACTACCTAATTATATCTACACTTAAAAGGTTATATTTTTATGTTAAACTAAAAATATTGTCTGATATTCTCAGCAAAGAAATATTGGCTGAAACTGGTGCTTGCCTTAACCATTTGTATTTTTTCCTGATACATTTTATTGAATTTGATCACACTAACCTATATTCTTGGCTTTTTGTGAGTATTCATGCTGATAGGTGGTACATATAATCTTTTGAGATAGTGAAACAACTTACAGAAAAAATCACTAGGGTTATGTAAATTATTATAAAATCACAGGTTTCATTTTCTTTCTTAACAGTGTTGTCCCAAATTGGAAACTATAGTCCTGAACTGTGCTTGAGTAGCCTAAGCTTTAAACAGCAATCCTAATCCCTATTGAATCTTCTTAGTGTGGCATAGTTAGTATGGTGCTTTTCTCTTGAATGTGTTCTCTAATTGTGTCAATTTTAGTGTTTATCTTTATTCAGACATGACTTTGAAAAAAAATATTGAAAATATTTAAATGTTGTTAAATACTATTCGCTTTCTGAGACTTAATTCATTTCTATATTTGTTTTAGTCACATTTGTGATCTTTTAAAGCCAGCAAGCTTACTTAAGCACATACTGTTTGCTGACCTTCATGCTACAAATCTACTTAGTATTGAAGAGTAACCATGTGACCTTGATAAACAATAAAAAACTTCACTTCTTAAAAGTTTGGTATTAGTAACTAGGTAATTGAAAACAAAACTATCTGTTCATCTCATAAAAGAATATATTGAAAGCCATCTTAAATGAGTTTGTTTTTATAGAAAAGTAAATGGTTGTTTTTGAATTCTTAAAATTATATTTATAGAAATGATTCCATATTTTCCTGAATATAACAGCTATGATGGGGAAAAAAATAAAACTCTCTAAAATACCTGCCTAATTTCATTAGGTAAGAGATAGAATGGAATTAAGTACTTCCAAGAATTGTCTTTTGTTAAATATTTGTTAAAAATAAAAAATGCACGTACTTTCTTTTGTAATATGTCATTGTTGTACTTAAAAATTATTTTAGATGCATTGACTTTTATCTGATATGTTAGAGAAAGAGAGATTGGTCCTACATTAGTGGTGTTTAAATTGTGTGTGTATTATTTGGAGAAGTTTCTTTATGTCTACCTTAGTTAAAAATATATCTGTGTAACCTTTTCTTTATGATACACCCCTATCCAGAATCTACTCATTGTAGCACCATGATGCAAAATGTGTTTTGTTTTATTCATATCTAATTGTCATGACTTCTAGGTACTCTCATTGTACCAATCTCTAGAACAGTACCTAAAATCTGGAGTGAAAATGTTGAGTAAAGAAATCATCCATAGACTTTGAGCTTTATTCTGATTTCTCAGAGATATTTTTCTGTGTAATTTCTTATTTCTCAGCTGTGTTCAGTGTAGTTTTTAATAATTTAGTCATCCTGTATTTTTAGATAACTATTAAATCTGCTTTTATAGATATATTTATGTAATCTTTAATAAGATTGATACAGCATAAATTGGCTTTATATGTATTGAAACATAAATGAACTAAATTTGTTACTGAGGTATATAAAAAGTTTAAACCTTATCAATGATGTCAGTACTTGAATTCTGGCAACAAGTGAGAATTTAAAGATAGAATGCTGATTTATTCAGAAATAATGTTCTATTGCACTAGCAGAAGAAACTAAACTCTATGTATTTGGATAAGAGACCACCTAATGTAAAATTTACTTTGTTGATGAGAAAAATAAGCCCACTAAGCTAAATAATTTGACCATAGTCATATGATTATGGTATGGAAGAGTTAATAACTCATTGGAATTATTGTGAATCTGTGACTATTCCCATAGTGAAAAAATGGGAACAAAAAGACATGACAGCTTTTTCTTAAACCAAGTTAAATGTCATTAAGGTTTTGTTTTGTTCTTGTTGAGCTATAATTGGGAGATTCTTTTTTATTTGCATTTTAATTTGCATTTCTAAAAAGCACTAGTATGTTTTTCTTCCTTATGGAGAAGGAATCTTCAAACATGGAAACTGTATCACTGTGATGCATTTTCACCTGTAGAGAAACTGAACTACTGGAAATTAGATGGCTGATAAAATGATACAGCTAGTACATGGTGGTGCCAGGTAATCTGACTCCATAGCTTGTTGTCTTAACTATGATTTGAATGAATGATCTACTGTATTAAAATTTTTTTAATACCTGGCTTATTTCTTGACAGTAATAACCTTTATTGAAGAAGGGAATGATGGAGAAAACTATGTTGTCATGGTATTATCTTTAACATCTAGTACAGTGTTTGACTCATATTTATATTTATAAGAAATAAAGTCATCATCATTTCTTAGTTGAATGAAGGGTTTATCATCTATCATTCTAAATACTCATCATCTGAATATCTGTTCTTATTATAGATTCTGTAACTAAAGAAAATGTTTAGGAAAGAAAAAAAATATTTAGGAGTCATCATAGATATATACATGGTGCAGAATGAGAATGAGCCTAGATTGACTGGCTTAAAATTCTAACTTTGTTACTTAGGAGCCACTTGGAAGGTATTTGGCTTCAACTGAATACCCAAAAGATACTCTTATTGGTTTGTATAAGTTAAGTAAGAGACAGAATATTCTAGAGAAAGGCTGTTAAGAAAGTAATTAGAATCAACATATCTTTCTAGAGAAAGGCATTTTCATTCTAGGCCTCAAATTCTTACTACAAGTAATTTTTCTGTTGAGATGCCTATATCCCATATAGTAATGCCTGGATTCAAGTCCCAGCTCTGCTTCCAATGCTAGCTTTCTGTTAATGTGTACCCTGGAATGTAGTAAGTGATCATTCAGTTAGCTGGGCACCTGCCAGCCATGTGAAGACCTGGATTGAACTGATGGATAGGAAGGAGCTCTTTCTGGTTCTCCCTCTACTTCTGCCTCTTCTTTTTCCTTTTTCCTCTCCTTCTCAAATTAAAAAAATGAAACAAAAATACCTAAGTATATCTCAAAAAGGGAAAAGAACAGTATAATAAAGGCAAGAATAGAAATTAATGTAATAGGAGCCTGAGTTGTGACATAACAGGTAAAGCTGCTGCCTGTGACTCCAGCGTCCTTTATGGGTACTAATTCAAGTACCAGTTGTTCCACTTTCCATCCAGCTCCCTGCTGATGTGCCTGGGGAAGCAGCAGCAGATGGCCCACATAGGAGACCTGGAAGAAACTCCTGGCTCCTGGCTTTGGCCTGGCCCAGCTCTGGCCATTGTGGCCATTTGGGGAGTGAACCTGTGGATGGAACATCTCTCTCTTTGTCTCTCCCTATATATATATAAACTTTGCATTTCAAATAAATAAAATAAATCTTAAAAAAGAAATTAATGGAGTGGGAAACACACATACAAACAGACACGCAAGATCAATAATACCCAGAATTGAATCCTTGACAAAAGACTAATAAAATAGATATACCAGAGGTGAGATTGATAAGGAAAAAGAAAGGAGACATGGGGTTGGCATTGTGGAGTAGTGGGTTAAGCCTCTGCCTGTAAGACTAGCAAACCATGTGGGCCCTGGTTTGTGTCCCAGCTGCTCCACTTCTGATCCAGCTCCCTGCTAATGTGCCAGGGAAAGCAGTGGAGGGTGGCCCAAGTGCTTGGTCCCCTACACCCACATAGGAGACATGGAAGAAGCTTCTGTCTCCTGACTCCTTGCTTTGGCCTGGTCCAGCCCCAGCCATTGTGGCCATTTGGGGGAGGGAACCACCAAATGGAAAATTTCTCGCCCTCTTTCTCCCTCCCTTTTTCTGTATAACTTTGCCTTTCAAATAAATAAATAAATCTAAAAAAAAAAAAAAGGCACAATTAACCAGTATTAGAAATTAAAAAGGGAAAGGGACACAACTGTTGATGGAGCATGTACTAAACAGATGAAGAAGTGAGAGTATTATTCACTTTTGAATATTCAAATGTCTAAATGAAATAGGTAAATTTCAGTAATTATAACTTACTAACATTGTTCTAAAGGGAAAGGGGACACTTGAGTACTGCTAATAACCATTAAGAAATTGAATTAGAAAAACCTCACATCCAAGAGGATGTCAATTGTGTGTTCTACCAAACATTCAAGGAGGAAGTAATTCCAGTCTTGCACAATGGCTCTCAGAGAATGGAGGTGAAGGGACTGGTGGGAAGAGCACTATTATTAAAAATTTGCTATGAAATTCAATAGAAAGACGTTATCCTGTATTTTTTTAAGATTTATTTATTTATTTGAAAGAGTTACACAGAGAGGAGAGGAAGAGAGAGAGAAAGAGAGGTCTTCCATCTGCTGGTTCACTCCCAGTTGGCCGCAATGGCCGGTGCTGTGCCATTTCGAAGCCAGGAGCCAGGAGCTTCTTCTGGGTCTCCCACGTGGGTGCAGGGGCCCAAGGACTTGAGCCATCTTCTACTGTTTTCCCAGGCCATAGCAGAGAGCAGGATGGGAAGTAGAGCAGCCGGGACTTGAACCGGCACCCATATGGGATGCTGGTGCTTCAGGCCATGGCGTTAACCAGCTGCACCACAGTACCAGCCCCATCCTGTATTTTTCTTACAGTTTTTAATTCATGAATATAGATGATCAAAATCCTTAATAATTATTAAATTATTTAAACATTTAAGAATATAGGATTGGGTTAGCATTAGAAGTTAATGTGGTTCACAGAAAAAGGGGCAGATATTTAGTGTAGCAGTTAAGATGCCATTTGGAGCACCTGCATGTCATATCAGAGTGTCTGGGTTTAAGTCTCAGCACTGTTTCTGATTCCAACTTCCTGTTAATGCATACCCAGGGAAGCAGCAGGTGATGGCTGAAGTAATTGGGTCCCTGTCACCAGCATGGGAGAATCACACTGAGTTCTGGCCTCCTTTTTTGGCCTGGCCCAGCCCAGGCTTATTGAATGAATTTGGGAAGTGAAGCTTTGTATGGAAGATCTCTGTATGTGTATATATCTGTGTTTCAAATAAAAGATAAAGATAAATAATTTAAAGATGAAATTACCTGTTGATTAATTAACAAACATTTTATTTTATGATAACATGGATGTGTGAAAAAATTGCTATAAAATTTAAATTTCAGGCACCAACATTGTGGCACAGTGGGTTAAACTGTTGCCTGCACCGCTGGCATCCCATGTGAGTACCAGTTTAGGTCCTGTATGCTCCACTTCCAATCCTGCCCTCTGCTAATATGCCTGGGAAAGCAACAGAGGATTGCCCAAGAACTTGGGCCCCCACATCCATGTGGGAGACCAGATGAAATTCTAGGTTCCTGGCTTAGGCCAGGCCCAGCACTGGCTGTTGCAGTCATATGGAGAGTGAACCAGCAAATGGAAGAGCTCTCTCTCTCCCTCTCAGACTCTCCCTCCCTCTTTGTAACTGTGCCTTTCAAATAATCAATCTTTTTAAAAAAATAAAATTCAAATTTCATTTTAGGTAACTCAGAAAACTAGAAGGACTGAACTTTCTTAAGTCTCTGTATCTAAATTTATGTATATACAAGTATACATATGTAAAATTACACAGGAACTCTACATCAAACATTATCTTTAATGATCAAATATTAAGATTCCTTTGAGATTAAGGACAAGAATAATGCCTGCAATTACTACTGCTGAGCAACATTTTAATTAAGGTTCTAGAAGAATAGAATAGAATGAAGAGCCCAGAAACAAATATACACTTATGTGAACATTTGACACATGATGAAGTGTCACTGCAAACCAATGGATAATTGTGTTTAGGTCAATTTGGTATCTAAATGAAAAAATAAAATTGTACGTCTTCTCAAATATCAGTTACAGCTAGGTTATGCACCTAAATGCAAAAGGAAAAGCTACATTGTTAGAAAATACCATTATGGCTACAAATTTAGGAAAGAATTTCCTAAACCTCAAAGCACTAACCATTAAAGAAAGAGATCCTGAAGTTTGAGTACATTAAAATTCAGAGCTGTGTATCAAAAGAACCCATACAACATATAAAAAGACAATCCATAGAATAGGAAGATATTTGCAACAAATACAGTTGTTAAAAGACCCATATCTAGAATGTATCAAGAGTTCATATATAACCCAATAGGAAAAAAGCACCTGTTTTTAAAACATGCATAAAAGATCTGAAGAGGTCCTTCACAAAGAAACAATTAACATGAGAAAGCATTCAATCTCATAACTACTCAGAGACTTGCAGACTGAAACCTTCCTGATAAACTACTACACATCTATAAGACTGGGAGGAAAAAAAGTAAAAATTGTTCAGTACTAATGTTGCTATGAATATGGAAAATGGACAACTTTTTTGCCTTAAACAATTTCTCATTGAAGTTGAAGATGCATATTCTATAACTGAGAAATTCTGTTTTTATGTTTAAGCCTTAGAGAAATTTGTGGTTATGTCTGCCATTATGCATTTCTGGTAATATTCATGACACCATTGTTCATGAGGAGGAAAACCTAACAACAACACAAGTGTCGACACTTGAGTAGATAAGCACTGGGGAAATCATGCCATGACATTGTAAAAAGCAGAAAAATTAATACAGTACCTGCTGTGACATGCTAGTAGATGGTAATTGCAAAAGTTAAGATAATAACTTTTTAGGAGAGTGGATTGTGATCAAGAATAGCAGTGTGGAGGATCTTATGAGATGTACGTAATACTCTATTTCTTGATCTGGATGGTGGCCATGTAAATTCTTTGCATTTATTATGCATTTATGTTTTATGCATTTTTTCTGAAGGGGCACTATATTTAACATTCACATTTTTAAACCTTTAAAAAAGTAAAAATGGAGTTCACTTATTTTTATCAATTTATGAAGTTTTTAATTTGAAAGGATGAATAGAGATTAGACCCCCTTTTTCAGGACTGGAATGTGAATATGAAAATAATTGCACTATAGTGCAATAAATTTTGTATTATAAGTATGTGTGAAATACTTTGTGTTTTAGAGAAGAGTTTCTCTTTGCCTTCGTTATCAAAGCAAGAACACCCTAAAAAGGTTCCATTGTTTCTTGAGGGCAGCATGAATTTTAAAGTTAGGCATAAGTTTGAATCAGCTCTAATATGTCATTCACGTTAATCAGCTAACTGAATTTCTGTGAGCCTCAGTTTTTCCAACCATAAAATATGGCTAATATTTTTTGTAATAACAAAGATTGGGAAAAAATGGAAGTCACATATCTAGCTTAGTGCATTACACTTATAAAGGTTCTCACAAAGGAGTATTGGTTGCTTTACTGTTGTTTTTGTTAATATTGTTTTAAATTGGCATTATAGTTATCACTGTTTTTGATAAGTGAATCAGAATTAGCCAGGTACAGAGTAAGTTAAAGAGGTAAAGACCAGGCAGGAAAGAATGTCAAAGCGGGAGTCTCATTAACTGGGAGAATAAGAAGGGCTTATGGATTTTCATTTTTTATTGAGGGCATAGCACATAGTTAAATGCACAGGTTCTTTAATTTCTGTGCTATATATGGACACATGTAACCAGTTTCCAGATCCTCAGGAGATTCTCTCATGCCTATCCTTTATGCCTCTCCCACATTCTGCATTTTTTTTCAACCTGTAACCTCATAGAGTAGGTCTATAAATGGAATCATGATATGTGCATTTTTTTATTGATGAAGCAAGATGGCTGCTTTCATTACTCATGTTATGTCCGTTATTTTGTTCATTTCTATTACTGTGATACTCAGTGTATGAGCATACTATAATGTATTTATTTATTCTATTAATAGCCATTGAATTGTTTCTAGGTTTTGGTTAATGTGAATAAAGCTGTCGTGAACATTCTTATAATTCTTTTTTGATGGACACAGTCATTTCTGTTCGGTATATCTAGAATTAGCTAGCATTTATGTACATCAGAATTCAGCTTTAGTATATACTGCCAAATAATTTTCAAGATGGTGATATCTCTTTATACTCCCACCAGTAATTAACAGAATTCTAGTTGCTTCAGCATCCTCACCTATACTTTGATGATCACATTTGTTTAAGATCCCATGTTGTGGTGTAGGGCTTTTGGTCAACAATTAAGAGGCTGGTTAGAATGTCCACATCCCACTTTGGAGTACTTGGGTTCATTCTGTCCCCAGCTCTAGCTCTTGATTCTAGCTTCCTGCTAATGCGGCCCTTTGCAGGCAATTGATGATGGCTCAAATAATCAAGTTTCTGCCACCCACTTAAGAGACATGGCTCTCTCCTGGCTGGATCAGCCCCAGGCAATGTGGGCATTTGGAGAGTGAGCAAGAAAATGGAAGTTTACATTAATGGAATAGTATATTTTCTTCTCTATTACTAGGATTGAATGATCCATCTTTTTTTTTTTTTTTTTTTTTTTTTTTTGACAGGCAGAGTGAACAGTGAGAGAGAGGGACAGAGAGAAAGGTCTTCCTTTTGCCGTTGGTTCACCCTCCAATGGCCGCCCCAGCCAGCGTGCTGCGGCCGGCGCACCGCACTGATCCGATGGCAGGAGCCAGGTACTTATCCTGGTCTCCCATGGGGTACAGGGCCCAAGCACTTGGGCCATCCTCCACTGCAGTCCCTGGCCACAGCAGAGAGCTGGCCTGGAAGAGGGGCAACGGGGACAGAATCCGGCGCCCCGACCGGGACTAGAACCCGGTGTGCCCGTGCTGCAAGGCGGAGGATTAGCCTAGTGAGCCGCGGCGCCGGCTGATCCATCTTTTTTTACGAGAGAGGAGAAAAAGATTCCTCTTTTATTTATATTTTATTTTATTTTATTTTATTTTACAGGTAGAGTTACAGACAGTGAGAGAGAGACAGAGAGAAAGGTCTTCCTTCCGTTGGTTCACTCCACAAATGGCCGCCACAGCCGGCACTGCGCTGCGCTGATCCGAAGCCAGGAGCCAGGTGCTTCTTCCTGGTCTCCCATGCGGGTACAGGGGCCCAGGCACTTGGGCCATCCTCCACTGCACTCCCAGGCCACAGCAGAGAGCTGGACTGGAAGAGGAGCAACCGGGACTAGAATCAGGTGCCCCTGTGGGATGCCAGCACTGCAGGTGGAGGATTAACCAAGTGAGCCATGGCGCTGGCCCAGTAAAATATGTGGATTAAGAAAATGAACATTATAATGACAATCACTTTAAGTAGCACTCTGACCTCAGAATTGGCCCTTAAGGCATTCTGGTCTGGCTGAAAAGCCCCCCAAGAGCATTTCAGGTATGGAAAGCCAAGGCACTGTGGCAAAAAAAGTCCTACATGAAGGAACTCAGTGGGTAAGACCCCAGTAGAAAGAAGTGGTCATCAAAGAAGGAGGTACTTTTCTCTGAAGGGAGGAAAGAATTTCCACTTTGCTTTTGGCCTTGTCTAAATACTGAAGGAGTCTGTGGAGTCTGAAGGCTTCCGTAGCCTAGGCAGTTCATGTAAAGAGCTTCAGGTGATCACTGCCGTCATACATAAGAGTATTAATTGTTAAATTAACAATAGGAGTCACTGTGTACTAATTTCCCATTTCTGTTCTCAAAGATTTGTATTATGAGAGTTAACAGTAAAACTTGTTTTCAGGCCGGCACCGCAGCTCAATAGGCTAATCCTCGGCCTGTGGCGCCGGCACCCCAGGTTCTAGTCCCGGTCAGGGTGCCGGATTCTGTCCTGGTTGCTCCTCTTCCATTCCAGCTCTCTGCTTTGGCCCGGGAGTGCAGTGGAGGATGGCCCAAGTGCTTGGGCCCTGCACCCGCAAGGGAGACCAGGAGAAACATCTGGCTCCTGGCTATGGATCAGTGCGGTGCGCTGGCCGCGGTAGCCATTGAGGGTTGAACCAATGGCAAAAAGAAGACCTTTCTCTCTGTCTCTCTCACTGTCCACTCTGCCTGTCAAAAAAAAAAAAAAAAAAAAAAAACTTGTTTTCAAAGATTTATTTATTTATTTCATTTTAGTGTATTAAGTGGAGGGTATTCTTATATCTAAAAAATTTTAGTTATGCCTAAATGTCCAACTCCATTGCTTGTTTTCTTAGGTGCTTCCTTAATGAAGGATAAAACTTGTTCTCAAGGACTTACTTTCTTTTAATGTATTAAATGGAGGGTATTCTTATGTATCATAAGAATGAATCATAATTATAGTTATGTCTAAGTGCTGGAAAAGATGTATCATTCTTGCGTGTTACTTCAATTAAGTTTCTTTAAAAAAAAAAAGTGAAATTAACTTTGAGATGCAATGACTTTGAACAGCCCTTGTCTCAGCTGTTGAGCAACAGGTTTTTTGTTTTTGTTTTTCATGCAAATTGTTGAACTCTACTTAGTATAGAGTTGGTCTTCTGTGTAAAAAGTTAATTGAAAGTGGATCTTAGTGGGGAATGGGCTTGGGAATGGGGGAAGGAGGAGGAGGAAGGGTGGGAATGTGGATGAGAGGGTGAGTATGGTAGGAAGAATCACTATATTCCTAAAGTTGTACTTAATGACATGCACAGCGGAAGTTTGTATTCTTTAAATAAAAGGTTTCTTTGGGAAAAACAAAAGAAATGAAATGGATTTGATTTTAGCTATTGTAAACCAAATACAGTATAAATGATGTTATCATTAATATGCTAGAAATGATCTTAAAATGCTTCAGGTGGAGTAGGTGTTGTAGTGTAGCAGATTAGGCTGATACTTGGGCTGCCTGCTTCCCATATTGGAGTGCTGTTTTGAGTACTGGCTACTCTGATTTTGATCCTGCTCCCTGCTAATGCACCTCCTAAGCAGCAGATGATGGCTCAAATATTTGGGTCCCTGCCACCCATGTGGGAGACCCAGATGGAGTGCCTGGTTCCTGGCTTCAGCCTTGACCAATCTCAGCTGTTAAGCCATTTGTGTACTGAATCAGCAGATTGAAGATCTTTTGATCTCTCTCTATTTCTCTGTCTCCCCCTCCCTTTCAAATAAATAAATAAATCTTTCTAGAAAGTACTTTGGGCACTGATACTACTGGATGATTTTTAAGTGCCTTTTTATGAATAAATATGTGTTTTTTTAAAAAAAAATATTTATTTGTTTGAAAGAGTTACACAGAGAAAGGAGAGGCAGAGAGAGAGAGAAGTCTTCCATCTGCTGGTTCACTCCCCAGTTGGCCACAACGGCCAGTGTTGTGCCTATCTGAAGCTAAAAGCCAGGAGCTTCTTCCAGGTCTCTCACATGGGTGCAGGGGCCCAAAGACTAGGACCATCATCTACAGCTTTCCCAGGCCATAGCAGAGAGCTGGATCGCAAGTGGAGCAGCCCGCTCTCGAACTGGTGCCTATATGGGATGCCGGCACAGGCTGCGGCTTTACCTGGTATGCCACAGTGCTGGCCCCAATATATGTGTTTTAATATAGGTTACTATTGGACTTGTGATTTTAATAGCTAATTATTATCTGTCATCAAAGGTTGAAAAGATCCTCATTAAAATGTGTGCTGGAAGCAGGCATTTTGCCTGTATCTCACACTGGAATACCTGGGCTGAATTCTTGATTCTGGCTACTGACTCCAGCTTCCTGATAACACATTGTAATGGTGATGGCTTAAGTAATTGGGTTTCTGCAACCCATATGAGGATCTGAATTACATTCCCAGCTCCTTCTAAGCCCTATCCCAGCCTTATCCATTACTGGCATTTGGGGAGTGAATCAGCAGATGAGAGTACTCACTTGCTCACTCTTTCTCTGGCTCTCAAATAAATACATAATTTTAAGAAACAAACTTGGAGGCAATTTTTAAAAAACAAGGTTATGTCTGTCACACAAATCTCAGCATTTACAGCTTTAATTGTATCCTTATAATATTAATTTTTTGTTTTATTATTGTATTATATGACTACAGTAATATATGCACGTTTGTCCAACTGTACCTAATTTTTTTTAGAATTCATATAGCAATAGAGAGTGATAACAAAGATTAATTGAATGTATCCCATGTGCAGAGTACTTTGTTAAATTCTTATTATCTTAACATATTCATCTGATTCTCACAATAAGCATGTTATTGGATTTTTTTTTTAAAGTATGTTTCTCAGTTGAGATTTATTTCCCCAGTATTCTTTCATCACCCATTCTGGAATTTTTTTCTGGTTTGACAAGAGGTGTGAAAAATACACTGGATTTGTTCTGTTTGAATTATTTGTTGGAAACCAGCTCACTAGAATAAAAGTTCTTAAGGGCCAAGTACTCTAGGAACACAGAAAAGAGATACTTAGCTTGATATTGGTGGTTTCAGGGAAAAACTTAATTCCCTGTGTAAGCCATAAATTCTAAGGAAGTATTATACTAGAGATGGCCTTTAAACTATGGGGATTTACAACTCTGTGTATAGTCTAGGCCTCTGGCATTTTGCTGCATATCAACATAATATATATTTCAAAATGAATGACCTGCATATATTTGCTGATAACATTAGTGACCATATATCTATTCAAAAGTGGTAATACTGAAATTTTTTCAATATTTTTGAAGGTTTTGAAAGAGGGAAGGAAGATATTTCTCAAAATAAAGATGAATCTTCACTTTCTATGTCAAAGAGCAAGGTAAGCATACTGTTGACCACATTTATATGATTATGACATTATTTTCTAATATTTAAGATAAGGGATCTAACACTGAAATTCTATCAAGCTTTTATGGGATAATTTTATATTGATATATTTAAACCATGTAGTATATATGAAAAGAACAAAATACCACAAAAGTGCTGTTATTTACTTGGAAATACAACCTCTTGGTAACCTGTGTTCTCTCCAGAGTAATGCTGATTCTGATATGTTTTCTACAGCAGTAGTCAGGCTGGTGTCTGAGTCTTCAGAGATGTTCATGTTTGTTTGATAGGAATTCTTAAGAGTATTTGGTTTAATCAAATGGCAGTCTATATGTATATATATATTTACCAATTAAAGGCCAGAGATCTTTGCAGTAACAACCTACAATTGAACATTTTCTTGGAATAAGACATAGTTTCTAAATCAGTATTTCTCAGATTGTAATACTCTCATATATAACTCTAAGGTCTTGTAAGAATTATTTTTCTTTTTTAAGAAAACTGCATTTTTTTTTTTTCAAATTTTTGGTTAAGGTAATTTTTTGACACCTGGGAAGAGTGTAATGCAGTATGCTAGCACATATACAAAGTGTAAACCAGTCATGCCAGGCACTTAGACTTCCCATTTCCCCTATCTTTTCTTTTGTTGGACAGTTTTTTTCTTTAAGAGTACATATTCAGGGCCAACGCCGTGGCTCACTTGGTTAATCCTCCACCTGCAGTGCCGGCGTCCCACATGGGTGCTGGGTTATAGTCCCGGTTGCTCCTCTTCCAATCCAGCTCTCTGCTGTGGGCTGGGAGGGCAGTGGCGCATGGCCCAAGTGCTTGGGAGGTGTGGGAGGCTGGGAGGAAGCACCTGGCTCCTGGCTTCAGATCGGCACAGCACAGTGCCGGCCATAGCCGCTATTTGTGGAGTGAACCAACGGAATGAAGACCTTTCTCTCTGTCTCTCTCTCTCTCTCTCACTGTCTAACTCTATCTGTCAAATAAATTTAAAAAAAAAAAGTACATATTCAAATTGAGAAAGACTATAGTACAGTTTCTCTACAGGTTTGTAGTTCACTAGATTTTCTATAATTTGCAGACTGTTCTGTCTGATCAGGTTTAGTGTCAGGAGTAGCTTTTATGTTTGTGGAATCAAGCTTCAGTGACTCTAGGAAAACCTTTCTCTTAAGCCAGTAAACTCTGCTGTTCTCTGCTATAGATCATACTCTTATAACCATATGTTTTTTGTTCTTATTCTTGGGAGTGATTGATAGAATTACATAATTTGTTTGTATTTATGATTTTACACAAATATTATTCATACTTTTCGAATATCTATTACATAAAAGTTCATTTATCATGTATAAAGTACTTAATCTAGAAGTTTGGTAGTACTTTGCATTTATATAATATGAACACATGTATAGTATGTATGTGTATAATTTTACATATGTATATATACATGCATGTGCATACATAATATTATAAATATTATATGTAAATGCCTCAGTCATGGAGGGAAGAAAAGATTTCTTCCCTTTCCTATTGCAGAGTATGTGAGTAAAACCAGTATAACAAAAAGACAGATTAAAGAGAAGAAAGCTGACAAATTGATGCAATACAAACTCTGTGTAACAAAGGTTAGGGTTCAAGAAGAAGACCCTCTTCTGGGTATTTTCATGGTTTTGGCATATACAATCATGTAGAAATCATTTAGACAAAGGAGAATATGATTTAATAATCGTAAGCTGGGAGGAATTTAGCAAGGCCTGTTTGTTCAGATTCTTGGTGTCTGTCTTTGGATCCTTTCTCTTGAGTAGAGAGGGAGTACTTCCCTCAAGGGAAGGGTAGAAAGTTCTTTTGTAGCCCTCTGGAGGAGAAAGGTGAGAGAAAGTCAGATAGTGGCTCTCCTGTTCCCTTCATTCTACATGCCTGGATGCCATATTTTGGAGTGGTAGTTTCTGAGCCCTATCAATCATTTTTTTAATTTATTTTTTCTTTATTTGAAAGGCAGAGTTAGAAGAGAGAGAGAAGGAATGAATCTTCAGTCCATTGGTTCACTCCCCAAATGGCCGCAATAGCCACAGCTGAGACAGACCAAAGCCACGAGCCTGGAGCTTCTTCCTGATGTCCCACACGGGTGCAGGAACCTAAGCACTTGGGCCATCTTTCACTGCTTTCCCAGGTGCATTAGCAGGGAGCTGGATTGGAATCGGAGCAGCTGGATCCCGAGCCAGCACCCATATGGGATGCCATTGTCACAAGTGGAAGCTTAAGCTGCTATGCCACAATACTGGCCCCTGGTCAATCATTTTACATGAGTTGCGTAGTTCAAGAAAATCAAAGAGGCAATAATTTGTCTTGGATCTGACACAATTAGAATGCAGTGGAATTTTTAATATTTTTTAAGATTTATTATTTATTTGAAAAGCAACGTTACAGAGAGGCAGAGAGAGATTCTCTATCTGCTGGTTTACTCCCCAGATGGCTGCAGTGGCTGGAGCTGAACCGATCAAAGCCAGGAGCCAGGAGCTTCTTCAGGTTTCCCACACTGCTGCATGGACCCAAGGACTTGGTCCATCTTCTACTGCTTTACTACACCATAGAAGAGAGCTGGATCAGAAGTGGAGCAGCTTAGTCTTGAACTGGCGCCCATATAGGATGCTGGCACTGCAGGCAGTGGCTTTACCCGCTATGTCACAGCGCCAATCCTGAATTTTTGATTTTTAAATATAAGCTATTTTCAAGCAGTTCATACTAAAATTGATTAGTGTACGCATGTTATCTCATTTAACCTCAAAATAACCCTGTGAGTTAGTAGTAATTGTCTCATTTTACAAATGAGGAAACTAAGACTGACAGAGATTAAATCACATATCGAAGCCATGTAGTCTGTAAGGGGACAGTAGTTAAAGGGAAAGAAAGAGAAAGAGAGAAAGAAAATATAAAAGCAAAACATTCTAAGGCCATTTAACAAAGAGGCAAGAAGTTCTATACATTAAATCCTGTGGTTATCATTAAGCTACTAATCAAAGTTTATGAAAGAAGGGACACTTTGGGGCCGGCGCTGTGGCACAGCGGGTTAAAGCCCTGGCCTGAGGTGCCAGCATCCCATATGGGCACCGGTTCTAGTCCCGGCTGCTCCTATTTCGATCCAGCTCTCTGCTGTGGCCTGGGACAGCAATGGAAGATGGCCTCAGTCCTTGGGCCCCTGCCCCCACGTGGGAGACCCAGAAGAAGCTCCTGGCTCCTGGCTTCGGATTGGCACAACTCCGGCCATTGCAGCCATCTGGGGAGTGAACCAGTGGATGGAAGACCTCTCTCTCTGTCTCTACCTCTCTCTCTGTCTCTACCTCTCTCTGTAACTCCGTCTTTCAAATAAATAAAGTAAATCTTAAAAAAAAAAAAAAGGGACATTTAAAGATCTCCAACAAAAATATGGTGGTATTTAAGAGGTATGTTAATACATAAAACTTAGAAAATTAAAAAAATCTGTGGAACTAGTTTGTTTTTCAGAACTGAACTACAAATATGACAAATATCCCTTGAGGTACATGTGCTCCAATTTATAAGCTTGTGTACAACACCCTTCTGCTCTCTGGTCCCTTATGTATAGAAATCTTTCAAGAATGACCAAGCCAGATTTTTGTCATTTGGAATTGTTGGAGAAACAGATTTCTTCTTGTTCTTAAGATGTCTTAAATTTGAGTCTGGTTGAGATTCTTTGTGAACAGTTTTAAAAGATAAGAAAACAATATAGTAAGATGACTAAGAACATAAGGCTAGAAATTAGACCAGGGTCCAAATCCCAGCTCATCTGCTTACTGCTTGTGCTTGAATGATTCTGCAATGATATTTAATCTACTCATCTCATTAGTGAAAGGGGATAGATAATACTATTGTATTATGGCATTACTGTAAGTATTACATGATGTAGTATACATAAAGGTTTTTTTTTTTTTTTTTTTTTTTTTGACAGGCAGAGTGGACAGTGAGAGAGAGAGACAGAGAGAAAGGTCTTCCTTTTGCCGTTGGTTCACCCTCCAATGGCCGCCGCGGCCGGCGCGCTGCGGCCGGCGCACTGCGCTGATCCGATGGCAGGAGCCAGGAGCCAGGTGCTTTTCCTGGTCTCCCATGGGGTGCAGGGCCCAAGCACCTGGGCCATCCTCCACTGCACTCCCGGGCCACAGCAGAGGGCTGGCCTGGAAGAGGGGCAACCGGGACAGAATCCGGCGCCCCGACTGGGACTAGAACCCGGTGTGCCGGCGCCGCTAGGCGGAGGATTAGCCTAGTGAGCCGCGGCGCCGGCCCCATAAAGGTATTTAATATGGTACTTGATAAATAGTAAGCAGCAGTGAACTTTTATTAAGTTGTAAGCAAATACTATTAATATTCTTCATTTAAAAGTATCTAAAAGTATATTAAAATAAACCGTTTCCTACTAAGTTGTGGGTAATAGACTCCTGGTCATTTTAAACATGCTCTGATTATATAACTGTGCCACCTTTGCATTCCCAGGGTCAGGAGAATACAGAGGCTTGTTTGGCTGGAGGAGTTTTGTAGGATTATTTTGGTTATATTTATGCCATCATCATGGTACTAAGCAGAGTGATGTTAGAAGGCAAGATCTACAAGGAATAACTTTAACAAAGATTTAGCTAGGTTGATCCCCATGTTGAGGGTTTTTGTGGTTCCCTTCCAGTTCAGCCAGTTACTATCATCACTAAATTGGCATTTCATACCAATGCAGAGAAGTTTTTTTTTTTTTGAAGAGATGAGTGAAATGAACTGCAAGTGTCAGTTTCATTTTTACTTTATTAATTCATCAGATATTTATTGGGTCTTTTTTTCAGGTGACACATTGTGTATCATTGATGAATAAACATGCTGTCTGCCTTCATAGACTTTAAAAAAAAAAAAGATTTATTTATTTTGCTTGAAAGGCAGAGTTACAGAGAGAGATGGAGAGACAGAGAGAAATCTTCCATCTGCTGATTCACTCCCCAAATGGCCACAATGGCTGGGGTTGGGCCAGGCCAAAGCCAGGATCCAAGAACTTCATCTGGGTCTCCCACATGGGTTCAGAGATCTGAGTACTTGGGCCATCTTCTCTGCTCTCCCTGGTGCATTAGCATGGAGCTATATCAGAACTGGAGCTGGGAGTTGAACTGGTGCCTATATGGGAATCCCAGCATCACAGGTGGCAGTTTAGCCAATTATGCCACAACACTGGCCCAAACCCTGATGGATCTTAAAATTGAGTGAGGGAGTATATATCTAAAGGTTTTTTATCATTGCTTACACCTGGTGATATTACGTAGATCTGGTCGTTCAACACTTGAAAGTCATTTTTTGAATCAAGTTCCTTATACTTTATTGGCACTGGGAGTATTGCTGAGAACTTTATCTTCTCCTTTGTCTAACAATGGGTAACAATGAAAATCTTAGGAAATTAAAGGAATATGTTTAATTTTTTTGTTAAAAGATATACAGAAACAGCATTTAGTGTTGTGCTCTTCTACTCTGGGAAGATAATATGATCTCTTTCAGTAAGCACTGAGTTAGAAGTTTCATGGACCCCTGAACCCATGTGGGGGACCCACGTGTGTGACACACGTGTGTCACCTGAAAAAAAGACCCAGGTTCTGATCCCTGCTATATTAATGATTATTCTCCCTGAATCCTCCTTTCATGATTTGTAAAATGGAGGGGAAAACCACCTGTTGGAACCAACTCTCAAGGTTCTTATGAAGATTACATAAAAATATGAAGCATAAACTGAGAAGTCAGGAGCAAATATAAGACATTAGAAACAATTTAAGTGTACTGGGTTGGTAGAAAATAAATGCCAGGAATATTGATGTGTAAACACTGTACAGGCCTGCGCTGCAGCTCACTAGGCTAATCCTCCGCCTTGCGGCGCCGGCACACCAGCTTCTAGTCCCGGTCAGGGTGCCAGATTCTGTCCCGGTTGCCCCTCTTCCAGGCCAGCTCTCTGCTGTGGCCAGGGAGTGCAGTGGAGGATGGCCCAGGTGCTTGGGCCCTGCACCCCATGGGAGACCAGGAAAAGCACCTGGTTCCTGGCTCCTGCCATCGGATCAGCGCGGTGCGCCGGCCGCAGCGCGCCGGCCGCGGCGGCCATTGGAGGGTGAACCAACGGCAAAGGAAGACCTTTCTCTCTGTCTCTCTCTCTCACTGTCTACTCTGCCTGTCAAAAATAAATAAATAAATAAATAAAAAACACTGTACAAATTAGGTAGGATGGTTAAATATTAGTTTGTGAAGGTATTTATATTTCTTCCCATTGACAGAGGTGTAACAACTTTGGCTTTGTTTGCAACAATCTACTAGAATCTTCAGGGTTTGGTTTTCTTATTTAGAATATTTAAACTGTATGAAAAACATTACTTTGGCTACTTTTGTATAAGAATAACAAAATAATTATATATGTTCTTAGAAACACTCTGAAAAATATAATGTAATAATTTACAGATGATCTTATTTAACTTCACATTCTAGATTAATTTATTGATTTATTAATTTATTGATTAATTTTTACTTTGTGTATTTGAAGGCTTGACATGTAGGAGAAAAAAATCAGTATTTGAAAGTGTACATTTTCTTAAATTATAGCAATGTCACAAATATAACTTTAACATTAATTTCTATATGACATGTAAAGAACAAGTGAAGACTAATTATTATTTCTCTTCTGTTCATTTCTGTATGATTTCAGTCTGAATCTAAACTTTATAATGGCTCAGAGAAGGACAATTCAACTTCAAGCAAACTCACGAAAAAAGAATCTCTTAAGGTTAGTTTTTACAGTTATTTCTATAAAGTTATTTACATTGTGCTTTTCATGTGCCTTTCAAAGTAGACTAATTGTAACCATATATGTATGTTCCTAAAGAAGGAAAAAAATTTCAGAGAGACAGGTGGACAGGCACACAGAGAAAGTATTAATATTTGTAGGATGCAATAGAGTTACCTAATCAGGCTGCTTGGTAACTGCACAGACTGTTGTAGGCCTATCCTGACCCCTCAGGGGCCTGGGATTTGCTATCTCCACAGCTGTACCAGGCTAGCAAGCATAGAAATGTGTTGTAAAACAGGTGATGGGAGACCCCTACCTTTCACCTTACACAAAAATTCACTCAACATGGATTAAAGACTTAAATCTACGACCTGACACCATCAAATTATTAGAGAGCATTGGAAAAACCCTGCAAGATATAGGTACCGGCGATGACTTCTTGGAAAACACCCCAGAAGCACAGGCATTCAAAGCCAAAATCAACTATTGGGATTGCATCAAATTGAGAAGTTTCTGTACTGCAAAAGAAACAGTCAGGAGAGTGAAGAGACAAACAAACAACCCACTTAAGAGATGGGCCAAGGACCTCAATAGACATTTTTCAAAAGAGGAAATCCAAATGGCCAACAGGCACATGAAAAAATGGTCAAGATCACTAGCAATCAGGGAAACGCAAATCAAAACCACAATGAGGTTCCACCTCACCCCAGTTAGAATGGCTCACATTCAGAAATCGACCAACAACAGATGCTGGAGAGGATGTGGGGAAAAAGGGACACTAACCCACTGTTGGTGGGAATGCAAACTGGTCAAGCCACTATGGAAGTCAGACTGGAGATTCCTCAGAAACCTGAATACAACCCTACCATACAACCCAGCCATACCACTCCTTGGAATTTACCCAAAGGAAATTAAATTGGCAAACAAAAAAGCTGTCTGCACCTTAATGTTTATTGCAGCTCAATTCACAATAGCTAAGACCTGGAATCAATCTAAATGCCCATCAACAGTAGACTGGATAAAGAAATTATGGGACATGTACTCTATAGAATACTATACAGCAGTCAAAAACAATGAAACCCGGTCATTTGCAACAAGATGCAGGAATTTGGAAAACATCATGCTGAGTGAATTAAGCCAGTCCCAAAGGGACAAATATCATATGTTCTCCCTGATCAGCGACTACTTAACTGAGCACCAAGGGGGAAACTCGTTGAAATGAAATGGACACTATGAGAAACAGTGACTTGATCAGCTCTTGTCCTGATGGTTGATGTACAATGTAATACTTTATCCATTTTAGTATTTTTTTTTGTTCTAGTACCATTGGTTGAACTCTGTAATTAACACACAATTATTCTTAGGTGTTTAAATTTTAACTGAAAAGTGATCCCTGTTAGGAATTTGGAAAACATTATGCTGAGTGTAATAAGCCAATCCCAAAGGGACAAATAACACTTGTTCTCCTTGATAGGTGACAACTAACTGAGCACCAAAAAGGAAACCTGTTAAAGTGAAATGAACACTAGGAGAAATGGTGACTTGATCAGCCCTCACCCTGACTGTTGATGAGCAACTTGATATGTTATCCCTCTTAGTATTTTTTTTGTTTGTTCTACTTAATACTTTTGGTTGAATACTGTAATCAATACACAATTCTTCTTAAGTGCTGAAACTTAACTGAAAAGTGATCGCTGTTAAATGTAAGAATGGGAATAAGAGAGGGAAGAGATGTGCAATTCGGGACATGCTCAGGCTGACTTACCTCAAACAGTAGAGTTAGAAACATACCAGTGGATTCCAATTCAATCACATCGAGGTGGCATGTACCAATGCCATCTCACTAGTCCCAGTGATCAATTTCTGTTCGCAGTTGATCATAATGATAGGACTAAGAACTAAAGGGATCACAGAAACAAAAATAGTGTCTGCAAATACTAGCTGATAGAATAAAAAAGGGAGAGAATGATCCAACATGGGAAGTGAGATACACAGCAGACCCATAGAATGGCAGATGTCCTAAACAACACTCTGGCCTCAGAATCAGCCCTTAAGACATGCGGATCTGGCTGAAAAGCCCATGAGAGTATTTCAGGCATGGAAAGCCAAGACACTCTGGGGAAAAAAAAAAAAAACCTAAATGAAAGATCTCCACGAGTGAGATCCCAGTGGAAAGAATGGGTCATCAAAGAAGGAGGTACCTTTCTCTGAAGGGAGGAGAGAACTTCCACTTTGACCATGGCCTTGTCTAAATATGATCAGAGTCAGTGAACTCAGGGGGCTTCCATAGCCTTGGCAGCTCATGACAAGAGCCTAGGGTGATTACTGATGCCATAAACAAGAGTGTCAATTTGTTAAGTCAACAACAGGAGTCACTGTGCACTTACTCCTCATGTAGGATCTCTGTCCTTAGTGTGCTGTACATTGAGATTTAATGCTATAACTAGTACTCAAACAGTATTTTTCACTATATGTTTCTGTGTGGGAGCAAACTGTTGAAATCTTTACTTAATGTATGCTAAACTGATCTTCTGTATATAAAGAGAAACGAAAATGAATCTTGATGTGAATGGAAGGGGAGAGGGAGTGGGAAAGGGGAGGGTTGCGTGTGGGAGGGACGTTATGGGGGGGAAGCCATTGTAATCCATAAGCTGTACTTTGAAAATTTATATTCATTAAAAAAAAGTTTGAAAGCAAAAAAAAAAAAAAAACATGTGATGGGAAATTCTGGTGCACACTAAAATTACCAATAGCTGAGTCATGGGCTTAATTTGTCCCACAAGTAAGTGTGTGTGTGTGTATGTATTTTGTTTTGTTTTTAAAGATTTTATTTATTTGCATTTCCCTGATGGCTAGTGATCCTGGGTATTTTTTCATGTGTCTGTTGGCCATTTGGATTTCCTCTTTTGAACAATGTCTGTTTATGTCCTTTGCCCATTTGTTAACTTTGTTGTTTGTTTTGTTGCTGTGGAGTTTCTTGATCTCTTTATATATTCTGATTATTAATCCTTGATTAGTTGTATAGTTTGCAAGTAGTTTCTCCTATTCTGTCGGTTTCCTCTTCACTTTGCTATTTCTTTTGCAATGCAGAAGCTTCTCAATTTGATGTAATGCTATTTGTCAATTTTGGCTTCATACTTCTGCATATGGAAATCCAATTTTCCCCAGCACCATTTGTTGAAGAGACTGTTCTTGCTCCAAGGATTGGTTTTAGCTCCTTTATCAAAGATAAGTTTGTTGTAGATGCTTGGATTGATTTCTGTTCTGTTCCATTGGCCTGTGCATCTGTTTTTGTGCCAGTACCAGGCTGTTTTGATTATAACTGCCCTGTAGTATATCTTGAAATCTGGTATTGTGATGCCTTTGGCTTTGTTTTTGTTTTATAAGAATGCTTTAGCTATTTAGGGTCTCTTGTGTTTTCATATGAATTTCAGCATCATTTTGTTTTTTTATCTGAGAAGAATGTCCTTGATAGTTTGGTTGGTATAGCATTGAATTTCTGAATTGCTTTCAGTATGGACATTTTGATGATTTTGATTCTTCCAATCCATGAACATGGGAGAGTTTTCCAATTTTTTGTATCTTCTTCTATTTCTTTCTTTAATGTTTTGTAATTATCATCATAGAGATCTTTGTCATCCTTGGTTAAATTTATTTCAAGATATTTGATTTTTTTGTAGCTATTGTGAATGAGATTGATCTTAGAAGTTCTTTCTCAACCATGGCATTGTCTGTGAATACAAAGGCTGTTGATTTTTATGCACTGATTTTATATCCTGCTACGTTACCAAACTCATCTCTGAGTTCCAGTAGTCTTTCAGTGTAGTCTTTTGGATCCCCTCTATGTATAGAATCATGTCATCTGCAAATAGAGACAGGTTTTTTTTTTTTTTTTTTTTGACAAGCGGAGTGGACAGTGAGAGAGAGAGAGAGAAAGGTCTTCCTTTTGCCGTTGGTTCACCCTCCAGTGGCCGCCGCGGCTGGCGTGCTGCGGCCAGCGCACCGCACTGATCCGATGGCAGGAGCAAGGTGCTTCTCCTGGTCTCCCATGGGGTGCAGGGCCCAAGCACCTGGGCCATCCTCCATTGCACTCCCTGGCCACAGCAGAGAGCTGGCCTGGAAGAGGGGCAACCGGGACAGAATCCGGTGCCCCGACTGGGACTAGAACCCAGTGTGCCGGCGCCGCAAGGCAGAGGATTAGCCTAGTGAGCCGCGGCGCTGGCCAAATAGAGACAGTTTGACTTCCTCCTTCCCAATTTGTTTCCCTTTATTTTCTTTTTCTTACGTAATGATTCTGGCTAAAACTTCCAGGACTATATTGAATAATAATGGTGACAGTGGGTATCCTTGTCTGGTTCCAGATCTCAGTGGAAATGCTTCCAACTTTCCCCCATTTACTAGGTTGCTGGCCAGGAATTTGTCATACATTGCCTTGATTGTGTCAAGGAATGTTCCTTCTACTCAAAATTTGCTCTGCATCTACTGAGATAATCATATGGTTTTTGTTCTACAATATGTTAATGTGATGTATCCCATTCATTGATTTGTGAATGTTGAACCATCCCTGCATATCACGGATAAATGGCACCTGATGAATGATCTTCTGAAGTGTTGGATTTGATTGGCTAGAATTTTTTTTGAGGATTTTTGCATCTGTGTTCATCAAGAAAATTCGCCTGTAATTCTCATTCTCTATTGTATCTTTTTTGGGGTTAGGAATTAAAGTGATACTGACTTCATAGAAAGAATTTGGGAGGGGTTTTCAGTTTTTATGGTTTGAAATTTTTACTATGAGATTATATTCTTGTATTATTATGTAATTAAAAAGAGGTAAAATTATTTCAAATGATACAGAGAAGTGCACTTAATCAGAAAAACTAGCCTTTCTTATCTAAAAATTGCTCCCAGCTATAAAACAAACAAATTAGTCTTTTTTTAATCCGAAGATGCTAGAATTCTAAAGATGTTTAAAATTTTATTTTTTAGGAGCTGCCACTGTGGCATAGGTAAAGCCTCTGCCTGTAGTCCCATATGAGTGCTGGTTGTGAGTCCCAGATGCTGCATGTCCAGTCCAGCTCCCTGCTAATGCACCTGGGAAACCAGTGGAAGATGGCCCACATGCTTGGGCCTCTGCATCCTAGTGAGAGACCCGGAAGAAGCTCCTGGCTCCTGACTTGGGACCACCCAGCTCTGGCCGTTAGAATCACTTGGAGAGTGAAGCAGCAAATGGAAGGTTTCTCTCTCTGTCTCTTCCTGTGTCTGTTTCTCCCTAACTCTGCCTTTCAGCTAATGAATAAATCTTTTTTTAAAATAATTTTATTTTTTAAAGATTTAAGATTCATTCATTGATTCATTCATTTGAAAGGCAGAGCAACAGAGAGAGACAGAGACATAGAGCTCTTCCATCCACTGGTTCATTCCAGAAATGGTAGAAATAGCCAGGCCACAGCCAACAGCTGAGAACTGTATCCTGGTCTCCCACGTCAGTGGCAGGTGCCTAAGCACTAGAGCCATCTTCTGCTGCTTTCCCAGGCACATTAGCAGGAAACTGGATCAGAAGCTGAGTAGCCAAGACTCTACCACTCTGTTATGGGTTGCTGGCTTTGTAAATGTGGGCTTAACCCACTGTGCCATAATGCTGGCCCCCAAGGCTTAGAATTTTATACTCTGCATTCTCTAGGCCTAAAAAATGGGAAAGAAATTGCTCATTTCTATTGAATTTTTAATTCTATTATTTTTACAAAATAGGTACAAAAGAAAAATTACCGAGAAGAAAAGAAAAGAGCCACAAAGGAGTTGCTCAGTACAATCACAGATCCTTCTGTTATTGTTATGGCTGATTGGCTGAAGGTCAGTATGTACTATATCTTGAATTCAGGTTGCTGGATATTTATCTACTGGAATGGACAAGCCAAAGTACACCTGTAGACCCACAAGACAAAAATGACTTCTGGGTTGATGGTTTTTCACAGGCAAAGAAACTATTAATTATATTCCAGAGGTTCTATATTCTAATCATAATGGCAAAAAAGAATCTTACGTCTCTCTTAAAGCAGCATCAAATATGGATAGTATTTCTTTTAAAAAGGGTTTTTGTTTGTGTGATATATTGTCTAATACAGTATATTATAAAAATATTTTATTGCTATTCAAATTATTTAGTATTATTGTGTATTTGGTATATTATTGAGATGAGATGAGACACATAGAAAAGTTATAATCCAAAAATGTTATTATCCAAAAACATAATTATCTGACAAAAATTATAATTCAAAATCTAATTATCTGACAAATACACATATTGCTATTTCTAAACCCTATTATTTTGGTCTTTGGTTATTTTTATTTCCTTTTCCCTCATCCAGTCACTCTATCTTCTTGCTTAATCTTATCTGAAGGATAGCTGGTAGGAATCTTCCAGGCTAATCCTAGTTTTAAAAGTAATCTTATAAGACTCTTACTTCCAGAAAGTTTTAGTACCTGCCATTTCCTGAGAATCACCACAGCCCCCAAAGCTTTCTACTTCAAAAGGTGGTAAGATCGCTAATGAAATAATCCTTCTAAGATCCGTCCTAGAAGTGCTGTCGCTGAAGTAAGAATGTGATCGTTTCCCTGATGATTCACATGATGTGAGTGTATTCAATCTTGTGCTGAAAACACCCTTCTGGCTTACTCTGGCTATACTTGGAAGTGTATTCATTCCAGCTCTCACTTGAGTTTTTCAGGGTCAAACCTACCCTCCAAAAGTTCCAGCCAAGTTTCCAAACTTTACCTCCATTTTGATCATTTCCCTCCATGTTCTACTGTCAACATCACCAGGATCCAGAATGTTAGCTCAGGGTAGCTCTCTTCCTTTCAATTTCCTCATCTTACCATCTCTTTTACATTTACACAGGGATTTTCTTTAAGATTTTCTCTTTTCTTTAAGTCTGCTCAAGATTCTCCCTTCCTAAATTTTTCTTATTTGCAGAGACTATGGTATGCCTATTTTGGGAGCCCTATATTTATTTCATAATTGATGTAAGTACTTTGAAAGAATGAATGTTTTACAGTAAATAAAAGTGAAGATAATTCCTATTTTTAACTTAATCTTTTATTAGCATCTTTTTGGATATTGTGAATTCAATCAGTTTCATAGAAATAATTTTAATATGTTACAGAAATATAAATTAATAGCAGAAGCTAGTGTAGACTTATTAAAAGAATCATTAAACCTGACAATGAAGAATACTTTATGACAATGAGATTCATGTAACTTGTATTTGAAAATTTCCTCCAAGAACTTTGTATGGCACATTTTATGTGATTACTAAGAATAAAATAATCTAAACAAGGTAGTTTTAGGAGCTACAAAAAGCTTCTTTTCTGACCACTCACTAAATATTTAAAGAGTGTCTCCTGTGGATTACCAATGTTTTCAGCATTGTTGCTAAGAGTGGTGAGGAGAAAAAATTGTCAAAGGCAGAATTGTTGCTGTCATTAATATTACAAAAAGAAAAATCTCAGTCAGTGCAGGAAGGTATATTTTAATGACCCTGGGTCTGGTCAGGAGGTTAGGAAAACTTTGTGACAATATAATATTTTGTAACTGTTGTCCTTGTCTTTCCCTAAAATTTAAAGTTCCTTGGAAGCAGAAGCTGTGTCATTCTTTTCAAGTCTGTTTGCAGTGCTTCTCATGTAATAGGTTTTTAAAAAAGTATATATTACATCTAAAGTGCATATGTTATGGAAATTCTAGATTAAAACATCCAATTTACTATTATGCTGTTTGTATCTCGCAGGGTAGAAAGAAAAAAACAAATAAGATCTTTTCTGTGTAAACTTATTGTTCGTAGATTCGTGGCACGCTAAAGAGCTGGACCAAGTTGTGGTGTGTGTTGAAACCTGGAGTGCTCCTGATATATAAAACCCAAAAAAATGGTCAGTGGGTAGGAACAGTCCTTCTGAATGCCTGTGAAATCATCGAGCGCCCATCAAAAAAGGATGGCTTTTGTTTTAAACTTTTCCATCCTTTGGAGCAATGTATTTGGGCAGTGAAGGTATGTAAGCACTGGCATACAGGTAAAAGTGTTAAGATGCTCATCCATGAGTAGCATGGAGATAAATCAATGATGTGATATCTGTCTGCTGCCAGATCTTTGTTTCTGTTTTCAAGCACGTCTTTTCCCTTTCTGCCTCTACCAACAATGAAATGTGCACCGGGGCCGGTGCCATGGCGCAGATTAATCCTCTGCCAGGCACCGGCATCCCATATGGGCACCGGATCTAGTCCCAGCTGCTCCTCTTCCAATCCAGCTCTCTGCTGTGGCCTGGGAAAACAGTAAAAGATGGCCCAAGTGCTCGGCCCCTGCACCCACATGGGAGACCAGGAAAAAGCACCTGGCTCCTGGCTTCCATTGCGGCCATTTGGGGAGTGAACCATCGGAAGGAAGACCTTTCTCTCTGTCTCTCCTTTCTTACTTACACTGTCTGTAACTCTACCTCTCAAAAAAAAAAAAAACACTTAAAAAAAATGTGCACCAAAAGGCTTTGTTTGCCTTTAATATCTAACTTAGTAAATTCTCAAGAAAATATTCCCCAAATTTATATTGCAACTTATCTCTTTTATCCTTGGGGATTCAGTTTGTGCTATGTTTTTTCAGTTTGTAACTCCTAAGTCTGCTTTGTAACATAGTGTTGTGTATGCTGTGTTTTTTCTCTATCAAAGTGGGAAGATCTGCTAGAACAAAAACCGCATCTTATTTTTGTGGTCTTTCCTGTAGTGATGCAAATGTGTGATGAGATGCCTCTAAGCAGAAGCGGTGCTAATATTTACTACTCTTAAGAGGCAACTTTCTTTAGAGATGGAGCTCTAATGCTTTTGTAACTGAAAAGCACTACTATGATCACTCCTGTGCCATAAAAACAGAAAAGTTGAAATGCCTTATTTAATTAATTATCAAGGACTTCTACAAACAGTAGGTGTGCATTGCATACTAAATTAATCAGTGAGCCTAGTTTACAGTTTTATAGAGTAATCATTACTTTAGTTTCTAGGAAGGTCAATTGCCTATGAATAGAGTTTAAAAATCCTCCTTTAAGGAAAACCACCTGGGGCTGGCTCTGTGGCATGGTAGGCTGAGCCTCCATCTGAGGTGCCAGCATCCCATAGGAGTGCTGGTTTGTGTCTCAACTGCTCCTCTTCTGATTGAGCTCCCTGCTTGTGGCCAGGGAAATCAGTGGAGGATGGCCCAAGTGCTTGGGCCCTTGTGCCCACGTGGGAGACCTGGAAGAGGCTCCTGACTCCTGGCTTTGGTTCATCTCAGCTCCAGCCATTGTAGCCATTTGGGGAGTGAACCAAAGAATGGAAGACCTTTCTCTCTGTCTTTCCCTCTCTGTAGCTCTACCTCTCAAATAGATAAGTGAATCTCTATCTTTTTTTTTTTTTTTTTTTTTTTTTTTTTTTTTTTTTTTTTTTTTTTTTTTTGACAGGCAGAGTGGACAGTGAGAGAGAGAGAGACAGAGAGAGAAAGGTCTTCCTTTGCCGTTGGTTCACCCTCCAATGGCCGCCGCTGCAGCCGGCGCACCGCGCTGATCCTGGCAGGAGCCAGGAGCCAGGTGCTTTTCCTGGTCTCCCATGGGGTGCAGGGCCCAAGCACCTGGGCCATCCTCCACTGCACTCCCTGGCCATAGCAGAGAGCTGGCCTGGAAGAGGGGCAACCGGGACAGAATCCGGCGCCCCAACCGGGACTAGAACCCGGTGTGCCGGCGCCGCAAGGTGGAGGATTAGCCTATTGAGCCACGGCGCCGGCCCTCAAATAGATAAGTGAATCTCTAAATAAATTAAATTAAATAAATAAAAGATGCCTGCTTCCCAGATGGGAGTGTTTAAAAAAAAAAAAAATGGAAAACCACTGAACACAGATTTGATCTGACTGAAAATGCTTGGATTTTTTTTTCATGCTAGTATTGCTTCAAGAGGCAATATACATACATACCTTTGAAGAGTCTTGAATCTATAATGTTAATGCTTCTTGAAATCTATTTTTGATAGTCTAAAAGAACTCTTAATGAGAAACAGCTTTAAAACTTGCTTTTCTTTCACAGTTACACTGTAAATTAAATGGTTAGTTTTCTTTCCAGATTAGAACTGTGTCCATCTACGTTTAGCCTTAGTAATTTTTTGTTGTATACTTCTGAAAAAAACTCTGGCCAAAAACAGAATTTCCTTTCTTGTTTCTTGAAAAATAAAATTAACTTGTATAATTGGCCTTTAATACAAATGAATGTATCATTCGTTATAAAATAGAGATTTATTTTACCCTGGACCCAGTCAAAATTTATTTCTCTTTTTCTTATGAATTATATCTCTAATTGTTTTGTTTAGATTTTGAGAAATTTACTATTTCTTATCTAATAATATCTATAGGATGGAAATTATCTGCTAAATTAAAATTTGGCTCAGTATGGTAAATTTTAGGTTCTATTTAATATATTAGCAATAAATAGAAATAAGATTTTAGTGATCCTAACTATCATTTTCTGTTAATGAACTGCATTTGATGGAAAAGAGTACTTTCCTTGGTGCTTCCCATCTGCATCCTTAAGAAGGGTGAAATTAAAGCTTGTTTGCATGTAAGTTGTAATTCATGCCTGATTTAGATTGTTACAGATAATAGTGGATAATATAAAGTTGAGCTCTCACAGTACTTACTCTACACCATTTACTTTATTTTGTTTTGCAGGGTCCAAAAGGTGAAGCAGTTGGGTCCATTACTCAGCCCTTACCTAGCAGTTATTTGATTATCCGAGCTACTTCAGAGTCAGATGGTAAATACAGTTTTTGGCGAATTGGATTTTGGTCTTTATTTTTAAGAGATTATTTTATATGCTTCTATGTGTTCTCCTTGGGGAAGATCTGTTTTAGGTATGGCATTTGCAACAGAAACATTGTGGTCTTAAGTTGTTTAAAATATTCACATTACTTTTTTAACTTTAATAAATATAAATTTATGAAGTACAACTTTTGGATTATAGCGACTTTTCCCCCTGTAACCTCCCTCCCATCTCCCGCTCCCTCTCCCATCCCATTCACATCAAGATTCATTTTCAATTATCTTTATATGATGAAGATCAATTTAGTATATACTAAGTAAAGATTTCAACAGTCTGCACCCACACAGAAACACAAAGTATAAAGTACTATTTGAGTACTAGTTATACCGCTAATTCACATAGTACAACACATTAAGGACAGAGATCCTACATGGGGAGTAAGTGCACAGTGACTCCTGTTATTGATTTAACAATTGACATTCTTAAAATATTCACATCATTAACTTTGTAGATGAACAGAGAAATCTAATAGGAAAGAGATATTGTGAATTGAGTCATGATTTACCAGCTTGCAGATGTCTTCTGCATCCTCCATTGACATTTTAACACCTTTTTGACTTGTTACTGTTCTTTCTGGTAACCCATTAAGTTCTATCATTTTATATATGCATTTAGTATTGTCTAAATTTTATCACTTATGAGACACATATACAGTGTTCTGGGAATTTTTTTATTCAAATACAAACTGTTCTATACTATTCTATGACAATATATAATTTATGAGCCAAATATGGTAAGAGCAAAATTTATTTATATAAAGGTAGATAACTTTCAAACCTTAGTGACTGATAATGGATTTCTTCCTCACGTTCATGTTTCATAGTTGAGACTAGCTTGAAACAGAGAATCTGGTAACCTTCCAAAGTTTCCTTTTATCAGATGATTTTTTAAAATATATGAGCTTTCAATATGAAAATGTTCTACTTGGCTGATATTTCCAGCAGATCTTGAAACACATCAATTTTAAGAATACTTAACAAATGTATATGAACTTTTTTGTTAATATAGGTTTATATTTTTATTTAAAAAGTAAAGCTATTAATGTTTCTCTTAACTAATATGGCAATTAATGATACTACTATGCAGACATTTTCGTGACTTAAAAAACTTTCATACTTGTAAGTAGAATGGATGCTAAGCCTGGAGATAGACATATCAACAACACAATGTTTTTTCAGTGGTTTGTTTATACTAAAGATAATATCCCATTTAGGATGTTTTGTGTACCTTGCTTGGTACCTTCATATTGTGCTACATTTTAGCATTCTAAGGTTTGAAAAATAAAGTACATTTATATTATATTCATTATACTTTCTAATACATGCTGTATACTATTCACTTGTAAGTGGTTTCTAAGTGCTTAGTATTTAAAAAGTATTTTTCAAACTGGAAAAGTTGCCTTAAGAAACCCTGGAAATAATTTATGTTCAAGTTAATTTTGTATTACATATTTCTTGAAGAAATAATGATATGTTTGATGATAACATAATTAAGATGGGTGCCGATTTCATAGTTTAATATACTACTTTGAATCTGTGTTCTAGGAAGGTGCTGGATGGATGCTTTGGAGTTGGCTTTGAAATGTTCTAGTCTTCTTAAACGTACAATGATCAGGGAAGGAAAGGAACATGACCTGAGCATTTCATCAGATAGCACACATGTGACGTTG
This sequence comes from Oryctolagus cuniculus, assembly GCF_051225735.1. Classification (NCBI taxonomy): domain Eukaryota; kingdom Metazoa; phylum Chordata; class Mammalia; order Lagomorpha; family Leporidae; genus Oryctolagus; species Oryctolagus cuniculus. The sequence goes on along the minus strand of NC_142877.1, from coordinate 78,887,449 downwards.
TATGGCTTATTACGTGCTAACAATCTCCATAGTGGTGACAACTTCCAGTAAGTAGATACTGCCACTAAATTGGTTATGATTTCAGTGACCGTATTGTTCACTGGATTAGTTCAAAGGCCTAGAATTTTAGTAGCGTAACTAGAATTGAAATTTTCCTATCTTCCCATCATGTAGTCTAAGATATAGTTTAAAATTTATTTAGAGGCTGGCATTGTGGCACAGCAGGTTAAGCTACCCCCCCGCAACACTGGCATTCCGTTTGTGTGCCGATTCATGTCTGAGCTGCTGCACTTTGATCCTGCTCCCTGCTAATGTGCCAAGGAAAGCAGTGAAGGATGGCCCTAGTACTTGGGCCCCTGCTACCCACATGGGAGACCTGGATGAAGCTTCTGGCTTCTGTTCAGCCTGGCCCAGCCCCAGCCATTGTGGCCATTTGGAGAATGAACTAGCAGTTGGAACATCTCTTTCTCTCTCTGTAATTCTGCCTTTTTAATACATAAATAAATGGCTTTTAAAAAAATTTTTAACTACTATAGTCAGATGTAGAAATTTTATTTCCTTGATTCTAACCAATGTGAATTACTTTACTGTTCCCACATACAACCCCACTAACTAACCATTTTGTTTTTGCATGTGGTGTTCCTTCTAGGAAGAATGATTTTTGTTCTTCCTCTTTCCTCCTGTCATAACCCAATATATTTTTCAAGATAAGTTTCAAATATTACATCATATGTGAAGCATTTCCTGCCTAATAACAGTGACATGTGATCTGTCTTTCTATTGCCGTTCTGTAGCACTTTTTTTTGTCATAGCTCTGGGCTTACTCTACCTGGTATTTGTGGAACTATTTTATGTTATAAATATTTTAACATGGAATTGTATCCTATGGTTGGCTTTATTCCTAGAGGCATGTATTGTTGTTTATAACAGAAAAAAAAAAAAGACTTTGTCAAGGGAAAATGGGCAGCAGTGCAAAAATACTTGTTCAGGTTCAGGGTTTTTTTGTTTTGTTTTGTTTTTTGTTTTTCTGGTTTTGTAGGAAAAAAAGACATCATACTTCCATTCTTGCTTCTTCTACTCAACTTCTGTCCTATAGCTGCTTATTCTTATCAAAATGGAGATGGCTCTTCTTAAATTGCTCTCCTCCTTCTCATTTTAATCTAAGCCAAACACTAAGATTTTTTTTTCATGGAAGCCTCTATTAACTGACCTTTTATATTTGTTTTTTGTAGACCTGCAATCTGGAGGTTTTGTCTTAATCCTGAGTAACTGGAGCCTGAATGGGAGTGAGATTCAGAAGATAACTGATAGGAATGAGTAACTGTTAGGACTCAAGATTTTTCTCCTTTTGCACAAACTATTTACTTAAATAGCTTTCAGAAGGAAATTTATCAACTTGAGATTATAGATAGATTTTCTTTCTTCTTTTTAAAATCATTTATGTATTTGAAAGGCAGAATTACAAAGAGAGAGAAAGAGAGATTTTCCATCCGTTGGTTCACTCCCCAGTTGGCTGCAACAGCTGGGTCTGGGCTAGGCCGAGGCCAGTAGCCATGAGTCAGGATCTTCTTCCAGGTCTCTCATGTGGGTGACAGGGTCCCAGATACTTGGGTCATCTTCTGCTTTTCCTAGGCCTTAACAGGAAGCTAGATAGACAGCCAGGACACAAACAGGCACCCACCTGGGATGCAGAGACATTGCAGGCACTCCACCCTCTGTGCCACCATGTTGGCCCCTAGATTGATTTTCTTAAGCTGAAATTTCCATTTACTGTTTCCCTGGGTTTTTTTTCTTAAGATCAAGCCTGTCAGACAAATACTAAATAGAATTCAGTACAATTACTTAGCTTTTACATTTTTTCATCTTATTGTTGAACTACTTTGGATTACTTTGGAGACCTTCACAGATGGGAGGAAAGTCATAATTCACTTGGATTTACTTGAGAATCTGAAGATCTTGACTTGAGTTTTTTCTTCAGACCAGAAGTGACAGTGAGGTTAACTAAATGATGGTATTTGTAAAACAAAGAAAAAAATCTAGCACAAAGTAACCCAAAATTTTGCTTTTAGAAGATTTTGGCTGTAAGTGGTAGAAAAACAGAGCTCAGACTGTCATCTTTTAACATTTCCCCAGGTTTTTATTTAATTTCTTTGTTCTTCTATTTACTAATCTATAAAATGGGAACTATTACCTATCTTGTAGCATTATATTGAGGATTAAATGAGCTAAGCTATGCAAAATACTTAAAATACTTCCCAGCATGTTGTAAATTCTCAATAAATGTTACATTTCATTCATATTTGTAAACCAAGTATTCTTTTATTTTTCCTTCCAACACTTTTTTAACCTAAGGTTAAATGATAGTGAAATTGAGCGACAGCATTTCAAAGACCAAGATATGTATTCGGATAAATCTGATAAAGAAAATGATCAAGAGCATGATGAATCTGACAATGAGGTGATGGGGAAAAGTGAAGAAAGTGACACGGATACATCAGAAAGGCAAGATGACTCATACATTGAACCTGAGCCTGTTGAGCCCTTAAAGGAGACCACCTACACCGAGCAGAGCCATGAAGAATTGGGAGAGGTAAACATCTGTTGTTTTCAGAGGGTCTGGAATTCTAATTCTTGAGAATTTTCAAATGAAAAGTATTTGTTTGATCTGCTTATTTTCCCAAGAGAGAATATCGATATGATGTCCATTTTATTTTAAAAGTTACATCCATATAAGTCAGGATATGAGAGTGCTATTTTCAATGATTATACCTTTCCAAAATCAGACTGTAAGGAACATTACTCCCTCCATTTACAACTTTATGGACAGCTAAACACATATACTCACACAAATATCAATATTCTGTTAAATTTAGAGCTTATTTTTTTTTGAAGCTTGCTTTTAAGACAGAATACTGCTTGCTGTCATTGTCAGGTACAAAGTAAATTGCAAGGAAGCATGAGTTCATAACTTTCTTGTTATTGCCAGTGCATAGAAGTAATAGGATATAATTTTTTGATGGTGGATATTTTATATGTCATTCACTTCACTGTCTTTTGCAACAGCCCTTTTTATATAAGTTTTATAACTACAGACTTTATTTCTTAATGGGTTTCCACATTTAAGATGCCTAGACAAGTCCTGGAGAAAGTTCGTATTTTTAGCATTAGCTGTCTTGTCCATGTATCTCTGTATCTGAAATATATTTTAATTGTTAATTGCTAAAGGCAGGTGAGGCTTCTCAAACAGAAACTGTATCTGAAGAAAACAAAAGCCTTATCTGGACGCTGCTGAAACAAGTCCGTCCTGGAATGGACCTGTCCAGGGTGGTTCTGCCTACATTTATTTTAGAACCCCGTTCTTTCCTGGATAAACTTTCAGATTACTATTATCATGCAGATTTCCTGTCTGAGTAAGTAGATTCTTATTTCTTAAAATAGATGATACTTAACTACTGTAGAGATTTTTGAGAGTGCTATTTTCAATGATTATGCCTTTCCAAAATCAGACTGTAAGGAGAAGTGTTCTCTCCATTTACCACTTCTATAGCTGCCTTTAATAAGAAGCATATTTAACACTTTGCTGCTAAGTTTCCATTTATGAAGTTAAGTTGAGGGACTAGTGCTGTGGCTTAGAAAGTTAAGCCTCTGCCTGAGGTGCCAGCATCCATACGGGCACCAGTTCAAGTCCTGGCTGCTGTACTTCTTATCCAGCTCCCTGATTATGTGCCTGGGAAAGCAGTGGAGGGTGGCTCAAATGCTTGAGCCCATGCATTGACGTGGGAGACCAAGAAGATTTTCCAATCACCTGACTTCAGCCTGCTCCAGCCCCGGCCATTGCGGTCATTTGGGGAGTAAACCAGGGGCTGAAAGATTTCTCTCTCTCTCTCTCCTCCTCTGTATCTCTGCCTTTCATATAAATAAATAAATCATTAAAAAAAATAAATAAAATAAAAGAAGTTGAGAGATCACAAGCTTGAGGGAGACAGGAATTGTGCCCCTTACCTAACAACCACCACTGTTTACAGGTTCCTTGGTATATTCCCTAACCTGACACAAGGAGAGGCGATAGGCAGTTTGTGTTCTCCCTCTACCTAAGCCTTCATTTAGGTGCCATCCTATGGTTTATGCTTTGGTGCATACTTATCTGTGTGTGGGCTTCTAAGATGTGCAGTTTACCACAATTAGAATGTCTTGCCAGTTTCTGGCTTTTAAAATAAATCTCTACTCTTTGCATTTAATTTTTCTCTGAAGCTGCCTGTTGATCCTAGGTGTTAATTCTGAAGAAGGCAGGCATAAAGAGGGTGGAGGAGAAACTGTTCACCCCTGTCAGAGCAGTTTCCTAGAGAACCAGTAAACTTTGCAAAGAGCAACTTTGGGTCCATCTTTCCAGATTTACCCACTGCCCCCATTCTGGCAGCCAGTGGTGTTTTAGGGCACTGTGTTTTCTGTGATACTAAGTTCTAGCCACATGTCCTGATATTTTTTTAAGATAGATTTATTTATTTATTTACTTGAGAGGTAGAGTTACAGACAGCGAGAGGGAAAGATAGAGAGAAAGGTCTTCCTTCCATTGATTTACTCCCCAGATGGCCACAATGGCCAGAGCTGCGCTGATCCGAATTTAGGAGCCAGGTGCTTCTTCCTGGTCTCCCATGTGGGTGCAGGGGCCTGAGCACTTGGGCCATCTTCTACTCCTTTTTCCAGGCCACAGCAGAGAGCTGGATTGGAAGAGGAGCAGCCAGGACTAGAACCGGCACCCCTATGAGATGCTGGCACCACAAGCAAAGGATTAACCTACTGTGCTACAGTGCCGGCCCTGCACATGTCCTGATTTTTAAGAATCTGCATCAGTGTCTGAAGTTTCTATTAATTTCAAAAAAAAATCATTAGCTAAATAAAAATATAATTAATAAACTGTAATGTAATATAAAATGTTATCTCAGAAATGTAAGAAAAGGAAAAGGAAAAAGAGTGGGAGGGAGTAAGGAAGAGAATATCATTATGTTGTTAGAATTGTATCTAGTGGCCAGCACTGTTGCATAGCAGATAAAGCTGCTGCCTGCAGTGCTGGCATCCCATATGGGTGCCGGTTCAAGTCCCAGCTGTTCCTTTTCCAATCTAGCTCTCTGCATGGCCTGCAAAAGCAGTGGAGGATGGCCCAGGTCCTTGGGCCCTACACTCATGTGGGAGACCCACAAGAATCTACTGGCTCCTGGCTTCAGATCAACTCAGCTCCAGCCATTGTGGCCAATTGGGAGTGAACCGATGGATGGAAGACCTCTCTCTCTCTCTCTCTCTCTCTCTCTCTCTCTCTCTCTCTCTCTTTCTCTCTGCCTCAGCCTCTCTGTAACTCTGCCTTTCAAATAAATAAATAAAATCTTAAAAAATTAAATCTATTAAAAACTAACAGAATTAAAAATAATAAAAAATACTATATGAGTATTTTAAAAAATAAAAATAAGTTGATCTCAAAATAAAAAAAACAAAAGATAATTGATAAATTGGAAAGTTTTTATAAATCATATCATAGAAAAAGTGTTAACCTCCCTAAAATAAAAAGAACTCATAGAAGTTGAATGAAAATTATCAAGAAACTATAGAGAGGCCGGCGCCGTGGCTCAATAGGCTAATCCTCCACCTTGCGGCGCCGGCACACCGGGTTCTAGTCCCGGTTGGGGTGCCGGATTCTGTCCCGGTTGCCCCTCTTCCAGGCCAGCTCTCTGCTATGGCCAGGGAGTGCAGTGGAGGATGGCCCAGGTGCTTGGGCCCTGCACCCCATGGGAGACCAGGAAAAGCTCCTGGCTCCTGCCATCGGATCAGCGCAGTGCGCCGGCTGCAGCGGCGGCCATTGGAGGGTGAACCAACGGCAAAGGAAGACCTTTCTCTCTCTGTCTCTCTCTCACTGTCCACTCTGCCTGTCAAAAAAAAAAAAAAAAAAAAAGAAACTATAGAGAAAAGAATGGAAGAAATGATCAGGCAGTTCAGAAACAAAGAAATAGAAATGGCTCTTAAACACATAAACTTTATATAAAATAAGAAAAAATGACTCATATATATAAATATATAAGATACCACTGTGTATTTTTTATTAAAAAAAAGAATCCAAAAGCTTTTATACCCAGTTCTGACTTATATCTTCCTTCGTTCTTTCTTACATCTGTCTGTCATTTCTGCTAGAGTACCTGTATAGTTCAAGTTTCCATGAATTAGAATAAGATCTTCTTGAGAGGTGTCCATTTTCCCAAACAGAGAGGTTACATTTTTCTGGCACCATGTTGCCCAGGCTCTGTGGGTCAATAGACATCTCATACACTGTACAATGATTTATCCTAGCACAGTATCTTTGAAGGAAACCTGACAGTATTTACCAGAATGTTAGACATATTTATCATTTGATTACTGATCTGACTTGTAGTAATAACCCCTACAGATGTAACTCCAGTTATACAGAATAACATATATAAAATACTGTTGGAACAGCATTTTAGTAACATATTAGATATAACTCAAGTTTCCAGCCACAGTTGGCTGGTTAAATCATATATGGTATACCCACACATACATGGGAGAACTCTATAAAGTGATACAGAGGAATATCCAGGATTATTTGTGTAAAAGAAGGCAAGATATGGAAGAATGAATAGTTTGCTATCTCTTTTTAGAAAAAAGCTGTATGCTCATATTTGCTTGTTTATGCTTAAAGAAAAAAATGCTTTAAAAAGGAGTTTTCTGTAAGCAGGAACAGTGTGGAAACATGGTACAATAGCAAAACACATATACTTTTTTATATCACTTTGTCTTTTAAACCGTTTTATGTAGAATGCAAAATAAAATTGAGGGGCTGGTGCTATGGCATGGCGGGAACAGGTAAAGCCGCTGCCTGCATTGCCGGCATCCTATATGGGCGCCAGTTCAAGTCCTGGCTGCTGCACTTCTGACCCATTGGAAAACAGTAGAAGTTGGCCCAAGTCCTTAGGCTCCTGCACCTGCTTGGGAGACCCAGAGGAGCTCCTGGCTCCCGGCTTCAGATTGGCGCTGCTCCAGCCATTGCGGCCAACTGGGATGTGAACCAGCAGATAGAAGACCTTTCTCTCTCTCTCTCTCTCTCTCTCTCTCTCTCTCTCTGCCTCTCCTTCTCTCTGTGTGTAACTCTGACTTTCAAATAAATAAATAAATATTTTTAAAAAATAGGTGGAATGAGAACTCTGTAATGAAAGTAAACAATTCAACCCTCCCCCCCCCAAAAAAAAGATAATAAAATTGAATAGTAAGAGGATTTAAAATAAAATGGGAACGGGGAAATAGGCTGTTACTAATGCATGCATTTGTCTGTATACCTTTTCCACCCTACACCTTATCTTCAAAAATCACATTAGGGCAGGCATTTGGCCTAGCAGTTAAGATGCCCACTTGCTCTCTCACGGTGGGTCCATGGCCCAGATCCACTTTCTTTTCTAGCTTGCTGCTACTGTGTATTCTGGAAGGCAGCAAGCTGGTTGAGTCTCAGCCACCCAAATGGGAAGCCTGGATTGAGTTCTTGGCTCCCAATGTTGACCTGGCGCAGTTTCCACCATTGTGGGCATTTGGGAGCATACCAGCAAATGGGAACTCTCTTTTTTTCTTTCTCTCTCTGCCCATAAAAAAAAGAAAAAGAAAAAAAAATCACCACATTGGACTGCCAGACATGCCTATGAAATACAAATAACTGGCTACATTAAAAAGAGAAAAACAGTTTCCCAATAGAATTCACTTCCAATATACACAATCAATGTTTTGCAAAATTTTCAGCAACAACAGAATGGGAGAGAGGCATCCAAGTCATGCCTACTACAATTTCTTCTTTAAAAATGAAAATTGTTCTTTGATTATCCGTTATATTTTAGAGTTTGTTCACTTTGGAAAGTCAGTAGCATATAAGGGGACACTGAAGAATAAAAATGGGTTAAAACCTTTTCAATTGGTTTAAATTATTTTAACTCTATTCCAGAATAGTTCGTAGTGTGAGATGTGTGGTTTTATAGTAGGGGCTAGAAATTCATACAGTCTTATAATTAGGGAGATAATTTGTGTAGGAGAGTCCAACATGACCTGTTGTCCTCCCCTTCAGGTACTCTACAGCATGCACCAGTTATTACTGATTGCCTCTAACATCAACAGCTGAGATGGACCCAGCCCAGGCAGTGGTGGCTGTTCACTAATATATGGGGCTGAAGAACTCTAACAAAATTGTTGATGAGGCAGTTTGACCACTGCCCATCAGTACAGATGTGAGGCATCACCTAGTACATGAATCTCTAAACCTGTATTTATATTTTTAAATTAAGTTTCTTACGGAAGACTGAGCAACATCGTGGATTATACAGAACTCCAGCTGATTTAGAGATTTGATCCACTTGATAGAGAGTTTTCAAAAACTATGTCAGCCAAAACAGGGAGGAAAAAAACAGATTAAGAAAAATGACTCTTAGAAATCAATTTACATGGTTATTTTGCCATCTATTTTAAGTAGGAATTACATTTTCCAAGTATAACTCACACTCACTTATTAGTTCATAAATATGAAGGAGAATTTTGATATATCATATAAAATATTTAGGTTTACCATTTTGTTTTTTAGGGCTGCTCTTGAAGAAAATCCTTATTTCCGTTTGAAGAAAGTAGTGAAATGGTATTTGTCAGGATTCTATAAAAAGCCAAAGGTACTGTTCATATTTTTGTGAGTTCTTTATTTTATGCAATCCTTATTTTTTATGTAATCTTTTGATTGTTAATAACAATTTCATTCCTGGCCTCTTTTAACTTAGAGAAATACTTGATCTTTAAAAATCATATTATGGGGTCAGCACTGTGGCATAGCAGGTAAAGCTGCCACCTGCAGTGCTGGCATCTCATATGGGCACCAGTTCAATTCACGGCTGTTCCACTTCCAATCCAGCTCCCTGCTAATGTGCCTGGAAAAGCAATGGAAGGTGGCCCAAGTCCTTGGGCCCCTGCACCCAACGTGGGAGACCCAGAAGATGTTCCAGGCTCCTGGCTTCAGATCGGCCTATCTCTGGCCATTGCAGCCGTTTGGGAATTGAACCAACGGATGGAAGATCTCTCTTCTCTCTGCCTCTGCCTCTCTGTAACTCTGCCTTTCAAATAATAAGTAAATGTTAAAAAAAAAAAAGAATCATATTGTGAATGAAATCTTTGAATTTTACTTCATGTAAATTCCATTCACTGTGATTTTTTTTTTAAACTTTATGTATTTGAGAGAGAGAGAAAGAGAGGAGAAGCTCTCATCTGCTGGCTTATTCCCCATATGCGCACAGTGCCTATGGCTGAAACTGGAAGTCAGGTTTCCTGTGTGGAAGATAGGAACTCAATTACTTGAACCATCACTGCTGTCTCCTGAGGTTACATTAACAGGAAGCTGGAGCAGGAGTTGGAAGCAGAGCTAGGAATTGGACCCAGGTTACTGCTATATGAGATGCAGGTGTCTTAATCACTAAGCTAAATGCCTGTTCCTACTGTGAAAATGTGTAAGAATGGCTCCCAGATGACACAGTTGAACGGTTTTTTTCATCAATTATCAAAATGTCTATTTCACTCCAATACATTACAATTAAACTGTTTTAACTGATATAAACTATTTGGAATTTTCTTTATTTCTAATTTGAAACTTGTATGTTTTTTACTAGGGATTGAAAAAACCTTATAATCCTATTCTTGGGGAAACCTTCCGTTGTTTGTGGATTCATCCCAGAACAAACAGCAAAACTTTTTATATTGCTGAACAGGTATTAGAAATGCATGTTACAGAAACAAAACTTATCTGGAAGTTACTGGGATAGTTCTGTATTCTTAAGTATATATTCTTAAGTTTACGATTACAGCCATAGAATTCTTGAACCAAAAATAAATCTTTATTCTTCCCTCCTTTCTTCCTCTAACCCCCCACCCTCTTTTTGGGTGGGAGGCAAGCTCATATTTCCAAAACATTGTTTTTGATCGTTCTTCGCTGGCTCTCCAGTTCCAAAATCTAGTTTAGACCTATTTGTCCAGCATTCGAGATCCTCTGTATCTTTACAAATACATCTTTCTAACCTTTTAAACTTTCATTAACTTAGGCTTATGTACATTTGTATTTATGATTTCAGTCTTCTCTGTATATGCACAAACTTGAAGAATATGACATTGTCTTTCAATAATAGTGCCTTCTTAGGATAATTTGTACCTTGAGTATGAGGAAGATTAGAAACCCCATGTCCTTTTTGAACTTTCCTCTCATACTACCACTTCCTGACATACTACCACTTCTATACAAACAACCTTGATATGGTATAAGAGGGGCCTGTTTAATGGTATGAATACAGGGATGTGGGTTTCCTTGGGAGACAGAAAGATGATCATTGCAACCATCAATATTTTAATTTTACTACTTATAGATATTCCTTTTTGATATAATAATTGAACTTTTGATAAGCACAACAGTATGTTTATCTTCTTATATATTATGTTTTTTCCTATGTTCAATAGGTGTCTCATCATCCACCGATATCCGCCTTTTATGTTAGTAACCGAAAAGATGGATTTTGCCTTAGTGGTAGTATCCTGGCTAAGTCCAAGTTCTATGGTGAGTTTCCCCATGTCTCAAGCAGCTTCCTTTCCAGGGACATGCTGTTTTCTGGTGAGCTGTCGTTCAGACTGTGCTGTGGACTGGTGTCATCAAGGAACTTACATGTTATTTTAAGTATCGCCTTTGCTTAAATGGCCTTTTTTGGCCCTTTGTAAATAGAGGCATGGCTCATTTTCATATAAGTATGGAACAAATATGTGTAAATTCATCACAAACATTACTTATGAAAAAGTAGAATGATTGTCCACTATAGCCCTTTGTATATAATGTATTTATTTTGCCTTTAGCCCTACTAAGCCTTTTTGTGTCATATCAGTAATCTGAGGGATCAGTCTTTCTAATTTAGTCTTCTAATGTAGACTGAAAGAATACTCAGCCCTGAGTCAATCAGTTATGATATTTAGAATTTAACCAAATAACATACCAATAAAACTTTCTGCAAGTACAGGGGGAAATAGAGAAATGAGAATGCTGTAGGAAAATTTAATACAAAAACTGACAATTCAAACAGATCATGGCCAAAGCTATAGACCAGTAGAAATATATAGCCAGTAGAAAATGTAAATGCTTCCATTTGACTTTCTAAAATGTTTAAGTGGAGAAAAATCAAATCATTAAATTTCAACTGCAGAATTTTAAATGTGAGAGAAAAAATATTGTGGTAAAATAGGAGTACTAAAATAAATAAACAGAAATCCAAGTAAACAGAAATCTGGTGACCTGAGAGGTTGGAGAACCATAGACAGGTCTTAAAAATCTAAAAGTACTTCTTGATCAGGAACATAGTGTGTGCCTCTATTTTTCTTCAAAATGTCTTCCATTTTGCTTGATGTTTATTCTGGTTTGTTTAGTTTGTTTCTTGTTTTATTTGCCTTGTTTTCTTCTGAAGGTTACATATATTTCATGTTTGAGTCATTCTTTTCTCACTACACCTCCCTCAATCTACCCTCACCCATCCAATTATAATGTAAATGATTTTTATGAACTGTGTCTTTCCCTTGTAGAAATCTTTATTTGGTACCATGTGTACTTTCTGGGATTGCTTCAGCAGTTGGCTACCTTTTCTCTGTGTTATAGTTTACATACATCAGAACTATCTGTTCGTATATAATTAGAAAGATTATACTAAATCCAGCCTTTACAATGGTCCTTGCCCAGGCAGCTGTGAGAGGTGGTTGTAACTTCCTCATTTCTTCTTTGATTATTGGGTTGTTCCAATAGAAACCTCTTGTTTGGTGTGCTTTGATAGCTTATAGTGTTCTAGAGAACTTTCCAAATGAAGCTAAATGTAAAGATAGCCAGGTAGAACACATATCAGTTAAGAAGTAGTATCGTCCTTAAACAAATAACAATTGATCTCGCTCACTTGGAATCTATAAAAGTCAATCTCATAGGACTAGAGAGTAGATGGTGATTACTAGGGACTGGAATGGTTGACAGGGGCAGCATTTGGAGGCATATTTCTCAAGGGACACAAACTTACATTTAGACAGGAGGAAAGAGTTCAATAGACTTATAGTAAAATATGACCTTTGTTAATGATGATATTGTATTTTTGACAAATGCTAAAGGAATGGACATTAAGTGCGCTTACCACAAAATAACTATATGAAATAATACAGATGTTAACTAGCTAGATTTTTTTTTATAACAGTATTTTTTTTTGTTTTTTTTTGTTTGTTTGTTTGTTTGTTTTTGACAGGCAGAGTGGACAGTGAGAGAGAGAGAAAGAGAAAGGTCTTCCTTTTGCCGTTGGTTCACCCTCCAATGGCTGCCACGGCTGGCACGCTGTGGCCAGCGCTGCAGCCGGCGCACCGCGCTGATCCAATGGCAGGAACCAGGTGCTTCTCCTGGTCTCCCATGGGGTGCAGGACCCAAGTACTTGGGCCATCCTCCACTGTACTCCCTGGCCACAGCAGAGAGCTGGTCTGGAAGAGGGGACACCGGGACAGAATCCGGTGCCCCAACTGGGACTAGAACCCGGTGTGCCGGCGCCACAAGGCAGAGGATTAGCCTAGTGAGCCACGGCGCCAGCCAACTAGCTGTATTTAACTGTTCTACAGTGTGTGTGTTGTACATGATAGATGCATACAAGTTTATCAGTCAAGTAAATAAATTTGTAAGAGATTTAAAACTTTCTTGATATTTTATGGTAAACTATCAATTTTTCCTTTTACAATTTTGGCTTTTGGTACTTTGGCTAAAAACAACCTGTCTTACTTTAGGTTTATGAAATAATTCACATATGTGTCCTCCTACTTTTTATGTTTCCATTGTTCTATGGCACTTCTGTGTATAGTATATATAGAATTAAGTAAGATTATAACTTTCTTTTCCCAAAGCCAGCTAATTTTCTGACTGCACGGTTTATTTATCACTGATTTTTAATGGCATTATTTCCTAGTTTAGGACTATAATTTGAGATTTATTGACCTGTTTTTTTCTGTCCCTTTGCATCATTTACTTTTATACTATCTGATATTCTGCAGAGCGGATAAAATAAAGGCACTTAATCACTTCTTCGTAGATTGAAACATACATTATTATTTGAGAGAATTGCTCATATTTCTCAAATGACATCCATGAGTAATTTCAGAGTCAATTAAGTTAAGGTTTTTAATACTAAACGCCATTTGATTTTCCAAGTCAGAATTATTGGTCTTAACTACTTGCATTTTTATAGATTTCTCAGATGATTCTAATGCACACTAAAATTTGAAATTGCTAATTAGTGTTAACTAAAAAGCAGAATGCAAATAATATATGCAATTGAGTCATTACCACTTTAAAACATTTGTATATGAGGATAATTCAAAAAGTTCATGGAAAATGTTTATTATAAAAGAAACTGTGTATGATTTAAAAATTTTTTGCACCAAAATAAATTGATCTTTTAATTCTGTTTTTCCATTTACTTCTTGAAATTCCCTCATGTGCATGAACAGGGAAAAAAGATGCAAAGCACTCTGTTAATATTTGATAATTAAACCTGAATGAAGGAATTATGAATAATTGTCTAAATTTTTCAAGTTTTTAAAGAAGTATTTCCTTTGAAACACAGGAAAGTCCAGTTATTTTAAGATATAATTGTAAACACTGTATATTGAAAGAAAAGTCATTATAAAACATGTATAAAATTGGATGCAGAAATCTGTATCTCTCTACTTTTAAAATAAATTGAAAAGAAACGGTGACTTGATCAGCATAGCCCTGACTGTTAATGAACAACTTAATACATTATCCCTCTTAGTAGTTTTTTTTGTCTGTTCTACTTAATATGACTGGTTTAATTCTGTAATTAATACACAGTTATTCTTAAGTGTTGAAATTTAACTGAAATGTGATCCCTGTTAAACATAAGAGTGGGAATAAGAGAGGGAAGAGATGTACAATTTGGGACATGCTCAAGCTGACTTGCCCCAAATGGTAGAGTTAGAAACATACCAGGGGACTCCAATTTAATCCCATCAAGGTGGCATGTACCAGTGCCATCTCACTAGTCCAAGTGATCAATTTCAGTTCACAATTGATCATAATGAAAGGACTAAGAGTCAAAGGGAGCACATAAACAAGTCTAGTACCTACTAATACTAACCGATAGAATAAATAAAGGGGAGAGTGATCCAACATGGGAAACGAGATACTCAGCAGATTCTGTATGTAAATTATACTTCAATAAAACCGAAGGTATAAGGAGAGAAAACCACATGATGGAGCAAGGACAAAAAAAGTTGTCTAGGATCATTATATCACTTAGAAGTATGTAAAGCTTAAATAATGAGACTTATAGATAAAGTTTTTGTTTAGAAAATTAAATTATACATTAAAGTAGTATTTTAGTGAATATTCTGCAAATTTAAGATTTCTCTTAGGATCCTCACTTAAAAAACAATATGCACATAACTCAAAAAGTAAGAATGGGAATATTAAACAAATATGTTTAGAAATAAAGTCCTGAATATACATGTTTGGGCATATTGAGATTGAAACATTTTTCTGACAGTCCACTATAGATGTCTCGTAGATGTCTTAAATATAGTTTACGTGTTTTGAATTGGTTGAATTGGTGTTGTGAAATTTAATAAATAATATTCATTGCAGGAAACTCATTATCTGCAATATTAGAAGGAGAAGCACGATTAACTTTCTTGAACAGAGGCGAAGATTATGTAATGACAATGCCATATGCTCATTGTAAAGGTAAACCTTTTCATACGTGAGTTAGATATTAGTTGAATATTTTTAAGTAAGTATATGTGGCTATAATTTGTTATGTTTTGAGATTGATGGTATCAGACATGTTTTGTTTGAATATGTGCTTGATTTGTAGGTCCTTAAGATTTTGTCATTATCAGATGAATAAATATGTGTTCAGTGAATTTACCCATAAGGAACTTTTTTGTGTACTACAGGCATATGTACTACAGGCAAAAGAGAATAATATATAATCATGGAATTTCTTTACATTTGCTTTATCTGCAAGTTTTGGAATTTGATGAAATTGCCCATTATTCCAGAATACTTAAAAGTGATTTTCATCTTCTTGTAGTGCCACCTTTGACATTTAATTTTTTATTCTTCAATGTACCAAATTCTTGTAGAATTTTTTATCAGCCCCATTTGTCAATTTCTTAAAAATTAATATATTATGTTTTTCCTCCATTGTTTAGAATGCAAAAAAGGCTAATAAGTAATAGTTATCATTTACAACAGGCTAAGCATCCAACTTACTATTCTATGCATTTTGTAAACTCATTTAATCACATAACCCTCTAAGGTGGGAATATTATTTTTCCTGTTTTATACATGGAGAAAACTATGTATAAAGAGGTAATTTCCCTGGCATCACACAGCTAAGATGTGGCAAAGTCAAGATCTGAACCCAAGCAGTCCACCTCTACAGTCTGAACATATTACTGCTTTGCATCAGTTTCAATTCTGAATGTCTTGTCAATTTTTCTTTCTTTAGGAATTCTTTATGGTACAATGACACTGGAGCTTGGTGGGACAGTCAATATTACATGTCAAAAAACTGGATACAGTGCAATACTTGAATTTAAACTAAAGGTTAGTAGAGGATAATAGGAGATTACCACCTAATGAAAGGGGAGTTGTGCCATAAATATTGACCAAAGAGTATAATTTCGTTCCTAATGTAAGAATGCAATTCATGTCAAGTCAAGGACCTGAGTGGGAGAGGGCAAGCAAAGTGACTATCTTGGAATTACCTAAGATGGTAGCCTTGAGAGATCCAAACTATCACAAGGTCATCATTTTTTGTTTTTAATTTCAGTTAACAAAGTTATTGGTATTATATAGGAGGTATTATTTAAGAAGTGATTATAGAAATTACTCAGTAAATTAAAGCAGTGCTTTATAGAATACAGGAGGTATGTGTCAACTTGACTCCAGCTGTGTACATAACACATAGTTTTATTAGGTACCATCTCTGCAAAACAAATTAATTTAAAACTCACAGGCTTAAAAATAACCATGTTCTGATTCTTATGGGTTCTGTGGGTCAGGAATTTGGACAGAACTCACTGGAATCTCATGTATCTACAATATAAGGTACTGAGCCTCAAGAAGACTTGCAGGCCATGGACGATTCTACTGATGGGGGCTGATTTTTGATGATTTAGCACAGCTTGGCAGCTTCAAGGTAGTCAGAATTCTTACTTGGTACCTTAAGGTTTCCAAGTGTAAGCATCTCAGGGAACAATGTAGAAGCTGCTTTTGCCTTCTAGGATGTAGCCTCAGAAGCCAAATTACACCACTTCCACTATCCTCTGTTATTTGAAGAGTTGCAAGCCCACCCAAATTCAAATGGAAGGGATGTAACTCCACTTCTCAGTGGGAAGGTGGTATGGTCTCATTGAGGGAAGAGCATATGAACTGGAGGGAAGAACAGAAAATATTGAGTCCATCTTTGGAGAATTCTGTCTGCCTCAGAGTGAAACTGAAATTTGAGACCTTTGCAATGTCAGTTGTTGTTTTAAGACAGTACATTATGTTCAGATAAACATATTTCTATGAATCAATAATATTTACTTCTATATTGAAATATGTTATTTCTATATTGATATATTTCTATATTACATATCTGATTAGCAACTTCAAAAAAGAAAAAAGAGTATCAAATATTATTTGGTGTAATGTCTATTGTTTGATTTTTTTTCACCTTAGAAAATTTTTGCTTATATGGTGATAGTGATACTTAAAAATCATGGTGACAGAATCTTGAATAATTTATAGCATCTTTAAGTATTACTATACTGGGGCATCAAAATTATCTCTAGGGACAAATATCAATAAATATATTAGGCCAGCACTATGGCTTACTTGGCTACTCCTCCACCTGTGGTGCTGGCACCCCGGGTTCTAGTCCCAGTTGCTCCTCTTCCAGTCCAGCTCTCTGCTGTGGCCCGGGAGTACAGTGGAGGATGGCCCAAGTGCTTGGGTCCCTGCACCCGCATGGGAGACTGGGAGGAAGTATCCAGCCCCTGGCTTCAGATCGGCGCAGCGTGCCGGCCGTAGCAGCCATTAGGAAAGTGAACCAACCGAAGGAAGACCTTTCTCTCTGTCTCTTTCTCACTGTCTATAACACTCTCTCTCTCTCTCTCTCTCTCTCTCACTGTCTAACTCTGCCTGGCAAAATAAATAAATAAATAAATAAATGTATTAAAGCAAAATCTTAAAATATATTCCTTTTTATTTTCTTTTTTGGAGGGCATTTTAGTTATATATTTTGCTTTGTTTTGTTTTAAGGATGAATTATTTCTTTTATACATTGTTATATCCCTTACATTTACTGAGTTGTTATAGCTTAGTATATTGTTACATTGATAGGGTACAGTGTTGAGAGTTAAGAGAGAACATAGAACTTGGGGCAGCTCAATACACTGAGTCAGTTATATGAGTATGGTCTTTTGTAATATTTATTTGGGTATTATATTGTTTTTTTTTCCACAGCAGCAATTTATGTTTCTTTTCACTAAACATTTCTAACTATAATTTGAGTCAGTAGTTTATCATTTAGGCCTTCAATAGCTTTAACTATAAAATTCTTTTTGTTGTTTTTCTACATTTTATGTAAATGTAAGTTAAAATGTTTAACATTTTCTTTTTAAAGCCATTTCTAGGGAGTAGTGATTGTGTTAATCAAATATCAGGGAAACTTAAATTGGGAAAAGAAGTTCTAGCTACTCTGGAAGGCCATTGGGTAAGTATTTTTATATAAAATATTGGCTTTGCAAAAAGGACTTTATGGGAAAAAAATTAACAGTCATTTTAAAAATTAAATACTTATTCCATTGCTAAAAGCAGTTACTGTTCAATGTAAGCTTCAGCTTAATAGCAAATGTTTAAGTGTTGATGTGTTATCAATTATATTTATTTGTTTTTATAATACTTTATTTTTCCAAAACTTTTAAATCGATAGAAATAGCTAACACTTACATATCACTCATTATATACTTCATTGTTTAAGAAGTTACTCATATTAACTCATTTAATATTTTATAGAAACCTGTGAAGCAGGTTCATAGGTACCCATTTTATTATTGTGTTATTGGCCCTATTTTACAGAGGAGGAAACTGAGGCACAAAGAGCATAAATAATTTGTTCCAAATAAGTGACACAGAAAGGATTCCAGCTCAGAAACTCTGGCTGCAAGGCTATGATTTTATGCATAGAATGATACTGCTTCTCACCTAGAACAAAGAGGCACAGATAGGTCCAGTTAGAGCTCACATTTCTTTTAGAAGAATATGGAAAAGATAAGGTGGTAGATAAGAGCCATGGCTTTTATTTATTTCTCTGCCAACCTAAATTCATATGCATGTAATTTTATTAAGAGGAACTTCAGTGAATGAAAAGGATCATGGATAATGGTACTTCCTAGTTGTACTCTTACTATGAACACCAAGTATAACCTGTGTTCTGCACTGGTCAGAAAGTTATGAGAAATATAATAAGAAAATGAAACTGGATTTGGGGACACAGCTAAGTGGCCACATGGCTGCAAAACTTTTTAATTGACTTCTTAATGTCTTCTGAAGAAAAGGAAAGGAAGTCTTTTTTTGAAAAAATTGAAATTCTAAGATTGTGTTCAAATTTTTAATGCTACGAAGGCTCTTTCAGGTTTTTCTCTATGCATTTGAAACTATGGACAGTGAACAGTATCTCACTGAGGTTGCATTGCGCCATACTTTGATAGTTTGCAAATGATTGTCTAGGTTTAGCCTATAACGTTTGAAATCTATTTATTACATAAAACATGTGAAATCTCAATTTCCTGAGTATTCAACCTGTTTTTTAATGGCTAGTATTATGTATTTTATCTTAACTTTTCAAAAAAATGACAAATTTGAAAAGTGTTTTAATGGGGGTAAGGAGTTTGAGAGTGCACTTAACGTAGTGATTAAGACACCAGATGGGATGCCTGCATCCCATATACGAATGCCTGCGTTCAAGTCCCAGCTGTAATCACAGTCCTACTTCCTACTAACGTGTACCTGGAAGGCAGCAGGTGATAATGGAAATAGTTGCCATCCATGTCAGAGATATGGATTGAGTTTGTAGCTCCTAGCTCTAGGCTAGCCCCAGACATTGTAGGCACTTGGGGACTGAACCATCTCTTTCTCTCTCAAGTAAATAATAAAATAATTAATTAATAAATAAATTTTAAGGAGGAATAGGAAGAGTATTGTTAATCTTGTGCTTTACTATGTTATCCCATTCTAAATAAAGATAATTCTATAGATTACTTTTTAAATTTCTTCAAATATAGGATAGTGAAGTTTTTATAAATGACAAAAAGACTGATAATTCAGAGGTTTTCTGGAATCCAACACCTGACATTAAGCAGTGGAGATTAATAAGGCACACTGTGAAATTTGAAGAACAGGGAGATTTTGAATCAGAGAAGTAAGTATATCATTTGTTGGCCTAACTTCCTGAAGATCAAAGAATATTTTTATGTCTCTTAATAATATGTTCAGTTTTCTCTGTCTATAGTATTTTCATCCAGTAAAATAGTTTGTAATTTGTAAGATGTCGGTATTCTGTTTTGATGAATGTCTAATAAATATAATGCAAATCACTTTGTTTTCTATAGCTCAAAACTAAAACTAGTTTTGCCTTTCCTTACTTGCTCTAGCACCTTAAAAAAAACTTTTTATTTACATCAAATGATAGAACTAGTTAATGATTCTCAGTATCTACCTGTTTTTTTCTAATCTAGCATAGGCATGTAGAACTCTAGGTGAAAGGAATATAGATTCTACTTTTGTTCTGTTCTCTGAAACACTAGAATAATGCACTGGCTGTGCATGTTCTGGTCTCCAAAGACTTAACATTCATTGAGTAATAGTTAAGGTCAGAGTTTCTGTTCTTTAGTCGAGAAGTTCTTGCTAGATCTACACTTACACTTTTAAATCAAAACTAATGTATACAGTATTGCCGTATTATATTTTTATATCTCTTTGTGTTAGGAGAAGGGAGTATTAAAGATACTTTGCTAGGCACTTTATATACATTAGACAGCTTACTTCTCAGGTCATGGTCCCACATGTCTATCATTCTGTCACTGGGATTCAAGTCCATGTGTACATTTCCTTCTACACTCAAAATTGAGGCTGTCAGAAATGGAAAAATATGTATATATGAGTTCTACAAATTGTTTCAGCTATAACTAAATGATGTCCTTCATCCAGAGCTAAGTTTTGCCAAGGTATATAATTTTCGAGATGTGGATATAATTCAATATACTTTTTTTTTTTTTTTGACAGGCAGAGTGGACAGTGAGAGAGAGAGACAGAGAAAGGTCTTCCTTTTTCCATTGGTTCACCCTCCAATGGCCGCCGTGGCTGGTGTGCTGCGGCCGGCGCACCGCGCTGATCTAATGGCAGGAGCCAGTTACTTATCCTGGTCTCCCATGGGGTGCAGGGCCCAAGGACTTGGGCCATCCTCCACTGCACTCCCTGGCCACAGCAGAGAGCTGGCCTGGAAGAGGGGCAACCGGGACAGAATCCGGCGCCCTGACCGGGACTAGAACCTGGTGTGCCAGCGCCGCAAGGCGGAGGATTAGCCTAGTGAGCCGCAGCGCCGGCCCTCAATATACTTTCAAAATGAGGAAACCACTCAAGATAAGAAACCTCAAGCTGACTAGCTGAGATGTGGCAGATCCAGGACTTAGCCCAAGTCTATCAGATTCCATGGCCTTTGTTCCTTCATTGTCAACATGATGCCTTCCCAGATGGGTGGGATATAGATAATATACTCTCATTTAACTGATGACAAAACTAAACTTTAGTAGGGGAAATCATTTTACCTTGATAGTCTCTCTTACAGTCAGCAATTTTCAACACTGTACATTAAAATAATCTGAGAAGCTTAAAAAAATACTTGGACTGACTCCCAGGGATTCTGATTTTAAAAGTTCTCTGAAAAATCATGCATTGAAAGTTGAAAAGTACTGCATTACAATAATGAATCTTTATGAGGCCAGTGAAGTTTAAACAGAATATCTGAGAATCATCTAGGGAGCTTGTTAAAAATGTGGATTCTTGAATTCTAATTTCATTACATTCCTATCATCTTGAGTCAACAACATTCACTACCATATGTTTAAGATCCCATATAATACATTTTTCTTGCCAAGAAAAAAATTAATTTCTACTCAAGGCACTGGATTTTTATATCTTGACTTATTCCTAAATGTATGAACAGAGCTTTGTCAAGGCTCAAAATCCAAATAAGCATTATTCTCTCAAGAGGATCAAGCCTATCCTCTATAGATGTGATTTTTTGTGCTTTTTAAATACTGTGTTTGCATATGTATTAGACTTTGGCAGCGGGTAACTCGAGCCATAAATGCTAAAGACCAAACCGAAGCTACTCAAGAAAAGTATGTTTTGGAGGAAGCCCAAAGGCAAGCTACCAGAGATCGCAAAACAAAAAATGAAGAGTGGACTTGCAAGTTATTTGAACTTGATCCACTTACAGGAGAATGGCATTACAGGTTTGCAGAGTAAGTAGTTAAAAGAGGTTTTTGTTTGTTTGTTTTTAATTTATGAGAGACAGAGAGATAGAGATAGATAAGGAGAGAATCCATCCACTGGTTCACTCCCTAAAACCTCTGCAGCAACTCCAGGGGGCTGAAGTTGAAAGCCAGGATCTCAATACACTGAGCCTCCAAGGAGTTCCTGAGCATTAGCAGGAATCTGGAGTCAAGAGCTAGCAGTGGGTATGCAACCCGGGCACTCCACTAGGGGTTGCAGGTATCCCAGTAGGCATTTTAACCATTAAGCCAAATCCCTGCCCCTTAAAAAGAGTTTATTTTAAGCTATATATTAGCGGCATTTGTTGTCCTCATTTCTAGAATATGTGTTAGTTGGAGTAGTTTTTTATTAAACTATATATATTAATGTGAGATTTTGAACTCAGTGTTCCCTTTATTATAAGCCTGACTCTGGTTAGCCTATGAAATAAGCTGAGGATCAGAATATTAGATATGGGAAAATCTTAATATTAGTGCTATGTTTATAACTATTAATGAAAATTTAATCTTTGAATAAAAAGTTTTTACATTCTTTGTTCAGTCATTAAAAAAATTTTTTTTCCACTTATGTAGTACCCGACCATGGGACCCACTTAATGATATGATACAGTTTGAAAAAGATGGTGTTATCCAGACCAAAGTGAAACATCGTACTCCAATGGTATGTAATAAAAATGTAACTAGATCTGGTAGGCATGTAAATTTGTTAAATCGGTAGTATCTATGGCAACCATCATTTAAAATTTGGTTTCAAAATTTAAAATTTGAGAGGAAAAACACTGAACTCCAAGCTTGTGTCACCCCAAACAAATATCAACACAAAGTATCTTTAAAGTATACACAAGATGAGAAGGGAATCAAAATAATTTATTACAGAAAAGTCAGACATAAAAGAAGGCAGTAATATTCTAAATGAAGAACAAAAAAGGCATAGGACATACAGGAAATATCAAAGTGGTAGAATTGAACATTTTTCCTTTTCAGTAATTGCTATAAATGCAAATAAATTAAACTCTTTGAACAAAACTCAGATTGGCAGAATGAATTAATATAAACATGACCCAACTATATGCTGTCCATAGAGATTTACTTTAGATCCTAGGAAACAAAGTAAAATAAAAGGATAGAAGAGGACGTCCCATGTACATACAAGAGATAAAGGAAAATTGAGGTAAAAAATCATTACAAGAGACATATAAAGGCATAGTCAATTGAAGAGTCAGTTAATCAAGACTACATAAGAGTTAAAATATGTAAGTACTAATCAACAGAGCCCCCAAAATATATGAAAGAAACAAAGACAGTTTTGAAGGGAGAAATAGTTCTACAACATACATGGAGAATTAAGTGCAGCACTTTTGATAATGGATTCTATTTAGATGAAAATCAAGAAGGAAACAGATTACTTGAACCACAGTATAAGCCAGCTAGACCTAGCAGATACATATATAACAGTCTACCCAACCACAGAAGAATATGTATTCTCTAGTACATGTAGATATTCTCTCTGATTGTATTTTATGCCCTATAACATCTCAATAATTTTTGTCAAAATTGATATAGAAAGTATCTTTTCTTGGCCGGCGCCGCGGCTCAATAGGCTAATCCTCCACCTAGCAGCGCCAGCACACCGGGTTCTAGTCCCTGTCGGGGTGCCGGATTCTGTCCCGGTTGCCCCTCTTCCAGGCCAGCTCTCTGCTGTGGCCCAGGAAGGCAGTGGAGGATGGCCCAAGTCCTTGGGCCCTGCACCCCATGGGAGACCAGGATAAGTACCTGGCTCCTGCCTTCGGATCAGCGCGCCAGCCGTGGTGGCCATTGGAGGGTGAACCAGCGGCAAAGTGAAGACCTTTCTCACTGTCCACTCTGCCTGTCAAAAAAAAAAAAAAAAAGTATCTTTTCTGACATGGGATGAAGCTAGAAGTCAATAAGAGAAAGGAAAATTGAATAATTAATAAATATGAGGAAATTAAACAGTACACTGCTAAAAACCAATATGCCAAAGAAAAACACAAGAGAAATTAGAAAGAAATTAGACAAAACAGTGGAGCATTGCAAAGTTTATGAGATGTACCAAAGGTAATACTCAAAGATAAATATGAATGTGACTATATACATTAAAAAAGAAAAATCAGTAACCTAATATTATGCCATGAGCAAACAGAAAAAGAGCAAACCAAATGTAAAATTAGGAGAGGTGGGAAAATAGAGATTATATTGTGGAAATAAGTGAAATAGAGAGTAGAAAAACAAGTGTCAGTGAAACCAAAAGTTGGTTCTTTGATAAGCTCAAGAAAACTACAAACCATTAGTATATCAATGATCTAGGAAAAAAACAGCAAACCAAACCCAAAACTAGTAGGAGATAATAAATAATTAAAATTAGAGAAGAAATCAACAAAATTGAATATTGAATCCAAAAAAATACAAAATATCAGCAAAATGAAGAGCTGGTTTTTTGAAAAATAAACAAAATTGACACACCATTAGCCCAACTAACCAAAAAAAAAGAAGGGAGAAGACCCAAATTAATAAAATTAGAAATGAAAAAGGAAATGTAACAACAGATACCACAGAAATAAGAATCATCAGGGGGCTGGTTTTGTGGCGAAGCCGGTAAAGCCACTGCCTGCAGTGCCGGCATCCTATATGAGCACTGGTTCGAGTCCCAGCTGCTCCACTTCCAATCCAGCTCTTTGCTATGGCCTGAGAAAGCAATAGAAGATGGCCCAAGTCCTTGGGACCCTGCACCTGCCTGGGAGACCCAGAAGCAGCTCGTGGCTCCTGACTTCGGATCAGCAAAGCTCTGGCTGTTGCGGCCAATTGGGGATTGAACCAGTGGGTGAAAGACCTTTTTCTCTCTTTCTCTCTGCCTCTACTTCTCTCTGTGTGTAACTCTGACTTCCAAATAAATAAATAAACCATTAAAAAAAAAGAATCATCAGAAATTACTACAAAGAGCTGTATGCCAACAAACTGGGAGACCTAGAAGAAATGGATAGATTCCTAGACACATACGACCTACCTAAACTGAGTCATGAATACATAGAAAACTTAAACAGACCCATAATAAGACAGAAATTGAATCAATAATAAAGACCTTCTCAACAAAGAAAAACCCAGGACTAGATGGCTTCACTGCTGATTTTTACTAGACATTAAAAGAAGAACTAACTCCAGTTCTTCTAAAGTTATTCAAAACAATTGAAAGGGAGGGAATCCTCCCAAATTCTTTTTATGAAGTCAGTATCACCTTAATTCCTAAACCCAGAAAAGATGCAACAGAGAAAGAGAACAACAGACCAATTTCCCTGATGAACATAGATGCAAAAAATCCTCAACAAAATTCTGGCCAATCGAACCAAACAACACATCAGAAGATCATTCACCCAGACCAAGCGGGATTTATCCCTGGTATGAAGGGATGGTTCAACATTCGCAAATCAAATTGAAGAATAAAACCATATGATTATCTCAATAGATGCAGAGAAAGCATGTGACAAAATATAACACCCTTTCATGATGGAAACTCTAAGCAGATTTCTTCTCTAATTTTAATTGTTTCTTTACTCCTACTATTTTGGGGTTTGGCTTGTTTTTTTGTTTTTTTGTTTTTTGTTTTTTGTTGTTGTTGTTGTTGACAGGCAGAGTGTACAGTGAGAAAGAGCGAGAGACAGAGAGAAAGGTCTTCCTTTTCCGTTGGTTCACCCCACAATGGCTGCTGCGGCCAGCGCACTGCACTGACCCGGAGCCAGGAGCCAGGTGCTTCTCCTGGTCCCCCATGCGTGTGCAGGGCCCAAGGACTTGGGCCATCCTCCACTGCACTCCCAGGCTACAGCAGAGAGCTGTACTGGAAGAGGAGCAACTGGGACAGAATCCAGCGCCCCGACTGGGACTAGAACCTGGTGTGCCGGCGCCACAGGCGGAGGATTAGCCTATTGAGCCGCAGCACCAGCCTGGCTTGTTGTTTTTCTAGGTCCTTGAGATGCAATGATAGATCATTTATTTGATGACTTTCCAATTTCTTGATGTATGCACTAATTATTATAAACTTTTCTCTTAACACTGCTATTGCTATGTCCAGCACTTGCAATCCAGCTCTCTGCTATGGCCTGGGAAAGCAGTAGAAGATGGCCCAAGTCCTTGAGCCCCTACACCTTCATGGGAGACCTGGAGGAAGTTCTTGGTTCCTGGCTCCAGATTGGCACAGCTCCGGCCGTTGCAGCCAATTGGGGAGTGAACCAGTGGATAGAAGACCTCTCTTTCTCTGCCTCTCCTCTCTCTGTGTGTAACTCTGAATAAATAAATCTTTACAAAAAAAAAAAAGAAGAAGAAGAAGAAGTAGGAGAGGCAGAGAGAGAGAGGTCTTCCATCCACTGTTTCAATCCCCTATTGGCTAATCCTAAGGCAGGAGCCAGGAGCTTCTTCCGGGTTTCCCACATGGGTCCAGAAGTCCAAGGACTTGGGCCAACTTCCACTGCTTTCCTAGACCATAGCAGAGAGCTTGATTGGAAGTTAAGCAGCTGGGACTTAAATTGGCGCCCTCATGGGATGCCGACACCGCTAGTACTGGCTTTACCCACTATGCCACAGTGCCAGCTCCAGCATACATCTTTTAATTAGAGAGTCCATTTATTTTTAGTGTTATTATTGATAAGTAATGAATTGGTCCTACCATTTTTTCGTAAGTATTCCTATTGTTTGCTTTGGATTTCCTTTGTACTTTTACCAGGAGATTTTCTGCCTTCACATTCTTTCAAAATAATGATGGTCATTCTCTTTTTCACATGCTTAAGCATCATTTGTAAGACTGGATGAGTAGTGACAAATTCTTTCAATTTCTCTTTGTTTTGGGAGGTCTTCATTTCATCTTTATTCATAAATAAGAACTTTACTGAGTATAGTATTTTGGGTTGACAGATTCTTGGGCAATATCTTTTCATTCTTTCCTTGCCTTTAGGGTTTCTGATGAGAAATCACCTGTTAGTCTAATTGGGTATCCTCTGAAGGAAATCTGGCATTTCTCTTGTGCACATTTTAGAATCTTTATGCTTTACTGTTGAAAATTTGACTATAATGTGTCATGGTGAAGTTTTTTTCAGATCCTGTCTGTTAGGAGTTCTGTGTGCTTCCTGTACTTAAATATCCCTTTCTTTTTCCAATTTAGGGACATCTCTTATTTCATTGAATAGTCCTTTTAATCCATTTTTTCTTTCCACACCTTCAGGAACTCCAGAGGCACGTAAGTTTGGTCATTTGGTAGCATTTCTTAAATCTCAAACACTATTTTCAGTTTATCTAATTATTTTTTTTCTTTTTTTTTCCTTATATGACTGAGCTATTTCCAAGGATTTGTCTTCCAACTCTAATATTCTTTCTCACACCTCACCAAGTCTGTTGTTGAGGCTTTCCACTGTTTTTTCTATTTGACATATTGAATTCATCATTTCTAATATTATAGTTTGATTTCTGTTTACTATCTCAATGTCTCAACAAAACTTTTCATCCTTATTTGCATATGGACTTCTTCATCTCATGAATTTGTTTCTTCATGTTTCTGAATAATTTTATAATTATTCTTTTGAATTCATTTTCAGGCATTTCATCAATATCTTCATATTCTAATATTGAAGTGTTGTGTTCCTTTTGGGGATTCATGTTATCTTCCTTGTTCTTGTTCCTTGTTATTTCTGCATTTGTTTTTAGGCACTTGTGGAAACAGCTGTTGATTTTCTACTCTGATGACTTTTGTTTTTGAATTATGCCTATGTGGCTTAGTGGAGTGTCTTATGTGGCTAACTAGAGTCATGTGTTAGATGGGACCAGGGAACTCTGGTCAGTGCTTGTGGGTGGAGTGAGATCCAGGGTGACACCCATGTTGGGTGTGGTAGATCTCTATTGTCAGCAGGGAGAAGAGTATGATCACACTTGTTGGCATAATCACATCATCACCTCCTCTCTTGAAATGTGATCAATGGGTTAGACCACAGTGGGTACAACCCCCAACCCATGCATGGACATGAACTGCACAAAGGATCTATGTAGTTCTCAGTGTGAACACAAAACCCTCTGGCATGACCCAGCCCAGGCAGTAAGGGAGCTCTGAGCCTCTGAAGCCAGACACAGTGATTACCCAGAGACCAGCTGCACCCCACACCCTATCGTGGTCACAGAATTCCCACAGTCATAGCATGCAGGAGTCCCACAGCCATAGAGTGCAGAGGATTCACACTCAACCCTACGAGCGTACCCCATCCATGGAGAGAACAGAGGTGTTCCTAGAGCCAGTTGTCTGGGTGCTCTGCCTTGGCAGTTTGAGCCCTGGAGCCTGTGGTAGGGTGGGGGAATGGTAGCATCTCACAGTCCTAAGTGCACAACCCCCTGCCAATCCTTCCAATCAGGCTCAGAGTCAGTGGGGAATGCAGATTTTTCTTAATAATAAAACCTCCTTCTCATGCGTATACACATGTGTGAGAGAGAGCTACCGCAGCCTCTACTAGCATTAAGATGGTACTTTCTCTCTGCTGGTCACCAGGCCACTTTATGGGGAGATGGAGAGAAACAAGTGCACTTTTCCTTCATTGGATTAGGTGGGTACCCTACTCCCTACTAGGGCTCTAGAGAGTCAGTGTGGTTCCCAAGTTTCTCCCTCAGGTGATATCACCAGTGGCAGGAGCTGCCAGTCTGCTCTCACCTAGCTTTCAAACGCTGGCATCTCCTCCAGCTCCCTGCTGCGGGAGCTGTGAGTGGTGTCCCCATTCACTGTTATGTGTCTGCACTTTGCACACTACTCCATGATGTCACACTTATTTCTGTAGAATTTCTGCTGCAAGTTTTTCTCTCATTCTCCCCTGGGAATGCACTTCCTCCACTTTTCTTCTGTTATCTTCCCCTCATCAAAATCAGCATGTCTTTTCCGTATTCAGCCATCTTGGAATCTTCAAGGTTGATTTACTATAGGAAGTCAATGAAGTGCATCAGGTTAATAAAATGAGGAAGAAAATCGCCTATAAATGCAATTAACAAAACCCGTACTCTTTTACGAGTGTTTTTTTTTTTTGTTCAGTCTCATAAAACTAGGAAATAGAAGATAACTTCCTCAACATGATGATGAACATTCGTCAGTTACCCACAGCTAATAGCATTCTCTATGGTAAATGACGGGCCTTCCCTCTGAAATTAGAAAGAAGACAAACATGACTTTCACCACTATTACTTTGTACTGGAAATTCTAGCCAGAGCAAGTAACTAACTAAAAAAAAAAAGTCATGCAAATGGTAAATGAAGTAAAACTTTCTCTGTAGACAGATGACTGTCCTCTGTACAGAAAACTCCCAAAGAATCTATAAAAAAGCTACTAGAACAAAAAAATGAATTCAGCAAAGTTGTAGCAACACTCAAAAATCAGTTATGTTCATATATATATATGTGTGTGTGTGTGTGTGTGTGTGTATATATATATATATATCTTTAACAAACCAAAAGGAACTTAAGGAAGCAGTTTACTTTATAATAGGGTTTAAAAGAATAAAAATACCTTGGGATAAATTTAACCAAGGAAGTGAAAGACTTGTACAGTTTCTACCATAAAACATTTCTAAAGAAATTAAAGTAGGCCTAAATAAATAGAAAGACATCCTATGGTATTAGGTAGGAAAACTGAATATTGTTAAGATGTCAGTAATAGCCAAAGCAGTCTACAGATTCAACACAGTCTGTATTAATATTCAAACAACTCCTTTTTTTCAAAATTGGGACAGTTGATCCTCAGATTCATACAGAATTACAAGAGACCTTCACCTAAATAGCCAAAATAATCCTGAACAAAATGGACACAGAGGACTCAACTCATATTTTCCCATTTCAAAACTTAAAACAAGACTAATCAAACTGTGCAATAGTGGCATAAGTATAAATATATAGGCCGGTGCCACGGCTCAATAGGCTAATCCTCCACCTAGCAGCGCCGGCACACCCGGTTCTAGTCCCGGTCAGGGCACCGGATTCTTTTCCGGTTGCCCCTCTTCCAGACCAGCTCTCTGCTGTGGCCCGGGAGTGCAGTGGAGGATGGCCCAAGTCCTTGGGCCCTGCACCCCATGGGAGACCAGGAGAAGCACCTGGCTCCTGCTTCAAATCAGCTGGGTACGCCTGCTGCAGCAGCCATTGGGGGTGAACCAACGGAAAAGGAAGACCTTTCTCTCTGTCTCTGTCTCTCACTGTCCACTCTGGCTGTCAAAAAAAAAAAAAAAAGTATAAATACATAAACCAGTGAAATAGAAAAGTAAACCCATACAATGTAGGTGAATTGGTTTTTGACAGGTATGCCAAGTCTACTCAACGGAAAAAAGAATAGTCTTTTCAGTAAATGATGCTAGAACAGATAAATTTCTATATGCAAAATGAATAAAATTGGACTCCTTTCCTCACACTATATATAAAAGTTAACTCAAAATGTATCTATACCAAACTAAAACCATAAAACTATTAGAAGAAAATTAGTAAATCTTCTTGACCTTATATTTGACAATGTATTTTTGTATGTAACACTAAAAGCACAAGTAAAAACAAAATAAAGTAAACTTAATCAAAATTTAGAATATATTCATCAAAAGACATTATAAAGAAAGTGCAGAGGTAATCTACAGAATTCAAACCTATTTACAAACATTTCTCTGAAACTGTTTAGTATCTTGAATATGTAAAGAACTCCTAACAACAAAAACACAATTTAAAAATGGCCAAAGGACATTTCTCTGGAGAAGATACACAGATGACCAACAAATACATGAAAAGATGTCCAACATCAGTAGTTATAAGGGAAATGCAAACCAAAATTGCAGTTAGATACTGTGTCACATCTACTAGAATGGTAGTAATCCAAACAATGGAATATAAATACTGGTGAGGCTATAGGGAGATAAGAACACTTGTACTTTGCTTGTGGGAATCTAAAATAGTGTAGCTGCTGTGGAAAACAGTTTTGCAGTTCTTCATATAGCTAAACATAAAATTATCATATAACCCAGCAATCACACTCCTAGAAAGTAGAAAACAGGAACTGAGATACTTGTATATCAATAACCAAAAGGGAGAAATATTCTAAATGACAGTCAACATTAGAGATTAAAAAAAATTATTGTGATCAGTGAATGGATAAGCAAAAATGAGGTTTTCTTATACATACAATGGGATATTATTCAGCCATAAAAAGGAATGAAGTTTTGATATATGCTATAACATGGATGAACCTTGACAATACTATGGTAAGTGACAAAGCTAAACACAAAAGGATAAATATTGTGTGAATTTCATAAAATGTATGAAATAGGCAGATTCATAGAGACAGAAAGTAGATTAGTGGTTACCAGGGAACTGAGGAAGAAGGGGAGTTATCACTTAATTGTTACAGAGCCTTAAAAGTTAAGGCTTAACTTAAGAGTTGATAAAAATGTCTTGGCTATATTGGTAACATTTGTACAATATTGTGAATATAATCATTGCCAATGGATTGTACACTTAAGCTTATTAAAGTAGCAAAAATTATCTTATACATATTATCACAATTTAAAATTTGTTTAAACTTTAAAATTACGGTGTTTTTAACAACTCCTACATGATAGATGCACACAGACATCTGTTTTTCCTCCTAAAGGTAGATTTTACTGATCATAATAACTATTTTTGTATCATTAGTTGTGTTGCTAACTTCCTTTGTTATTTTAGGTAAGGATTCCCCAGTCTTTTTCAGTCCTCAATTTGAATCTGCTCTAATAATGTGTTTTTTTTTATTCTAAATGCTACAAAGGTTTAAGTTTCCCACATTTGAAATAGGAATATAGGCTGAATGTTATAGTATAAGTTTTAACTTTTAAGTCCAGAAATAAGATTTTACAAAGTTGTTTCCAGTAATAAATTACTGGGGATAATTTCTGTTAGAATGGTGATCAGGTAAGAACAGAGTTGAAAGCTTATGACCACCAGTTCCCTTTTTCTTAAGTATTTATTTTACTTTGTCTTTCTTATTCTAGTTTGTTCTCTTGCATTTAAGTTTTCAGATTTAGAACTGATGGCTAGTAATGCAAATCTGTTCAAAGGATAGAGTTTAAACCTTATTATTCTAAGGAAAAGTTAGTTCTAGTTGATGATGTGAACTATTTTTGAATCTTGTACATTACTTAAATACTTTCAGTAACTTAAAATAATGCGCTACAAAATAATAGCATCATCTATGTTTATAATAAGATGCTTTCCATATTATACAGATATGATTAAAAATAAATAAGTAATTTTATTAAATCCCAACATTATTCAGTAGGAATATCTCTAACATTGGGAACAAGGTAAAAGATAATTTGATTGTATACATACATCATATCTTACTAAATTTTAGAGTGTTTAATCTTTATTTCTGAATATTGTGCCCATGAACAGTTAATTTTAATACTTGTGCAACATTGGTCTTTGAGTATAAAATAACTGTGCAAACTCACAAAATAGTATAATTTTTTTCTCAGGTTAGTGTCCCAAAAATGAAGCATAAGCCAACCAGGCAACAGAAGAAAGTGGCAAAAGGCTATTCCTCCCCAGAACCTGATATCCAGGACTCATCTGGAAGTGAAGGTAAAAATATTTATTGCAGGCTGTTCATTCTTACAATTTAATTTTTTAAAGAAGGATTGTTAACACTGTGTTTGATTGATGAAAATCAAGTATTGCTTCTAGATTGTGGATAAGTTGCAAGACTAGGCAAGAAGGTAAAGTAAAGCATGAGAAATGAAAAAAGAGGAGACAAGCAAATATAAACCCCACTGTAATGGTACCTCTTATGCCTGTTAGCCTCTGAAAAATTATTGATGGCTCCCTGGATTGAATTTAGGAAGCATTTTTTTATCTTTGAGCTCAGTTCATGAATCAGTAAAATATTCAATGCCAGAATAAATTATTGTAGTGTTTAGAAGTCATAGACAACCAAAAATAGCTATAAAGCTTCAGGACTAATAGATTAAATAATGTGCTATTCTTTTTCTTTTTTTTTTTTAAGACTTATTTATTTATTTGAAAGAGTTACACACAGAAAGGAAGAGACAGAAAAAGAGAGAGAGAGAGAGAGTGACCTTCCATCTGCTGGTTCACTCCCCAAACTGCCGCAACAATCAGGGCTGGGCTGGGCTGAAGCCAAGAGTCAGGAACTTCTTCTGAATCTCCCACGTGGGTGGAGGAGCCCAGGCACTTATACGATCTTCCACTGCTTTCCCAGGCACATTATCAGGGATCTGGATCAGAAGTGAAGCAGCTAGGACTCAAACTGGCACCCATATGGGATGCTAGTGTCGCAGGTAGTGGCCTTAACCACTATGCCACAATGCCAGCCCATATGCTATTCTTTTTCGAGTCAGCTACTGTGTAATTGTCCTCAAACTATATTGAGATATAATTAAGAAAGAATTTTCTCATATCTTAATCTATTGTTTCTACTGGGTTTACCCCAAGCTGGGGAGAACATTTTTTCCTAAAGAGATGACACTGGAAGTGAATAAATTATATAAATACCAGAAAATTTGTTAAAGATAAAAATGTTTAAAAGAGAAGGGTCTCAATTCAATTGGAAGGAAAATTCGGAGAAGAAGTCCAATAAATTTTTAGGATTTCTAATGGATTATGGCAGTTTAGGGGTAGGGCATGGAGTGGGAGAAACATACAGGAGGATGAATGGAATAAAATGAACAAAGATTTAAAAGCAGGAGTCACATAGTACCAGTGTACTAGAAGAGAGTGTTAGTTATAGTGTTGCTACTACCATTTTACAGGTAAGGAAACTGAGATACTTGTTGACCTCCCTAAAATCACATACCAGACCTAAGGAAGTGGTGTGTGTGTGTGTGTGTGTGTGTGTATGTTATACCCATATATGCAGATATTTTGGCTTTTTAATTCACCCTCCTACCCACCCCACTGTATTATCTATAGTGTATCACCTAGCATTTATTAATTAACATGTGCTAGTAACACATGTTAAACACACTTTAGAACAATCATGTGAGGTTGAGCTATTATTATTATTATCTGTATTTTTTGAAGGAGAAAGCTAAACCTTAGAGAGAGGTTAAGAAAGATCTGAACAAAACTAGAAAGAAAGGATTGGTTAGGAGAAGGGATGTGAAAAAAACTTTAGAGCTTAATGATTGGCAATAAAAATTTGCAGAAGAGATAACAAATTGAATGAAGAGCTTTAAAGTTGGAGTAACTACTGGAATAAAGATAACATTAGCAATTAATAAAAAATTGGA
The DNA here is from genome assembly GCF_051225735.1 of Oryctolagus cuniculus. Classification (NCBI taxonomy): domain Eukaryota; kingdom Metazoa; phylum Chordata; class Mammalia; order Lagomorpha; family Leporidae; genus Oryctolagus; species Oryctolagus cuniculus. Next base: position 78,853,481 of record NC_142877.1, on the reverse strand, counting down.
AAGGGCTAAAAATGTCAACTTCTTTATAGACAAATGAGTGAAGGACCTTTCCCAAATTAATATTTTTAATGAATTATTTTATCTATTTTAATTAAATAAAAATAAAATGGATGTCAAATTTAGTTAATTTATGGTTACTTTAAATATATTCATAATGTTACAGTTGTGAAATGATAAGTTTGAAACTTCAAAGTGTGAAGCATTAGTCCTATGTTAATCTCTAAGCCACGAAAACTAATGCCTAGGAAAATTTATTACACAGGAGTCATTAAGTTGAACTGTAGATTGTGATTATGACTACAATTTCATTCTAAATGTCTTTTTAGCTCAATCAGTAAAACCAAGTACCAGAAGAAAGAAAGGGATAGAACTGGGAGACATTCAAAGTTCCATTGAATCTATAAAACAAACCCAGGAAGAAATTAAAAGGTAAAGTATAATGATAATGACTATTCATTTGAGTCCAGAGGAGTAAAGAATCCTGTTGTGATAGGCCTGATTATCTTCATTTTTATTCCAAGTTCTTGCCCCCACAGAGATAGGAATTCAAAGCAGTGGCATAAATACAGTGCACAAGTGACAGCAGGATTTAACATAAAAGCAAGAGTGAATATATACATTCATGCATGAGTGTGGGCAACCCCACACAGAGAGACACCTGTCATGAGTGGGCCAGAGAGTTACTCATAAGGAGAGTAGGAGGAGGCCAAGTGTAGGTCCCATAAGCAAGGTCCAGAAGCCGGAAAGCAAAAGGTCCTCTCCCAAGTGTACCAGTCCCTTTTTTGAGATAGGAGGTCATACCTTAATTGCGTATCAACAGGTTGAATGTGCATAAGGCTTTCTAGGAACTCCATGGTACCTCCATGTGGAGCTTAACACCTATGTAGCCATAATGGTGTTTCCTCCTTCCTGGTCCTGGATGAGGCACAGGTGCATTATGGGAATGTGGCAGTACTGGATTGCCAGATAAGGGGTGGAGTAACAATGCAGTGCTACACAGAAATAATGAAAAAGAATTTTTCCAGTTTCATTTGTTCCTACCTAATCTTCCTGCCTAGTCACCCCATATCACTGTTACATAGGAAATCACATTTTTATAACATTGCTGAGCTAAGATGGAACCTTAGCCTCACTCACTTGATGTCTGAAATTCCTTCAGCACTAAAATACTGGGAGAGAGGAAAGTTGATTTCTTTTTTCTCTGTGAGAACAAAATTGGAATAAGTTTCTCTTAATGTTGTAGCATGCTAGGAATGTAGTTGGATTGGATGTGGAGGTAGGGTTGTTTCTGAAAAATTTAACAAAGACTTCAGCAGTCCCCTTTGTGCATAGCTAATATTTAATTGGAATGCACCAGTTGTTGGAATATTGAAATATTTTCTTAATGATGAGTTAATAGTAACTGCTCAGAGACCTATGACTGCTCCTCTTGCAGTCCCAGATCCCTTTCCTTATACACCGCTCTTTGATTCTGCAACTGAAGGTTATAACACTTTGCAAGATTACTTGTAGGCTGGGAGTACTGATCCTATTCCACTGCCAAAGCCTGCAGGAGTTTTCTGATTGGTTGCCTACTATGCTTTATCAGTTTTCAAAAATATTTAATAATAGTCCCCTGGCTTTTATGTACTCAGCAACTCAGTGCTAGATGTTCTGGATAACTAGAAAGGAAAGAAATTTTGTTGACTCTTGGGGGTCTGATGACTTACATATACTTGCTTCTTCCACAGCCTCATATCCTTTTCCCTGCACCTGTCTCATGCCGTAGTCCTATAAATGCCTCACATCTCTCAGAGTGTTCTGTGCTCTCTCATCTTTGGACCTGTGCCCACACTGAATCCACTTTTTAAGTTGCACTTCCTCCTGTCTTGCTGATCAAAAAAATCTGTTTTGAAGTTAGACTCAGATACCACTTTTCTTATAATCACTTTCCAATTGCTTGCCCTGCTATATAGAATTATTTAGTCTCTCAACTCAGCTTGCATAGCGTCTTAAACATACTTTTTTTTTTAAAGATTTATTTATTTATTTGAAAGACAGAGTTACAGAGAGGCAGAGGCAGAGAGAGAGGTCTTCCATCCACTGCTTCAGTCCCCAGATGGCTACAACTGCCAGAGCTGGGCCGATCCAAAGCCAGGAGCCAGGAGCTTCTTCCAGGTCTCCCACGTGGGTGCAGGAGCCCAAGAGCTTGAGCCATCTTCTTCATTCCCAGGCCATAGCAGGGAGCTGGATCAGAACTGGAACAGCCGGGACTCGAACCAGCATCCATATGGGATGCCAGCACTGCAGGCAGTGGCTTTAGCGCTGGCCTCTTAAAAATACTTTAGAGCACTTAGTACACTGTGGAGTTGTTACTGTACATGTCTGTCTACCTTACTGGACCATGATCATCTTTACAGCAGGGAACATATCTTGCGTATGTTGGCATCATCAGCCCTTATATAAAGTGTTCAGGTTTCCAAATTTAATTATATTTATAATTAAACTTTTATTTGTCTCTCTATATTGGTAAAATGCTCTAATAGTAGAAATTCAAAAAAATAATGGTGCTTCACTAACCATCTGTTTTCAAGCCAACAGCATTTTGAATGGCATGAGGATAGATAAGCTCATTTCATGAACAAATTAACATTTTATTTTTTGTTAGCATAAATAATGTCTCATGAAATCTGTTACGTTAACTTCTTTTCCTGGGGAATTTAGGATTTTCTCCTGTCTTCGCCCTTATCTCTCGAAAGTAAAAATAATCTTTTTTGAGTCAACTATGAATCAAAGTTTTAGTTGTTTAAGATTTATTTATTTGAAAGAGTTACAGAGATGGGGAGAGACAAAGAGATCTTCCATTGCTGGTTCATTCCTCAAATGGATGCAGTGCCCAGGGCTGCACCAGGCCAAAGCCAAGACCCAGGAGCTTCTTCCTGCTCTCTCACATGGGTGCAGGGGCCTAAGCACTTGGGCCATCTTCCTTTGCTTTCCCAGGCCATTAGCAGGAGCTGGTTCAAAAGTGGAGCAGCCGGGACTTGAACCCATGCCCAAATGGGATGACAGCATTGCAGATGGTGGCTTTTACTCAATATGCTACAACACCAGCCTTCAAAGTTTTAGTTTTAAAATCCCTGCTATCACAGCGAAGGTGATACGTTTCTACAGCATTAAACTTTAATAATTTCTTGATATAGATAATGAAGTTATCCAGTACAGTGTGGAATTTAGATCTAGACAAAGCCTAATAATGGCTTCACATGGTATAGTAAGCTCACTATTCAGGTATTATTAATTGACTGGTCATTACTTTAGTTCTTGAAACCATGTAATATCAAAGAGTTCTCATGATATTTTTGGCAAATCATAATACAATTTATTGTTGCTTATTTTTTTAGAAATATTCTGGCTCTTCGAAATCATTTTGTTTCCAGCACACCCGCCACGGATTATTTTCTGCAACAAAAAGACTACTTCATCATTTTCCTCCTGATTTTGCTTCAAGTCATAATAAACTTCATGTTTAAGTAGAAGTTCTCTACAGTTGAATAAGTGAACTAGAAAAATCGGATTTGCCCTGGGACCAATGTTCACGTTGGTTTGGGCTTTATTAAAATATTGCAATATTTCTAAAGAAACCTAGATGATAAATGTAGAGATATTGACTTTTCATATGTTTTATCCTTAACCTGAAACAAGAGCTATCCTGTTTGGTTATTAAATTGAGTTATGTGTTAAGTGCCAGGACATTTCTAGCTTTTGTGAGGCTGTGTCTACATGTGAGTATAATAAATCCACATGTATACACAATTGTCTCTTATGTACTCTTACCTAAAAGTAGTCTTGTGTTCTATAGTATGTTCTAAGATATAATGTTAACATTGTTTGTAAAATGCTATGAATCTTATAAATATAGGGGTAGTAATCTGTTTTCTTCACAAAACTTTAATCAGTAAGGAATTAAGGGCTGGGGAATGATGGAATAATAGACATAAATAATTCAAAATACTGTACTGATGATTTCACTGCTGAAGCACCCAACTCAATTGTCTTCATAGAAACAGCAAGAAAAAAAGGTGTTGAGTGGTCAAAACTAATATATTGAAAGAAGTTGCAAATTACTTTCTAAAAGTTTACACGAGATTTTTTTTAACCCCCTAGAATTTAATATTTATAGATACAGGTAATGTTTATGTATATGTATATCAATATAAAAAACTGGTATGTAGCTGATTGGACGTATTGATTATAATAACCATCTTAAGCACTTGCTGAAAAAAGTGTGGTAAAAACTGGTTGCTGTCCTTTTTTCTCCTTTTTATTTTTGTTAAGTCAGCTGGTTCATAACATAGGCCAAATTCTAGAGATATTGATAGGGTATATGAAATGGCGACAATTCATGTTTTTTCATTATGAAAAAATTACTTTAGTTTTCATTTAGACCTTCATGTGTTCAGTAAATAAGTAGAATGAAAAAATGGTAACCAATATTTTACTTTTAAAAGCCAAAAAGAGAAAAGCAATAAGAAAAGATACTGTGTGGTGGCCTTTATGTCTGCATAAAATTGGTTTCTTTAAAATGTGCAATACAATGAGCATCCAAGAAGAGTACTAAGTACTGAATTTTTTTTATTATATCCCACTCTAAGTAACTGAATTCTGTGGCAAAACCACAGATCTCTAAGATCCCTTTTATGCAGGCTCAGGCATACTTTTTTAAGTTTTTGTTCAGTTTTTACATAAATACAGTCCTTAAAAATAATCTTTCCAAAGGTAGTTAAGTCTAGGAACATATTATCCTAAAATATACAGTACAATCCTGAAAGTATAGATTTAAATGTAGCTATTACTGACAGTGAAGGTCAGTGAGTATAATCACTCTAGTGTAATCACTCTGGCTACATTTCCTTTGACTAAAAAGAAACTATGAGACATTAATAAAATTACAATCAACTGTTTATACCATGGTAAATATGGAATCAAGGGACATTTGCTAAATTGTGAAAATTGAAAATGAGAAAACTTGCATTTTGCCCCAATATAACTATCTTAAGTATCCTTATATTTCTGTGACGAGCCATTTCCCATGTAGTGTTAGTGCTGTATTCCATAAGTATGTGTGAAAATATTTTTAGATTGATAAAAGCATAAATAAGATGTACCTATGCCTGGAATTTTCATGGCTACATTAGAAAATGGGTGTGTGTTTTTGGCTGTGTATCATTTTTGTCAATATAATTTTTGTATTCACATTCTGTTACCAATGTTATGCTCAAATGCCTATTCATTGAAGTATGATATTTTGTAAATATTGTACAATTTGATATTTTTTATGGTTTAAACTAGTATTAATTTATATTATATATCACTTGATTGGCTGCTTACAAAAATTGTTTTCTCGTTGAACCCTGAAAACTTAAAAATTTTTGTTGGTGACCTGCCTTAGGATCTTGGTCTTAAACTACTTGTATGTTACTCTCATTCAGCCTAAATAATGTTTTATTTGTATAGATATCTCTAAAACTGGAAAGGTTGTTATTTTCTTTTTTAAATTTCTTTAGGCAATTATTGTGGTTTCTTATCCAAGGAGTCAAAAACTGTTTCATATGAAAGAGCAGGGTTACTCATGACTGTTTCATATACACTAAAAGCATATACTAATCTAATAGTCCTCTTGTGCTTTTAGTTATATGAGTTCCTTTCTATAAGCTGAACACAAAACTCAGGAACTGGTGGGTTAATTTTAGATCAGTGCTTACTTGTATTTGGCTTAGTATGTGAATGTGAATCCTTTGAGACACAAAATCAATGTTTAAGATTTTAGCCATACTAGGTAAATGACTTTGAATGTTCTTTACCTGAGATTAATCTTCCTTCACGAATGGATTCATAATGTGATTCACAGTTTCCAGTTGTCTGACAGCCTCATGATGGTTTCTAGGACTTAAGACCTTATGACCAGTTTTTTTTTTCATTTATCAAAAACTTGTTTTCTCATGAAAATGAGATGAGTAATTATTGGTATGTGCATTTCTGTTTAAGTTGTTAAATGTACTGTGCTTCAGTTATCCACCATTTGGTGAGAAGTAACTGGCCCAGGAAAAGACAATAAACAGGGCATGTGTAATATTTAATAAGTTTCAGCAATAGATATTTAACTCATATTTTATGTCAGTACTTTTTTGTATCACTTATAAAGGTACAGTTTAATCTTTGTCACAGCTCTGTTGGCAACTGCATTCCATTGAAAAGTTGGCCTTGTGTAAAATACCACCCTCATTTTAATATTCATGCTTTTGTGCCTTTAAGAAAATATTTTTTGTCATTTTTGTGTTACAGAACTATAATATGATTCAGAGTGTTTATAGGCTTAAATGTCATAAAAAGGTCATTTCTCTGTGTCACTTTATTTCCTTTTATATAGCTATACTATATTTAAACAGTAATGCTGTACTTTTATAAGGGTTTGTCTATCTATTTCAAATATATTCTTACTCTCAGACATCATTGAAGTCGATTTGTCAGATTATTCTGAGTATTGTAAACAGTGCCTTTTCGATGGAATTCACACTGTTTGGGGTGTCAACTTGTGCCATATACACACACAATTTTGTGGAAGGCGGTTTTAACTTTTTGAAGACTAGCTTATCAAAATTTAAGAAAACACATATGTAAAATTCCATTTTTCCAATGGTTAGCATTTCTAGTAAGTGATGAGTAGGGTTTTTTGTTTGATACACAATGATGATGGCATTATCGATGAGCCATACATGAGACTGCTGATTATTCTGAATTATGTTAAATGTATAGAAATAAAATGCTAGCATTTATACAAATTTTCCAAGTTGAGCCAATGGAGGAAACCCCACAGAAATCAGTAAGTTTACATTTTGACTTTTATCATATTTGACTCAAGTGTAAAACAAAATTCTTTAAAATGTATAACCTGCCACTGTTATGTAATTTGGTTTGATTTTGTTCTACTTGTCTTATGAGTTTTGTATATTTAATTTACTTTTTGTTACTCTTAACTACCGTCTGGTTTTGTTACAGTTTTTAATTGCAGATGGATTGTTAAAATTGTATACGACCAGTGTCTTTTAATATGATTAACATCCTTAGAAAAGTCACAAGAAACCCATGACAAAATGAATGTGAATATACTTTCAAAAACATTTAGAAAATTTTATCTTTATGCCTTTATCATGTAAAATTGTTTTACATTACATTAAAATTTTTCATTTAAAGAAAAATGCCATGAAACATTTGAACTGATGAGCCGTAGAATTTCAGATTTTTTTTCACTTTTAGCATGATAAATATACATCTAAATTTAAATATTGATTAATGGCCATTTATAAATTCAAGCACTACCACTGGTCAGTTTTGTATGATATAATAAAAGTATGTTATCTGCAGTCTAAGCATAGCACACTGTCAAATTCTTTTCCTTAAGGTGCATAGTAAATATACAGAATAGTCATAGGCTACTGTTTTGTAACATACTACATTTCTAATCTGTTATTCCTAACCTGTTATAAATGTTTGCAGAGAGAAAAGAATTTTTCTAATTATCTGTCAAATTATGCTAAGTTCTACAAGTAGGCATTCTAAATAAAATTTTTAAAAAGAGCCAACTGTGATCAAATGACTTTTTAATATAATATATGGTGACAATTACTTAGTTTATTTTTTTTATTTTTTCCCTTTTTCGTGGAAATTGCTACAAAAGATGGAAAAAGGCTTGTAATCGAAAGGGATTTAACAGACTCCCTAATGTGTGCTTGCCTGATGCTTTATATTCATTCTTGTATCCTTGTAACAACCTTAAGATAAGTGTAATTTAGCCCAATTTTATTCATAAAGAATTTGAGGCTTGCAGAAGTTAAATGACTAAAAACTACACAGTAACAGCAACTTGTTACTAGTATAAAAGAAAGAACATACCTTTGAATCCATGTCTCCACGGTATACTTACATAGAACTGTGAATATGCCACTTCACTTCCTAAATGTTTGGAATAATCTACTGGTTGAATCCATAATGCAACCCCATAATAATGAACAGAACCAGGAAAAAAATCTTAATATTACAGATTTATATTAAATACATATGAAAAGGTTTTTTCCTCCCTAAATCACCTAGTAGTCCATAAGGAGTCAACATGAAATGATTTCCAAGAAGCCATTGCTTTGTAGTTTTCCTCCACCATTCTCCCTTCTCATTCTTGCTCTCCCTCAGGGTCCACTTACTGATTATCATTGGTTTATCTTATTGGGAGGAAGAAAAAGAAGGGCCTACAAGTTTCTCTTATCCTTTGCCTAGGAGTAAGGAGAACCCTCCAGTGTTCAACCTCAGTGAAACATCTGCAAGATCATCTTCTTTGAGTCTAATAGGTGTTGTGCTATTATGCAAAATTAATCCGATGCATCTTATACCCCTTTCTTGACGGAATAATGTGCCAGGGGAATGGTGATCTACCACAGTAATATGATGCTTGTATTATAAATATTTGCATATTATATACCTGTAACAATGTATTTTGTAAACATTCTCCACCTCTTCAAAACCTTGAGATTTTTTACTTTTATATATGTCACTCCATCTTTTCTAAGATGAGAAAAGCAAGAACCAAAGATACTTGCTGCCATAGATGAATAAATTCCAGAGCAAACTCGGGCCTGAATCCAAAGCCCATACTCCTAATTGTGTGTGCACGTGCGATTACTAATAGTACATACTTTTTGCCTTTGGACTGTGTCCAATAATTTTTAAAGCACTCTATTGATCATCACTGTGACAAATGTATTTAAGTCCAAACACCAAACACCGATCAACCCTGCTTAAAAAAAAATTAAAAAAAAAAAAAAAAAAAAAAAGCAAATTGTGGAGGCTGGAGTTTCATTGTAGTGCTGAACCAAGTAGATGTGTCAAAGCCGGCCGCGGAAGACAAAGCGTGCAACTCGTGGTCGTGGCCAGAATTTTTCCCATCGGTCTTGCATTCCGCAACTGCTTTCGTTCTGGGAAGGAAAGCAATTGATGGGGAGTGTGGAGTGAACACGCGTGTATCCGCGCAGTTTTAGCACGTAAAAAACAGCTTCCAGCGGGAGGTGGGAAAAACAGCTGGGTTCTACTGGGTTCTACTCGCTGTGCCCATTTGCTCCTTCACAGAGGCACGGTTCCTGGGAGTCGAAGGGATATCGGGGCGGGGGGATGTGACTGAAAGCGAACGTGTTCACGCAGTAGCTGGGAAAAGACTTAAAGAGTTCAGGTTATGGGAAAGATCCGGTGATTCTCCCTCTGCGCGGGCTATGAGCCTGAGAACACCTATTCGCAGACTGACGAGTATTACCGCCCACTGGTTTGAAAGGCAGCCTGCTCGTCCAACCAAGAAGCCGACCAGTGACAGCTTCCGGTGTTGGCTCGGACTGCCGGTTTCTTCCCCGCCTTTTCCGTTTCCTGCCGCTCCCAGTCCTGTTCGATGGGGCCCGCAAGCTGGTGACGTGAAGAGGCCCAGACCCCAGGTTCTATGGCAGCCGCTGGGTCTGTGAAGGCGGCGTTGCAGGTGGCCGAGGTGCTGGAAACCATTGTGAGCCGCTGCATGGGCCCCGAGGGGCGGCAGGTTTTGTGTACGAAGCCCACCGGCGAGGTGCTGCTCAGCCGGGACGGAGGCCGCCTCCTGCAGGCGCTACACTTAGAGCATCCCATAGCCAGGTACCCGCGTACCCTTCTAGCCTAAAACCGGGCACCCCAGGCAGCCTCCCTCAGCCTCTTGTCCCGACCTAAGGCTACGCATCTGGAAAAGCTGACCTCAGTTGAGACCAGGGTACTCGGTGTTGGAGCCTTTCCCAGGGACCCCTGACTTTTATCAACTCCCAAGAACATTTCGATTTCCTCTTCTCCCCACTCCACCCAGCCCTAGAAACTTGGAATAGAAGAAAGTAACTTGGAAAAGATAAAACTAAGAATGTATATTAAGGGGACTTTTTATTTATATCTGAAAAACTTGATGTCGGTATAGGAAGCCAACCGTGTGAAAATCTGAGTTGCTTTATTTCTTTTTATGCAGGGTAATAGTGGCATGTGTTTCCAGTCATCTCAAAAAAGCAGGAGATGGTGCTAAAACATTTATTGTCTTACTTTGCCATTTGCTCAGAGGACTTCATGCAATCACAGATAAAGAAAAAGGCGATTTGATGTCTGAAAATATGCAAACCCATGGAAAGCATTGGAAAAGTTGTTGTCAGTGGAAATGTATTTCCCAAGCTCTTCTGACATTTCAGACACATACATTAGACAGTATTATGGACCAGTACTTGAGTAGACACTTTCTGTCTATCTTTTCTTCATCTGCTAACGAGAGAACATTGTGCAGGAGCTCTTCAGAGTTGCTCTTAGAAGCATACTTTTGTGGAAGAGTGGGAAGAAATAATCACAAATTTATTTCACAGTTGATGTGTGACTACTTTTTCAAGTGTATGACTTGCAAAAGTGGAATTGAAATATTTGAATTAATGGATGACTATTTTGTAGAGTTGAATGTTGGGGTCACTGGCCCTCCTGTTTCAGATTCTAAGATCATAGCGGGGCTTTTGCTTCACAGAGATTTTTCTGTGTACTGTCCAGCAGATGGTGACATAAGAATAGTGATGGTAACAGAAGCCATTCAGCCTCCTTTTACAACTTCTGGATCAGAGTTTTTTCTGAATTCAGAAACACAGTTTCAGACTTCTCAATTTTGGATTATGGAAAGAACAAAAGCAATAATGAAACATTTAAATGGTCAAAATGTAAAATTGCTCCTGTCTAGTGTAAAACAACCAAATTCAGTTGTTTATTATGCAGCACTAAATGGCATATCAGTGGTGGAGTGTTTATCAGCAAAAGAAGTTTCCCTTATCCAGAGAATCACCGATCTTTCTCCATTTGTACCACAGGCCTCTTCACAGTATGACATTTCTAACACTGCTTTGGTGAAATTTTGTAAACCATTCATCCTTAGATCTAAAAGATATGTTCATCTTGGTTTGATTAGCACATGTGCGTTTATACCACACTGTATAGTTCTTTGTGGACCAGTGCAGGGTCTTATTGAGCAACATGAGAATGCTTTACATGGCGCATTTAAAATGCTCCGGCAGTTACATAAAGATCTTGATCTAAGTTATATTAGATATGCCAGTGACCAAAATGATACATTAAGTATCCCTGTTTCCAAAAATAGGAGAGAAAATGATCAGTTAGTAGAAACTGGAAATAAATCTATACAAAGACCATATCAGGACACAGTTGTAAAGGACAAAGATGATTTGGAAAAAACTCAAACATATTTAAAAGTATACTCAAATTTGGTTGTTTCAGATATAGAATTAGAAGCATATATTCCATGTTCAACACCAGAACTAACATCAGAAGATACATTCCAAATAGATGAAACACTGAGATGTTTGTCTCCTGGAGAACACAGGATAATTGGTGATTGTGCCCCATTAGCGGAGGGTAATTCCATTGCCAATTCAACAACAGAAAACATGAGAACAGAAATATTTTGTGAAAACTTACAGATCACAAAAATTACTAGAAAACAGAGCATGTCGCCAGTGAAATACAACTCACTAGATGAGGGTACTTGCCAGAGTTACTATTCCTCATCTATACCAGCAGGTTCTGTTTTGCCAGTGGGTGGCAACTTTGAAATCTTGTTACATTACTATCTAACCAAGTATGCCAAAAAATGTCAATCATCAGAAGAAACCATGGTTAGTATGTTAATAGCTAATGCACTTTTAGGCATTCCCAAAATCCTCTGTAGGTACAAGAACGGAAAGTACAGCTTTCCACACCTATATTTAAAAGCTCTCCATGCACTGGAAACCAATCAACCTGTGGTAAGCAGTCAGACAGGTTTAGAATCAGTAATTGGTAAATACCAGTTATTAACTTCAGTTCTCCAGTGTTTGATAAAAATATTGACCGTTGATTTGATAATCAGTATTAAGAGACAGCCTCAGAAAGTTCATCATCAAGATTCAGAAGATGAACTATAACTGCAGAAATCTTTATTAATCCAATTCAAGCCATGAAGTAAAGCAGGGATGTGATTACTAATTCCCAGGTCAACTAAGTCTACTTGGGAAAGCAGCATGACTTTAAATGACTTCTGAAGAAGTACCCTAGGCCACCAGACCATGCAGACAAAAATACTGGGCTAATTTATGAGAGTAAACTGGATGAAAGAGGGTTTTGGCATGGGGGAGCCAAGATCTGCCTAAATCTCTCCTCTCTATGTCTCAGCTCTTTGTTAATCTGTGTGTCTAGGGGAGAATAATTCTTTTTAGCTCCTTTTTGCTTTTCTGCATCTTTTTTCATTTTTGCTATCCCTCTTTTACCTTTCCTATTCTTAGTTCATAGAATCACTTACTCTCAGTGGATTTGTTCTTCAAATTCCATTTTAATTGTTTATAAGATAAATATGTCATTTGCTTCATTTAAAATAGATTTTCCCCATTCATGGTCATATATAACGTGAATAAAAGTAAAATTTTTTCCAAAGAGCAATATAAATTAGTTTTTACTTTTATGTAACCCTTGGTTTATTTCCATTTTATTTGGAAAAACTTGGATAGATTTTTACCATTCAATACATGTTACCAGAAAAAAGACAATGCAAAGAACTAATTTTTGTAGTTAAAAGTTAATATCACAAAGAATATTGAATTCATACTTTGATTTTCTTCTGGCTCCTAATGGCTTGCAGAGATATTTTATGTACTTACTGGCTTTGCCTATATTTGGTACTTAGAGTTCAATAATGGTTTCTAATGTGAAGTTACAAATGTTTGTGTTATTTTAAAAGCTTTTAAATGCAACTAATAACTGCATCTAACAGTGGATATGGACAGTCTTATCTGCTTTTAGGAATTCTCTGTAACACTCAAAACAGTCTTAAATTGTCCTACATTTAAATCATATATTGAAATGTATTTGGTGAATAAAGAAGTGTTATCTTTAATCCATTTCTCTAAATACATGTTTCACAGTGTCCTTATTAAACAAATTCTTAGTGTTTCTTGTGTACCAGATGCTGAATGTGCTGTGCCACCTTACATATTCCCTCACAGGTTAGTAGGTAGATAAGTCACACTACTTGGTTGGGATCAAATGTAGGAAAACTAAGGAAAAGAAGCATTACAGTTGAATAAGTGGTGATTATTCATGTACAGAAATCATAGAAAAGCCTACTTCTGTAACGCTGTTTAGTTTTTTTATTTACTTTTTAAAATTGCTTGTCAGGTCGTTCTGCTTTATTTTGTTTTAAGTGCTCCTGCATCATTGAAGACATTGAAAGACGCTTATGGACATGCTCAGTGCTTTGCGTATGGTAGGCATTAATAACTATAAATAGCCTGTAGTCCAGAAGCCCCTTTATAAACTGTGATTGAGTCTTTGTATGTTTGATACCTGGTCCAGTATCTTACACACAATGATTATCCAATAAATACCTATCGAGGACCTATCTGTTGCATGAATCAGTCATTTGGTCCTCAGAGACGAGGTTGTAATTATTTAGCTGTGTTTTGAGAAGGAGCCAAAAATGTAAGTGTCTACACAAAAATAATTTTTGAAAATGGTAATGAAGCTTCCATAAGTTATCCTAATTTACAGAATAACATGGGAGAGTTTGCTTTTGGTGGGTCAATAGGAGAGGAGTTTTTTAAAAATGTGATTATATTTCATTTAGGCCCTCTACCACAGAGTATATGAGATGACCTTCAATAAGACCATACAAAATTAGGATAAAATTGGAATAAAAACTAAAGAATCAAGAACAAAGAAAATGTAAAGACAATTTAAAATCAAGATCATGTTCCTGTTTTCTATTGCTGCATAATGAATAACCCCAAAACTTAGTAGATTTGAATCATTATTTCTTCTTGATTCTGGGAATTGACTGGACAGCTTCCACTGTGTTCTGTTGGTTGAACAGTCACATGGCTCACCTAAGATTCAAGGGAGGGGAACCCCGGTTCCATTACTCAATGGAAAGAGTGTCAGTGTCACATAAGAAGAGCACGTGGGATGGGATATATTGAGGCAGCTATCTTTAGAAAATACAATCTGCTACACCATGGGAAGATGAAAGAAAATGCACATTAACTTCTCACCTGAGGTTTTTATTATTTCTTGAGGTTAACATGTCAATCCACCCCACACAAATTCATTTTCTTTATTAACATCTGTGAACCTTTCAATTTTTCCTCTTTGGGCCACCTCAAGGCATTTTATTTTCAAGACAATGGGCATTTTATAATTAAACATCCTTTAACTGCCTCAGCCGGAGGAGCTGTTTAATCATGTTATACAGAAAGTGTCAGGATTTTTGTGTTTCAGGCTGAAAGGGAAGAGAAAGAGGAATGCAGTTTGAGCCTGAACCTTTATCAGAAATTGCCTGTCCCCTCCCAGAAAGAGTAGAAAATGTCTTTTTCATTATCACAGCTCAGCCAAGATAAAAATTATAGTTCACAAACTGTGTTACAGCTTTTGTAGTAGCAAGATTGGTAGCAACCTAAACTATAAACAAATAAACAAACTAAAAGGAATGGGATCAGTGATTTGGGAGGAAAACATGGGTTGGGAAGAAGTGGGAAGGAGATTTAGTGTTTACTTCAGGTCATTTTTATTTTTGAACCATTGGAATACTCAAAAATTTAAAAATAGATCTATCGGCCGGCGCCGTGGCTCAATAGGCTAATCCTCTGCCTTGCGGCGCCGGCACACCAGGTTCTAGTCCCGGTCGGGACGCCAGATTCTGTCCTGGTTGCCCCTCTTCCAGGCCAGCTCTCTGCTGTGGCCAGGGAGTGCAGTGGAGAATGGCCCAAATACTTGAGCCCTACACCCGCATGGGAGATCAGGATAAGTACCTGGCTCCTGCCATCGGATTAGCGCAGTGCGCCGGCTGCAGCGCGCCGGCCGCGCCGGCCATTGGAGGGTGAACCAACAGCAAAGGAAGACCTTTCTCTCCGTCTCTCTCTCTCTCACTGTCCACTCTGCCTGTCCAAAAAAAAAAAAAATCTAGAACAAGCACGTAGAAGGTGTTCCCCAAATAGTAATAAAATAATAAGCACCCTAATCTGAGGAAATGTAAGATTAGTATTGGAAGAAAGCCTATGTGAGAGATACTGTGACAAGTCAGGAGAACTTTGATGGAAGAATAAAAGGGATACAGCACAAATAGGGGATATTCTGTTAGCTGCCTGGCTTAGGGTTTTCTCAGCAGTTCTGGAAATGTTAGAGCATTCTTGCTTGGCAGGTAGCAAAGAGATGTGAGCTAAGGAAGAGTGCCAGCAAGCAGAGCGGAGTTCATTTCCCTGGAGGATTTCCACAGGTCTGGGTTTGGTTCCTCCTGTGTAAACTTACCATCAGATTTTGTCAGTGTCCAGAGGATGACTGTGTCTTGGGCTGACTGAAACCCAGCTTGTGAGGATGATCAATGTGTTTACAATGAGAACTGTCCCAGGAACTAGAGTATTCCAGATCCGTATGACTAGTCCTTCCTTTATGGGTGGATCTCTATGGGAAATAAACTAATCAAGTGCTTACTCATTATGCTTAGACTCAGAACAAGAGAAATCAAATAAAGCAATGTGATGCTCTTCCCAGACTATTCATGTTCCTGTTCCCCATGGCTCAGTCCTGGCCCTCCTCTATCCATGCTTGCTTCCTAGGAGATCCTGTCTAGTTCCATAGCTTGGGTAACACTAGGTTTTGGTAATTCCAGATTTTAAATTTTCAGTCAACTTAGGAATTCCAACTCATGTATCTAGCTGAATAGCCAGCTTCTTCTTGGATACTTCCCCTTAGTATGTCCAAAATAGAATTGCTGTTTCCCAACCCCTAAACCTAGCCTTTCCTCTGTTGCCCCATCTCAGTTAATGGTATCACCATTGATTTTCCTTCAAGTCCTTTTGGCTTCACATTTGAAATACATTTCAAATCCACCAGCTTCTAACCATTGCCACTCTTAAACCACTTAAACTCTTATCCTGCCACAATCTCCTAATTCTTTTCTTTGCTTCTATCTTACCTTGTAATTCTCTAGAGTGATTCCCCCACTCTAGGACAATTAGAGTACTCCAATCCACTGATTGACTCCCCAAATGCCCACAATAGCCAAATTAGGCCAGAGCAGGAGCCAGAAATGTAATCCTGTTCTCCCATGAGGGTGGCAGGTATCAGTAACTTGACCCATCACTGCTGCCAGTTGGAGTCAGGCTCTCTGATAAGGAATGCAGACATCTTAACCACTAAGCTCAGTGCCCACTCCTTTTACAACTTTTAAACCTACAAAAAATTGCAAGAACAGTAAAATGAATACATACAGATTCTTCATTTTGATTCCCAAATTAACATTTCACTACCTTTATGCATGTACACATACATGCACAGTTATAAGCATGCATTTTAACTGAACCATTTCAAAGTTAAATTGTAGACATCATTATACTGTATCCCTAAATACATCGGTATGGATTTCCTATGAACAAGAAATTTCCCCTACATAACAAAGTGGTATTTTGAAAATGTAAATCAGATCATTCCATTCCTATGCCAAAAGTTCCCCAAAGATTTTTCCTGCACAGGGAATTAGCTTCATCATGGTCTGCAAAGCTATGCCCCTATCAGTCCCTTAGATCTTTTTTTTTTTTTTTTTTTTTTTTTTTTTTGGCAGGCAGAGTGGACAGTGAGAGAGAGAGACAGAGAGAAAGGTCTTCCTTTGCCATTGGTGCACCCTCCAATGGCCGGCACACCGAGCTGATCCGA
Organism: Oryctolagus cuniculus; assembly: GCF_051225735.1. Lineage (NCBI taxonomy): Eukaryota > Metazoa > Chordata > Mammalia > Lagomorpha > Leporidae > Oryctolagus > Oryctolagus cuniculus. The sequence goes on along the minus strand of NC_142877.1, from coordinate 78,836,678 downwards.
TGGCAGCAGCCAGGTACTTATCCTGGTCTCCCATGGGGTGCAGGGCCCAAGCACTTGGGCCATCCTCCACTGCTCTCCCTGGCCACAGCAGAGAACTGGACTGGAAGAGGGGCAACCGGGACAGAATCTGGCGCCCCGACCGGGACTAGAACCTGGTGTGCCGGCGCCGCAAGGCGGAGGATTAGCATAGTGAGCTGCGGCGCCGGCCAGTCCCTTAGATCTTACTTGCTGCTCTCCCTCTTGCTTTCTCAGGACCAGTTAAATTGTATCTCAGGATAAATTAGACCACACTGAGATAAGTAATCCCAAATCTGAGGTTTAAAACAATCTAAGTATTTCTTGTTCATATTACATTCTTTTGGTCTTCTGCCTACTCCATTCCAGACTTCTTTCTTATTCGTGCCTAGATCTAGACTGATTGAGCAGCCACTATCTAGAGCATTGCCAGTCATTGTACCAGAGGGAAAAAAAAGCTTTATAGGGTCTTGTATAGCTCTGTCCATAAATGTCATTGGTTATTTCTGCCCACCTCTCTACCTGGAAGTAGTCACATGATCCTACCCATCCCTAGAAGAACTAGGTAAAGAAGTCCTACTTGGTGCCTTAAAAGAGAGAGAACCAGAAGCCGGCACCATGGCTAACTTGGTTAATCCTACGCTGCGGCGCCAGCATCCCATATGGGCACCGGGTTCTAGTCCCAGCTCCTCTTCCAGTCCAGCTCTCTGCTGTGGCCCGGGAGGGCAATGGAGGATGACCCAAGTGCTTGGGCCCCTGCCCTGCATGGGAGACCAGGAGAAAGCACCTGGCTCCTGGCTTTGGATTGGCGCAGCACTGGCCATAGCGGCCATTTGGGGAGTGAACCAACGGAAGGAAGACCTTTCTCTCTGTCTCACTCTCTATAACTCTACCTGTCAAATAAATAAATAAAAGGTATAAAGAGCTGTCCCTCTTTAGATTAACATTTTAAAAAAAAAGAGCACCAGAATATTTGGCAAATGGCACCAAATTGGCCTTCATTCTGTCCCCTGAACACACAAGTTCATTCCAGTGTCCAAGCTTTCCACTTCCTGTTCTGTCTGCTTAGAACTCTTCCCCTTTGATATCCACATGACACTTTTCCTAAGTCCAGCCCCAGTATTCCTTTTTAATCCCTTCAGTCCATATATTTTATTTAGGAATTGAATGCATTTATATTCAACATTATTATTGATAAGTAAACACACCAGTGTCACTCGATTTTTTTCTGGTTGTTATATGTATCTTTTGGTCGTTTCTTTGCCTCTTGCTGATCATCTTTTTTGTTTGGTGGTTTTCTTTGTTGATGAGGTTTGATTTTCTTTTCTCTTTTGTTTACTTCACTATTAAAATTTGTATTTTCATGTTTTTTTTTTCATGATAGCAGTTATTATCCTGTCCTTTCTAATGTGGCGCTCCCTTAAGCATACCTTGCAGGGCCATTTTGGTCGTGATGAATTTCTTCCGTGTTTGCAGCCAACTCTGGGTATGGAGTGCCCATTAGTTTTGGTGGGTTGTATCAGGGCAGGGCCATCCTTATGGTTTTATAAGGGTGTGGTGCAGAATGCCTGGTAGAGTTGGGAAGAGGGGGGAGAAGGTGCCTGTAAGTGTCTGAGGGCCACACAGGGACCAAGCCAACCCTGTGTATCCAAACTGGACAACTTTCAGTATCAAGGACTGCAAGAGTAACTTCATTTGGGCCTCTGGGGCCAACTACTTGAGTTCTTCACAGCTGTTTGCTGGGATGCAGGGTGGTTGGGCAGGGCCTCAGTGGTCTAAACTTTGAAGCGTAGGCTGCTCAGCTGTTTCTAGGAGGCACAGGATGGTGGATGGGGTGGTTAGTTGCTTTGCAGGTGCTTGGGCCAGCTGAGCCACTCAGGAAGGGCTATTCAGCAGCTTCCTGGGGCCAAGAATAGAGCCATTGGACGGCTTCCCAGGTAGCAACAGGATAGACAGGGCTGCCTGGCTACTTTCTAGAGCCAAAGGTGGTTGGGCAGGGCTGCTTAGGTGTTTTTTGAGGCAAGAAGAGGCTGGGTGGGGCTGCCCAATTTTTCTGGGGACCTCTACAGACTAAGCCATGAAGGGGATGTTGTCACAGGGCGAGGTTGGCAGAGCTGCTGGGAACTGCTGCCCAGCTGTTTCACAGGGCCCTGGGATAAGGCTGGGGAATGAGGCTCAAAAAGACTCCTGCAGCAAAAGCCTGGGAGGACGAGGACTTAATGTTGGCTGCGCTCTTTCTCACGGGCAATGCCGTGGTATGGTAACCCAGAAGATCCCTTACCTCAGCTCAGAGCCTAAAAGGCTACAGAGTTCTACAGCAGCAAATGTCTCAGCTGTTGGTGGTGAGTGGGGACTTTGGGGGCTCCCTGCTTACCATTTTCCTACCTAACAAATCCCTCTTGGTTTAGGGTTGATATTGAGAGTGTTTAGTTTTCTTCCTTATAAAGCTTCACATATCTCCATGCTCTGTAACATCTAGTCCTGTGTTCAATTTCCCACCCCATTTCCCAATGGGTGGAATTGTCTTCTTGGTATTTTTTGTGTCTTGTTTTAAGAAATCTTTGCCTACACTAAAGGGTTGGGCCTTTGAGTGGTAACTATGAATTCTTAGAAAAATATTGGATTTCAGTAATCTCTTTATAGATACTAAATATAAGTATTTAAATATATACATATGACTAGATAAAGTATCTGTAATATATAAGAATAGTAATACATATAAATATTATATATATATAAAACCAAACAATCTGATATAATCCATTCACACCAAGAAAACTGTTACAATGTAAGTGGTAAGATAAAGAAAAGTTATTTACAAGTTAGCTTTTTTTTAACTTACAACAAGCTTGCTTTGATATATTCTTCCAAAAAACATCATCCCAGAAATTCTTTATATAGTACAATATGCTTAAATTTCTTCATTAGAATTGCCTTTTACTCATTAGTCTCTTAGAAATTCCTCCAGTCAGCAGCTTCTCCAGAAATCTAGAAAACAGCTCCTGGTACTGTAACATAAACCAGTCTGCAAAGATTTTATAACAGCACAGCAAAATGAGTTTGCGTTTGCCATACTAAACATCTTTAGCATGCCACACTTGGTCTTGCTTACTTGTCATGCTCAGCGTGGCATGGGACAAAGGACACGGGCTTTACAACTACACTGACCTGTGTCTGGACCCTGGATCTACCATTGTGTCCACTATTGTGCAGTTATATAACCTTAAAGAATTTGCTTAAATTTGGTGTACTTCCCTCCTGGTTTTCTTTCAATTCTCCTGTTGTGTAGCAAATCATCCCCAAACTTGGTAGCTTAAAGCAGCAAACACTCATTTGTTCCCATAGTTCCTGTGTGTCAGGAATCTGGGAGTAGCTTCAGTCTGTGGTTTAGGCTCAGAGTCTTTCACAAGGTTAGAGTCAAGGAATTGGCTAAAGCACAATCATCTGAAAATCTGCAGGCTGAAGGATCCAATTCACTTAGTCATTCACATGGCCATTGGCAGGAGACGTCAGTTCTCTATGACATGAGCTTCTTTATAGAGCTACTTGGTGTACATATCACATGGTAGTGGACTTCCCCCAGTATGCATAACCCAACAGAAAGCAACATGAAAATACAGTGCCTTTTATGATAAGGCTGATTGTTTTTATTTAGTTTATTGGAAAGTCAGAGTTACAGAGAGAGGTAGAAACACACACACACACACACGCACACACACACAGAGTTCTTCCATTTGCTGGTTTACTCCCTAGATGGCCACAGATACCAGGGCTGAGGCAGGCTGAGGCCAGAAATCAGGAGCTCCATCCAGGTCTTACAGATGGGTGCAGGGGCTCAAACACTTGGACCGTCTTCCACTGCTTTTCCCAGGCCATTAGTAGGGAGCTGGATCAGAAGTGGGTAGCCGGGACTTAAACCGGTGCCCAAATGGGATGTGGCATCACAGGCAGCATCTTTACCTGCTACACCACAACAGTGGCCTCTATAATGTCACTTCTGCATTCTAATCATTAGAAGTGACTCACTGAGTAAGCCTACAGTTCAATGAGGGGAATTCAGCTCCGCCCTTTGGGGAGAGGAGTGTTGGAAAATATGGATGTAGTTAGTAAAACAGAAATAATAATACAGACCTTCTTATACCTTTGAAAGAATCAGAAATAAACCTCTAGAGCAGTACTAGCTTCAAAATATCTATCTCATCCTAATTGAATACCTGAGACTATTATTATGCTATATGCTTAGACTACAGCCTTAAGCAACACCTGAGTCAGTCCCTGCCTTCATAACGAGAAAAAAAAAAATGGAAGGGTTCTATAATAGTGGGTTTTTTATAACATAGGTTTTAGGTTGCATCCTAAGTATTAATTTCTGATGTAAAAAAAAAAAAGACTAAGTCACATCTACCTGGTGGTTTATCTGAAGCCAAAAACCTAATATGTGAGCACTGTATATGTGTGTGTGTGTGTGTGTTAGTGGGAGAGGGGGATAAATATATACCCAATAAAGCTATAGAAGTTATTAATATTAAAAATAACAGTGTTTTTTCTTCTTACTATTTGTTGAACTGTTTGTAGGATTAATTTTATAAGCATAAAATAAGCAAAGTAGATCATTGTAGAAATTGAGAGGGAATAAGAGAAAGAGAGGAACAGTGAGAGCATGGGCAGGAGAGTAGGGTGGGAAATATCACCATGTTTCCAACTCTGAATATATAAAATGCATGAAATTCATTCACCTTAAAAACAAAAAATTAATTAAAATATATATGTTTTTATAACTATGCACTAAAGGGAGGAACATTTTATAGGTAAATCAAGTAGCTTTGATGTAAATGCTGGGTTTTTTAGTTCTGTTTTTATTCTCAAAACATGTTGTTTGTTGTATGCATACAGCTGTAAGCTCAACTGATGCTTAACAGTGGAATTTAAGAGATTATTATTTTATTACAAAACCAGTAACAACTGAAGCAAAACAGGGTTTCCTGGCTCAAAAACTGATACAGTGCCTGAGATATCATCCTTGGGCAAGATATGCCATTAGGCTTTTGAAGTTAGCTTTCATCAGCCAACCTCTTGATGTTATCAACATAAAAGGTTGTTAATGAAAAAGAAATGGATAACATTCCATTATATAAATATATCACAGTTTATTCATTTGAAACAAGGGGACTGAATGGCCTATGACTGCACAACACTATGAATGCATCCTGGAAACATCTGTATAAAATACAAAATCTGGCAGATGTAGTCAATGCTGTCACACAAATCAGTGTAACAGTCCCCTAGCAGAGTGCCTTGAGATGCTAGTGACTAAAAGAGCATGGTATGATTTTCTTGGTGTGAATACTATTCTGTTTATTGATGTGGGAACTTGTTACACAGGTTATTCAGTTTATGTTATGGAGGTGTATATCTATGATATGTACACTTTTACATATATAAGTTATAAAAAGCAGAATGATTGCAGAAGGCCTGTGCCATAAAACAGAGAATTGGAATAAGAGCCCACACTTTCACCAATATCACAGCACAGATTGCCCAAATAAAAGGCTGCTGCACGTCTGTCCATAGAACTGTCTTCCTGAGAAGATACTTGGTCTTTTTTTTTTTTTTTTTTTTTTGACAGGCAGAGTGGACAGTGAGAGAGAGAGACAGAGAGAGAAAGGTCTTCCTTTGCCGCTGGTTCACCCTCCAATGGCCGCCGCTGCAGCCGGCGCACCGCGCTGATCCTGGCAGGAGCCAGGAGCCAGGTGCTTTTCCTGGTCTCCCATGGGGTGCAGGGCCCAAGCACCTGGGCCATCCTCCACTGCACTCCCTGGCCATAGCAGAGAGCTGGCCTGGAAGAGGGGCAACCGGGACAGAATCCGGCGCCCCAACCGGGACTAGAACCCGGTGTGCCGGCGCCGCAAGGTGGAGGATTAGCCTATTGAGCCACGGCGCCGGCTACTTGGTCTTTTTTTAATTGTTAAATTTTAATAGATCAAATTGTATTTACGATTTGCATGTATCCACACTGTGAAAAAACGAAATCTAGCAATTCATGTGCCTTACTTCACATAGTTATCATTTACATTCACTCAGCAATTATCTTTTTTTTCTTAATCATGTTATTCCTATTTTTTTATTTCTTTTTTTTATTTAGTAAATAGAAATTTCCAAAGTACAGTTTATGGATTACAATGGCTTCCCTCCCCCATAATTTCCCTCCCACTCGCACCCCTCCCATCTCCCGCTCCCTCTCCCATTCCATTCAAATCAAGATTCATTTTCAATTCTCTTTATATACAGAAGATTGATTTAGTATATATTAAGTAAAGATTTCATCAGTTTGCACCCACACTGGAACACAAAGTGTAAAATACTGTTTCAGTACTACTTATAGCATTACTTCACATTGGACAACACATTAAGGACAGATCCCACGTGAGAAGTAAGTACACAGTGACTCCTGTTGTTGACTTAACAATTTGACACTCTTGTTTATGGTGTCAGTAATCTCCCTAGGCTCTAGTCATGAGTTGCCAAGGCTATGGAAGCCTTTTGAGTTCGCTGACTCTGATCATATTTAGACAAGGTCATAGTCAGAGTGGAAGTTCTCTCCTCCCTTCAGAGAAAGGTACCTCCTTCTTTGATGGCCCCATTCTTTCCACTGGGATCTTACTCACAGAGATCTTTCATTTAGGTCTTCTTCTTCTTCTTTTTTTTTTTCTAGAGTGTCTTGGCTTTCCATGCCTAAAATACTCTCATGGGCTCTTCAGCCAGATCTGAATGCCTTAAGGGCTGATTCTGAGGCCAGAGTGCTGTTTAGGACATCTGCCATTCTATGAGTCTGCTGTGTATCCCATTTCCCATGATGGATCATTCCCTCCCTTTTTGATTCTGTCAATTAGTATTAGCAGACACTAGTCTTGTTTGTGTGATCCCTTTGACTCTTAGACCTATCAGTGTGATCAATTGTGAACTGAAATTGATCACTTGGACTTCACTCAGCAATTTTCAAGAATGCAGTATTCTTTAGTCACCATCCCAATGGATCTTTTGAATTATTCCTCCTATGTAACTGAAATTTTGTATCTGTTGGCCAACATAGCCCCTAGTAACAATTTTCTCTCTGTTCCTAGGAGATCAACTGTTTTAGATTCTGTGTATGAGAATCATGTTATGTTTGTTTTTCTGTGCCTGTGTCATTTCATGTAACATATCATCCAGGTTCATACATGTCACAGATTACAGGACTTCCTTTTATGGCTAAATAATATTCTATTCTGTATGCATACTACATTTTCTTTGTTCATTCATCAGTTGATGGACACTTAGGTTGATTCCATGTCTTGACTAATGTGGATAGTACTGCAATGAACATGGTAGTACAAATATCTCGTTAACATTCTGATTTTATTTCCTCTAAATATGTACCCAGTAGTAGGATTGCTGAATCATAGCATATGGTGGACCTATTTTTAATTTTTTGAGAAACCTCCATGCTGCTTTCCACAATGGCTATACCAATTTATAGTCCCAGCAATAGTGGGCAAGTGTTCCTTTTTCGCCACATCCTCACCTATACTTGTTAACTTAACAGGTATCTCATTGTGGTTTTAATTTGTATTTCCCTGATGATTAGTGTGATGCTGAGTATGTTTTCATGTACCTATTGGCCTTCTGTATGGAAGATACTCCTCTGACCACATGGCTTCAGGAGGGAAAAGAAAGTGGGAATGCCACTTAGTCAAACCACGCAATCAGTAAGGTGACATACATCATAGCCCAATCATCCTCAGGTCCTTATTTCTAGGTTTGGGGCTTTACATAATGAGTCCAGCTGCTTAAAGACTTGCCCAGATATTAATTGTGAAAATGCTTGGGCATGGCATTCCTATAGGACTTTTAAGTTGGAAATCTACCTTCTTGTACTTCTGCTTCCATTATTTATAAGAAAATTTATCAAGCACAATTATATTGAATTAAATAAACTTGTGATCACATGAGGTAAAAACCCCACCCACATCATGAAAAGATGAACCCAAACTACACAGCAGTAGGGAAGGCTTGAATGCGGAAGCATTGATGAAATACAACTCTGGCATGTGAAGTGAGAGCTTAGAGTGAGTAATAAGGGACAGAGAAAGCTTACCAAAGGGAAGTGAATTTGAGTTGGAATTTGAAAGAAGGAATTTAAAAGCATAAGTTAGACATGAAAATATAAGCAGAAAATTGAGAGATAGAAGCAGTATAAACAAAGGTACTAAGAGATTAATACACAAAGGAAGCTTAAAATAGACTGGTTTATGGCTCAGAGTCTAAGACATTCTATTCAAAGAAAGAGTCCAGTGATTAAAAGTAATTTGACCTTTATTGGAATCTTTCAAGGAATGTCCACCATCCCACTGATAATCCCAAGCATCATTTCTTAAAATATCCTTTTCTACATTCCTTGAGGACTAATATCTCTTACATATTGGAGTTGTGATTAGAGCAGAGGTTGGCAGACTTTTTCTGTAAAGGGCCAGAGAGTGAATATTTCAGTCTTCACAGGCCAAATGAGCTCTGTGACAGTTAGTCAGGTCTGCAAATGGAGCTCAAACGCAGCCATCACAATATGTAAATGATGGCTATGAGTACATTTCAATAGCACTTTTTTTTTTTTTTGACAGGCAGAGTGGACAGTGAGAGAGAGAGACAGAGAGAAAGGTCTTCCTTTGCCATTGGTTCACCCTCCAATGGCCGCCGTGGCCAGCGCGCTGCAGCTGGCGCACTGCGCTGATCCGATGGCAGGAGCCAGGTGCTTCTCCTGGTCTCCCATGGGGTGCAGGGCCCAAGCACTTGGGACATCCTCCACTGCACTCCCTGGCCACAGCAGAGAGCTGGACTGGAAGAGGGGCAACCAGGACAGAATCCGGCGCCCCGACCGGGACTAGAACCCGGTGTGCCGGTGCCTCAAGGCAGAGGATTAGCCTAGTGAGCCGCGGCGCCGGCCTCAATAGCACTTTTTAAACAATACCAGATGGCAGGTTGTATCTGGTCCACAGATCATATCTTGCTTACACCTGAGCATACTCTGTAAAGTTATCCTCTCCTGTCCTGTTTATTTAAAAATAAATATTTAACTTTATTTTGTTTATTTGAAAGGCAGAAATTGAGAGAGAGAGAGAGAGAGAGAGAGAGAGTGTGTGTGTGTGTGTGTGTGTTTCTATCTGCTGGTTCATTCCCCAAATTTCCACAACATCAGGGGCTAGATCAAGCTAAAGCTGGGAGCCAGAAACTCAATCTGGGTCTCCCATTTGGCAGAGATGCAACCACTTGGCTATAACCTGCTGCCTCCCAAGGTGTGCATTAGCAGGAAGCTGGTATCAGGAGCTGAGACTTGAACCCAGGAACCCCAACGTGGGATGCAGCATCCCAAGTATCGTCTCAAATGCCCACCTCTGTCCTTCCTCCATCATTTTGCTTCTTTCTCATAATTCAAATTTTTTCCTTATGATGTCAGGTTTTTTTGGCTTTTTTTTTTTTTTTTTTTTTTTTTTTTTTTTTTTTTTTGCTAAGAATCAGGATCAATAGGTAAAGAAAGTTTATCCAATTGAAATTTTTTTAGAAATTAATTTGGGGCCAGCGCTGTAGCATAGTGGTTAAAGCCACCACCTGCAGTGCCGACGTTCTATATGAGTGCCAGTTCGGGTCCCGGCTGCTCCACTTTGATCCAGCTCTCTGCTATGGCCTTGGAAAGCAGTAGAAGATGGCCTGAGTCCTTGGGCCCTGCACCCATGTAGGGGACCTGGAAGAAGCTCCTGACTCCTGGCTTCGGATAGGCCCAGCTCTGGCCGTTGTAGCCAATTAGGGAGTGAACCAGCAGGTGGAAGACTCTCTCTCTCTCTCTCTCCTTCTCTCTGTTTCTCCCTCCCTCCCTCCCTCCCTCTCTCTTTCTCTCTTTGCCTCCCTGTAACTCTGCCTTTCAAATAAATATACCTTTTTTTTAAAATTAATTTGGAAGAACCTTATAGGATTAGCTGTAGTGAGTGTTCACAGAAAGCAAAGAGACCAATTGAGGGATTATTGTAAAGAATTTGTGAAATAGGCATAGAGTCTATACTATAATGTCAGCTAGGAATGGACAGAGGGAATGAATATGGAACAAAATGTGCCTCAAAGATGCCTGGACTTGACACTAATTAGACATGGGAATAAGTCAAAAATGGAAAGTAAAAGATAACTAGGATACAGAAACTGAGTTAGCAGGAAAATACATGAATCATTTTTCCTACTTTAAAAAATTTTGAGAAACCAATAGAGAGACCACACCCTTTGGTTTATTCCTCAGATGTTCACAACAGCTGGAGCCAGGAGCTGAGAACTCAATCCAGGTCTCCCACATGGGTGGCAGGGACCCAACTACTTGAACCATCATCACCTGCTGCTTCCCAGGATACATGTTAGCAGGAAGCTACAATCAGAAGTGGAACTGAGAGTTGACCCCAGACACTGATGTGGAATACAGGCATTTTAGCTACTGAGTCAAGCACCTGTCCCTTGTCTGCTTTTTGAATTCACCTCATTCCCCTATAAATATTAGTATTGCCTTCCCTCCTGTCCTCTCCTCTTTTCCCTCTTCAGAAAATTTATCTGAGTGACATGATTCAGATTCATGACTTTATTACATAGCCAATGATTTCCAAATCTGTTATCTCTGGCTCAGGTGTCTGGTAAACTGAAGACCCATTTATTCACCTCTATTATGTGAATTTATGAAGACTCATGCCTCTTCAACTCAGAGCCCAGTTGAAATTTGGTTTTACTTTTAAGCTAATGAATCAGCCTGTTACTATTTTATGAAAGAAACAGACTCCTGGGTCAGAGACAGATGTCCTTATTGTAGCACATCAACAGCACAGCTATCAGCATGTTGATGTCAGTTACTCTTGTGCCCCAAGTTCCATGAGGGTGAAATGGGTGTCAGTGAAGGTTTGTGCTTGCCTTGGATTACATTACAGGAAATGGACATGGAGCTTCAGAAACCTACTCTTCTATAGTAAGCAGTGGACAGGCCTGTTATTTGTTCTGGAAGGAGTCCTTCGAGGTTGCTCATCACAAAAACAAATGGACAAGTGGCCCAGATAGAGTTGCACAGGTGTGGTATTGTCAGCGTACTCAGCTGGATATGTCAGAGCATGAGACCCTGAGAAAACTGTCTGACACTCAATCTGTCCAAAACTGAATTCAACAAACTTTTTCCTTAAATCTGCTCTTGTATTTCTAGTTCTGGTGAAAGGGACCACCTTCTACCACAATAACTCAGACCAGGAGCTGGTAGCCATCTTAGGGTTGTCACTCCCCTAATCCAGTTAGCTATGGGACTAGCTTCCTGTGGTTGCCATAACCAACTGGATTTCTTATAGAAACAGATATTTATTCTCTCACAGTTTGAAAATCAAGGTACTGAAGGGCTGTGCTCCTTTGGAAAACTCTTAGGAGAGTCTGTTTCTTGCCTCTTCCAGCTTTCAGTAGCTCCAGGAGTCTCTTAGTTTGTAGCCACATTACCCTGGTCTCTTGTTCTGTGGTCATATCACCTCTTCTTTCTCTTCTGTCAAATCTCTCTCTGCCTCTCTCTTATAAGGACCCTTGTCTTTGGATTCAGAGCCTACCCAGATAACCTAAGATATAACCCTTCCTCAAAAATCCTTCATTTTATAACCTTTGACCATGTAAGATGATTTTCACAGGTTCTGGGGCTAGGATGTGGACATATCCTTCAAGGGCTACCTTCAGTTGACTGCAGCCACTGAGTACCCCAAAGAATCTATTGTGGTCACTTTTATGCTATAAGTATCAGTTGGACTTAGGAGTTATCAGCATAGAAGTATTGAATGAAGCTGTGAAAATAGATGAGTCTTGGCCGGCGCCGCGGCTCACTAGGCTTGCGGCACTGGCACACCGGGTTCTAGTCCCGGTCGGGGCGCCGGATTCTGTCCTGGTTGCCCCTCTTCCAGGCCAGCTCTCTGCTGTGGCCAGGGAGTGCAGTGGAGGATGGCCCAAGTCCTTGGGCCCTGCACCCGCATGGGAGACCAGGATAAGTACCTGGCTCCTGCCATCGGATCAGCGCGGTGTGCCGGCCATTGGAGGGTGCACCAATGGCAAAGGAAGACCTTTCTCTCTGTCTCTCTCTCTCACTGTCCACTCTACCTGCCAAAAAAAAAAAAAAATAGATGAGTCTCAGTTCAGGAAGGAACTGTTATTTATGGAAATAGATGTCTTAGTACACTTTAAAAAAATAATCACACAATTCCTATAAACTAGGTATTTCCTCCATTTTGCATATTTTGATAAAACTCAGGTTCATAGAGGGCAAGGAATTTTCAGTCATTTGGTGACAAGGAACTGAGTCAGGAATCAAATCTGGATTTCAATAAGAAAGACCCATCATTTTTCTACTGTGTTGCAATTCAGCAGCCTGCTTTTGGAGAATAGTGACTCCATCATACAGTTGTTGAGTATGTGAATGAGTTGATATGGATAACTCCTGGGATACATAGACTTCTTGGGGAGGCTGTGGAAAGGAATTTGTAAAAGTCAATGATGTGGGGTGGGGTGGCAGAGAGGAGAAAGATGAGCTTGGATTGACAACAAGTACCTGTTGGAAAAATAAGGTAAACTCTGAAGACAGAACCTACTCAAAAGGCCAGGACACATGAGCATAATTTTTTTTAAAGATTTATTTATTTATTTGAAAGAGAGGAGAGAGAGAGCAGAGGGAGGGGGAGGGGGAGGGGGAGAGGGAGAGAGAGGTCTTCCATCTGCTGGTTCACTCCCCAATTGGCCGCAATGGCTGGAGATGTGCTGATCCGAAGCCAGGAGCCCCCTTATGGTCTCCCATGCGGGTGCAGAGGCCCAAGGACTTGGGCCATCTTCTACTGCTTTCCTAGGCCATAGGAGAGAGCTGGATCAATGGGCGCCCATACAGGGTGCCGGCACTGCAGGCAGCGGCTTTACCCTCTACGCCACAGCACTGGCCCCGTGAGCATAATCTTGATAGCCAGAGCTGGGGCTCCTTTCTTACTGCTACATCAGGGAGATTCTTGCCTAAAGCTTGAAGTAGGTTTCATATGATGGTAAATGATTTCACCACAGCAATTAGATGGGAAGGGCAGGAACCAGGAATATCTTACCACTTGCTAAATTGAACTAAAATATTCTTAGGAGCAAAAAATATACCTGACATAAAAAATATCAACAGTGTTTTTCTTATGATAATGATAATGATAAGGAGGAATTTATTGAGCATCTGTGTTGCAGGCACTTACAAACATTATCTTATTTAAGCAATCAGTAAGCCATATGAATAATATATTAATTATTTTATAAGAAACATAGACTCAGCCAAGAGAAGTGACCTACCTGACCTCATATATGTAGTTAGTGAGTACTATGCCAGATTCAGACCCAGGCTGTGTGAGTCCAAGCTGTATACTTTCAATCACTAACCTATAATATCTTACCCTTCTTTGTATTAGTTTTCAAGGTGTTTTAAAAAAAGATCAGCGGCTGTAGTAATGAAGGACAGGCTTAAGTCTAACCTATGTTCTTGTATTGGCAAGGGTTCCACAGCAATAACTCTCACTGTCCCCAGAAGATTCCCCCATACTGAAAGAGCAACATGGTGCATGGATGCCCTGTAACTCAGTAACCAAAGAATCACTTTCTTGCCAGTTCCTTGGATTTGCAACCCCGTGTCCCGAATTTCAGTCTGGGCAAAATAAGAATGTCCATGACAGTCACCTGCCTTCCCAATAGTTCTCTAGGAGACATCGGAGGCAATCTAGTGAGAATCAGCACTGCTGAGGGGCATTCAGAGTCAGCTTCTCATGTTCCCAGAACAATGATGCAAGAAAAAAGAAACAAGAGCAGAAACCGAAAACCAACAGTTCTGGGTTCTAATGCTAGCTCAATGATCTTGTGAGAGATACTGAACCTTCCTAACTGTTATTGCAATAATGATAATTATAATCATTGCTGTTGGAGACTAAATGAAATGATACATGAGAGTGCTTCAGAAAGTTCACGGAAAATTCCCATTATCTTTTAATGCCATTTTCCATGGGCTTTTTGAAGTGCCCTTATACCTTCAGTTGTGGGCACAATGCTATACAGTGGGAGTGCTCCATTGAGAACAGAGTCATAGTTGATTCTTTCATAGGAGTCCCTGAGCAGACCTTGCCCAGGTCCAACTTGGATAGGTGTAAGAGCTCTCCTTTCATGTCACCACCATGCCTGCAGGGGTATGGGGCCTCACTCTAATGTTGCAGATGTCTGGCTACTGCATGGTTATTTCTCACACCAGAAGGTACAAGCACAAACAGCCTTTGTGCTGCATGAGGAACAGGCACTGTCTTGTTGGGATTTTCTCCTCCTAGAAACCATCATCACCAGATTTTGCCCTCTCATCTGAGTGAGCCCTCCCCTGTCCTTTTGTCAGCACCAGGTGTATTTTACCTGCAAGATTGGTACATTAAGCTTGTGATTATAAAGTAAAATGAAAGTATTTTATTATAAAAACTAAAAGAGAAATAAGAGGGGAAATATGATTATGTTCTTTGAATTGTATCTATGAAATCTGTTCTCTGTATACTAATAAAAATTCCTAAAAAGAAACAAAAGCAAACACTTCAAATGTGCATCTTCACTCCATTGCCTTCCTCTTTTCACTTAGATTGGCAGCTTTTACATGTTGTGGTCAGGTAGCCATGACCTCTACTGCTTAGGTGAAAGACCCCAGAACTGCACCTGAGAAACTTACAATGGAGTGACTTTCTCCCAGTGTGTTAAGTTTTCTTTTTTCTTTCTACATGTTATATTCTGTGAACTTGCTTTTATTTGAGCAGTTGCTCTTGGGTTCTTGTCATGTTGCTTCTATCATTATTCAAGTCACAGATTTGGAGCTCAGTGAATTGTAAGTACAACCTAAATACAAAGGTTTCCAGCTCAAAATATTCAAGATACCAAGTAGGGTATCCATTGACCTGCTGTCCCTCCAAAGATCCCACTGAAATAACAAATAATTTAAAAATTATAAGTAAGCAGCTGGCGCCGCGGCTCACTTGGCTAATCTTCCACCTGTGGCACCAGCACACCAGGTTCTGGTCCCGGTCGGGGTGCCAGATTCTGTCCCGGTTGCCCCTCTTCCAGGCCAGCTCTCTGCTGTGGCCAGGGAGTGCAGTGGAGGATGGCCCAGGTGCTTGGGCCCTGCACCCACATGGGAGACCAGGAGAAGCACCTGGCTGCTGGCTTCAGATCAGCACGATGCGCCGGCTGCAGCATGCTGGCCGCGGCAGCCATTGGAGGGTGAACCAACGGCAAAGGAAGACCGTTCTCTCTGTCTCTCTCTCTCTCACTGTCCACTCTGCCTGTCAAAAACAAACAAAAAAAATTATAAGTAAGCAGCACTGGCTACCATTGGAAAGTGGGAAAGAACTTCAGAGGGCCAAACATGTTGAGGAGGAACCTCTGGATAGCAAGGACTCTAGGTAATGAGTGTGTGCTGTACTGTGCATGCTACGTGCTGTGAAATCTGATGAGAGCATCTAAGTAGAGCATCTAGTAGAGTTGATCATTCTAATCAAGACAACTTGCATGAAAGTTGACTGGGCTCATATTTAATGATACATATGATTATGGTTGTGCTGCATAGTAATTAAGCATAAACGGTGAAGGGCTCATGCAAATGACTGTAATTAGCATAACTTTTTCACACTAGGCCAAATTTCATTTCCCTTTCTACATTGCTAATTTGCCAGCTTCTATAATTGGTGTCAATGTAATAATTCCTTGATGTCACACACTGTTTAATCCTCCTGCTCTATGAACATACATAAATCCAGACACCCAGGCACACATGGGTGCACATACACACAACAGAGGCACACATACACATGCACCCAGACGCACATACAGAGATGCATACACACAGATCAAGACACACACACACACTAAATGGCAAAGGGAGGGACTTGACTCAGCTCTGAAATGAGGTTCCCGTCACCTCTGTCTTCAGCCTCAACAGAGGTTTTCTGTTGTCCAATCCCCTTCCTAGTCCCCTACTAATCCAGACCTCTTTAGAGAAATGATGACTGGACCAGAAGTTGAGGTTCTCTGCATTTCCTTCTAATTCTGTTTTACAAACAATAATGAGGGAGTAGTATTTTTATACACATAATTTTATGTGTTTTATGTTTATTCATTACCTTAATAATTATCGTCATCTTCATCATTACTAAAAAACTGCAGTTCTGGATTTTAATAAATGCCAGACATTATTGTATATTCTTTATCAGTCTAATCCCTTTAAGTATTGGAGTGTGTGTTATTCCCCCTTTCCTAAATGAAAAACTTGAACTTATTAAAGGTTAAGTATTTGCCCAAGGTCACAAAGCAAATAAGTGACACAAGGATCCAGATCATGGGGATGTTGACTGTAACTGATGAGGATATACATTTTCTTTTTTTAGATCTTAATTTTTTTCACAAGCCATGTTCATAGGGCATAAATGTCTTCTTTTTATAGGGAATAAGGGGTTAATGAGCACTGGTTAGATACTTAAAAGAAGCTTGCTGCCAAAAAGGAGAGAGAAAAAATAAACAATAAGTTGGACATGTAGCCTTAGCTGGGAAATCCTGAAAATCATGAAGGAAAAACTTAAAAACCAGCAGTCCTGTTCTCTGGCCTCCACATGCCTCTTCAGCATTGTGTACGTGCTTTGGATATCCATCCTGACATTGTGTATCAGGAAGTCTGATGCACAGTGTTCCTTACACAAAGATTCAAGAAGTTAGAATGCATTCTGGTGCACTTGCTCCATGATGGTTTCTTTGCTCCTCACTGGGAGAAAAGTCAGAAGAACATTTCACAAGGGATAGAGGACAAACCTCTTGCAGACCTTCCCTATCAGTTGTGAAAGAGGTGGATGGGGCCAGCATTGTGGTGGAGTGGGTTAAACCACTTCCTACAATGTTAGCATCCCATATGGGCTGAGATTTGAGTCTTGGCTGCTCCACTTCCAATCCAGCTCCCTGCTAATGCACCTGGGAAAGCAGAAGAAGTTGGCCCAAATGCTTGGACCCTGCACCCACCTGGGAGAATCAGATGGACTTCCACACTCATAGCACTAGCCTAGACCAACCTTGGCCATTTCAGCCATTTCATTTGGGGAATGAACCAGAAGATGGATGATCTCTCTCTGTCTCTGCCTCTCTCTCTGTAACTCTGCCTTTCAAATAAATAACTAAATTAAAAAAAAAAAGAGGTTGCTGTAGACAGAGCTGAGGATCAGCAAAATTGCAAAGGCAAATGCCAATGAACATTCAATATACTCCCAAGTGAAAAGTACTAGAAAATATTTCTTCATTAAGAACCTGAGGACTGAGAGAAATCATACAGTTATATCCCATTTATTTTGCTGTTTCTGGGACATCCCTTTTGGAATAACTAAGTAGCACCTTACTAGGTTCATTCTTTCATCCATTCGGATGGTAAAGGTGATTGTGTGGTCTCAGTGCCCATGAACTGGGTCGGGAAACTATGTGAAATAGGTGATTTCTCAAATTCAACTTTTCAAATCTTGTATCTATGAGTATTTAAGCCAGCCTGTATCCTGTGTAAGAGATAAAACTATTCAGATTGAATTCTTAGCAAAAGCTCTGGGAAAAAGCACCATTTTTTTAATAAAAAAATTTAATTTTTTATTTGTATACATTTCATAAATACAACTTTAGGAACATAGTAATTCTTCCCATTGTTCCTGTGCCCCCACCCTCAACTCCTACTCCACTTCCTATTCCCTCTCCTGCTCCCAGTCTTGTTTTTTTTAATAAGATCTATTTTCATTTAACTTTATACACAGGAGGTTAACTCTATTCTAGGTAAAGAGTTCAGCAGTTTGTATGAGGAAGAAAAAGAGAAAAAGAAAAACAATACCAAAAAATCTAAAAGCAAAAACCATTAAAAAATGAACAAAAACTGTTCCTCAGTAGTCCAGACAAAGGCTTTCAAAGTTATTGCATCTTGGAGATAATTTTTCTTTTTCTTCTGTGAAATTTAATTATCTTTAAAGAGGAACCCAAGAATGATACATCTTTTGTGAGCACTTAGATCTAACTATAATTTATGTGACATGAGAATATCCTCCACTTAATATACTAAAATGAAGTAATTCTTTGAGAACAAGTTTTACTATCAAGTGTCATAATACAAGTTTTGAGGACAGAGTTCCTGCATTAGAAGTTAGACACAGTGACTTCTGTTGTATATTTAACAATTAACACTAATGTATGACGTCAGTGATCACCTGAAGCTCTTGTCATGAGCTGCCAAGGCTATGCAAACCTTTTGAGTCCACAAACTGGAAGCCTTTTGGATCCACAAACTCCATCAGTATTTAGACAAGGCCATAGGCAAAGTGGAGGCTCCCTCCTCCCTTCAGAGGAAAGTACATCTTTCTTTGGTGGCCGCTTCTTTCCACTGGGGTCTCACGCACAGAGGTCTTTCATGTAGAACATTTTTCGCCACAATGTCTTGGCTTTCCAAGCCTGAAATGCTCCCCTGGGCTTAAGGGTTGATTCTAAAGTCAGAGTGCTACTTAAAGTGACTCTCATTCTATGAGTCTACTATATGGACTGCTTTCCATGTTGGAGAATTCTCTCCTTTTTAATTCTATCTATTATTATTACCAAACACTTAGTCCTATCTATATGTTTCACTGTATCCTATCCATGTGATCTCTATAACACTTAGAATGTTATTTTTACCACGAAGCTTAAGAGGATTGGGGGGTCCCATGGAAGTTTTTAAGCTGTATCCTTAGTAGTAAGTCTGTAGGAAAGTATGCAAAACTATACTGCTTTACAAACTTCATACATTTCACAATTACAGCTTTAGTGTCATGATGATTCTTCCCTCCATGCCCAGACTCACAGTCACATTCCCCTCTTATTCTCTCTCTTGTTTTTAACTAAGCTCTATTTTAATTTAACTTTATACACTTATGGTTAACTCTATGTTAAGTAAAGAGTTCAATGATTAATATGAAAGAAAAAAATTAAGTAAAATAAGATAAAATGAAAGCATAGAAGGGGGGAAATAAAAGTGTTCCTCAACAGTCAAAGCATGGGCTGTTAAATGTTATTGCTTCTCAAGGTGTCAATTTCACTTCTACAGGTTGCCTTTTAGGTGCTCTATTATCACAGATCAGAGAGAACATACAGTATTTGTCCCTTAGGGACTAGTGTACTTTACTAAGTAGGATGAAGTTTTCCAGCTTCATCCATATTGTTGCAAATGACTGGATGTCTTTTTTTTTTTTTTTACTTCTGTGTAGTATTCCGTGGTGTACATATCCCATGATTTCTTTTTTTAAAGATTTATTTATTTATTTATTTGAAAGTCAGAGTTACACAGAGAGGCAAAGAGAGAGAGAGAGGTCTTCCATCTGTTGTTTCACTCCCAAATTGGCTCAAATGGCCTGAGTGGCACCAATCCAAATCCAGGAGCCAGGAGCTTCTTCCACGTCTCCCATGCGGGTACACAGGCCCAAGGGCCTGGGTCATCCTCTACTGCTTTCCCAGGCCTCAGTAGAGAGCTGGATCGGAAGAGGAGCAGCCGGGACTAGAAACAGCGCCCATAAGGGATGCCAGCACTTTAGGCCAGGGTGTTAACCCGCTGTGCCACAGCGCCGGCCCCGCCATGATTTCTTTATCTGGTCTTCAGATGACTGGCATCTGAGTTGATTCCATGTCTGCTATTGTGAATTGAGCTGCAATATACATGGAAGTACAGTTTTCTCTTTTATATCCTGATTTCATTTCCCTTGGGTAAATTCTCAGGCGTGGGATGGCTGGCTCATGTGGTAGGTCCATATTCAGGTTTCTGAGATATCTCCATACTGTCTTCCTTAGTGGCATTACTAGCTTACATTCCCACCAACAGTGGGTAAGAGGATCTTTTTCTCCACATCTTTGCCAGCATTTGTTGTTTGATGATTTGTTTATGAAAGCCATTCTAACATGGGTGAGGTGAAACCTCATTGTGGTTTTGATTTGCATTTCTCTGACTAGCGATCCTGAACATCTTTCATGTGTCTGTTAGCCAATTGCATTTCCATTTTTGAAAAATCTCTGTTTAAGCCCTCTGCCCATTTCTGAACTGGGTTGTTTGTTCTGCTTTTGTTGAGTTTCCTGATCTCTTTATATATTCTGGTTATTAATCTTCATCAGTTGCATAATTTGCAAATAATTTCTCCCATTCTGTCAGTTGCCTCTTCACTTTGCTGAATGTTTCTTTTGTAGTACAGAAGCTTCTCCATTTCATTTAATCCCTTTTTTTTAAGATTTATTTTACTTATTTGAAAGAGTTACAGAGAGAGGTAGAGACAGAGAGAGAGGTCTTCCATCTTACAGAGAGAGGTAGAGACAGAGAGAGAGGTCTTCCATCCGCTGGTTCACTCCCCAGATGGCTGCAACGACCAGAGCTGTGCCGATCCAAAGCCAAGAGCCAGGAGCTCCTTCGGGGTCTCCCACATGGGTGCAAGGGCCCAAGGACTTGGGCCATCTTCCACTGCTAAACCAAGGCCACAGCAGGGAGCTGGATCAGAAGAGGAGCAGCTGGGACTAGAACTGGCGCCCCTATGGGATTCTGGTGCTTCAGGCCAGGGCTTTAACCCACTGTTCCACAGCCCCATTAATCCCATTTGTTGATTTTGGCTTTGGTTGCCTATGGCTCTGGGATCTTTTCCAAGAATTCATTGTCTGTGTCGATGTCTTGTAGGGTTTCCCCAATGTTCTCTAATAATTTGATGGTATCAGGTTATAGATTTAAGTCTTTAGTCCATTTTGAGTGGATTTTAGTGACAGGTGTAAGGTAGGGATCTTGCATCATACTTCTGCATGTGGCGATCCAGTTTTCCCAGCACCATTTGTTGAAAAGACTGTCCTTGCTCCAGGTATTAATTTTTACTTCTTTGTAGAAGATAAAGGTGATTATAAATGATTGAATTAATTTCGGGCATTTTTATTCTGTTCCAATGGTTTATTCTTCGATTTTTGTACCAATGCCAAGCTGTTTTGATTAAAACTGTCCTGTAGTATGTCTTGAAATCTGGAATTGTGATACCTCCAGCTTTGTTTTTGTTGTATATGATTGCTTTAGCTATTCAAAGTCTCCTCTGTTTGCATATGAATTTCAGAATTGTTTTTGTTCTATATCTGAGAGGAATGTATTTGGTATTTTGATTGGTATCACATTGAATCTATAAATTGCTGCTTTTTTTTGACAGGCAGAGTGGACAGTGAGGGAGAGAGAGAGAGACAGAGAGAAAGGTCTTCCTTTACCCTTGGTTCACCCCCCAATGGCTGCCGTGGTCGGCATGCTGTGGCCGGCACGCTGTGGCCGGCACACCGCGCTGAACTGAAGCCAGGAGCCAGGTGCTTCTCCTGGTCTCCCATGCAGGTGCAGGGCCCAAGGACTTGGGCCATCCTCCACTGCACTCCCAGGCCACAGCAGAGAGGTGGACTGGAAGAGGAGCAACCAGGACAGAATCCAGCGCCCCGACCAGGATTAGAACCCGGTGTGCCGGCGCTGCAGGTGGAGGATTAGCCTATTGAGCCGCGGTGCCAGCCTGTAAATTGCTTTTGTTAGTATGGACATTTTGATGATATTTATTCTTCCAATCCATGAACATAGAAAATTTTTCCTTTTTTATTTTTTTGGTGTCTTCTTCTATTTCTTTCTTTAATGTTTTGTAATTCTCATTGTAGAGATTTTTGATATCCTTGCTTAAATTTATTTGAAGGTATTTGTTTTTTTTTGTAGCTATTGTGAATGGGATTGATGTTAGAAACTCTTTTGGCCAGTGCTGTGGCTCACTAGGCTAATCCTTCGCCTGCAGCGCCTGTACCCTGGGTTCTAGTCCTGGTTGGGGTGACAGATTGTCCTGGTTGCTCCTCTTCCAGTCCAGCTCTCTGCTGTGGCCCGGGAAGACAGTGGAGGATGGCCCAGGTCTTTGGGCCCTGCACCCTCATGGGAGACCAGAAGGAAGCACCTGGCTCCTGGCTTCGGATCTGTGCAGCACTGGCCGCAGTGCGCAGCCATAGCAGCCATTTGGGGAGTGAACCAACGGAAAAAGGAAAACCTTTCTCTCTCTCTCTTTCTCTCTCTCTCTCTCTCTCTCTCTAATTCTGCCTGTCAAAAAAGAAAAAAATAAAGGAAAACTCTTTCTGGGTCGGCACAGTGGCTCACTGGGTTAATCCTCTGCGGCGCCGGCATCCCATATGTGCGCCAGGTTCTAGTCCCAGTTGCTCCTCTTCCAGTCCAGCTCTCTGCCGTTACCTGGGAGGGCAGTGGAGGATGGTCCAAGTGCTTAGGCCCCTGCACCCGCATGGGAGACCAGAAGGAGGCACTGGCTCCTGGCTTCGGATCGGTGCAGCGCCAGACATGGCGGCCATTTTGGGGGTGAATGAATGGAAGGAAGACCTTTCTCTCTGTCTTTCTCTCTCACTATCTGTAACTCTACCTGTCAAATAAATAAAAAAAGAAAACTCTTTGTTTTTTTTCTGTTAAAGATTTATTTTATTTATTTGCAAGACAGAGTTACAGGGAGACATAGAGACAGAGAAAGAGGTCCTCCATCTGCTGGTTCACTCCCCAGATGGCTGCAATGGCCAGAGCTGCACCGATCTGAAGCAAGGAGCCAGGATCCAGGAGCTTCTTCCAGGTCTCCCACGCGGATGCAGGGGCCCAAGGACTTTGGCCAACTTCTACTGCTATCCCAGGCCATAGCAGAGAGCTGGATTGGAAGAGAAGCAGTTGGAACTAGAACTGGTGCCCATATGGGATGCTGGCGCTTCAG
The DNA here is from genome assembly GCF_051225735.1 of Oryctolagus cuniculus. NCBI lineage: Eukaryota > Metazoa > Chordata > Mammalia > Lagomorpha > Leporidae > Oryctolagus > Oryctolagus cuniculus. The sequence goes on along the minus strand of NC_142877.1, from coordinate 78,813,780 downwards.
GCCAGGGCTTTAACCTGCTATGCCACAATGCTGGCCCCAGAAGCTTTTTCTCAGCCATGGCATTTTCTGTGTATACAAAGCCTGTTGATTTTTATGTGTTGATTTTATATCCTGCTACGTTTTCAAACTCTCTATGAGTTCCACTAGTCTCTTACTAGAGTTTTTGCATCTCCTGTATATAGAACCATGTCATCTGCAAATAGGGATAGTCTGACTTTCTCCTTCCCAATTTGTGTTCCTTTGATTTCTTTTTCTTTCCTAATGGCTCTGACTAAAACTTCTATGACTATATTGAATAGCATTGGTGAAATTGGGAATCCTTGTCTGGTTCCAGACCTCAGTGGGAATGCTTTCAACATTTTTCCATTCAATAGGATGCAGGCCATGGGTTTGTCATAGATTTCCTTGATTGTGTTGACAAATGTTCCTTCTATTTCCAATTTACTTAGAGTTTTCATCATGAAAAGGTGTTGTATTTTGTCAAATGCTTTTTCTGCATCTATTAAGATAATCATATGGTTTTTGTTCTTCAATTTATTGATGTGATATATCACATTGATTGATTTGCAAATGTTGAACCATCCCTACTTATCAGGGATAAATCCCACTTGCATTCTATTGGCTAGTATCTTGATGAGTATTTTTGAATCTAGGTTCATCAGGGAAGTTGGTCTGCAGTTCTCTTTTTCTGTTGTACCTTTTTCATGTTTATCAATTAAGGTGATGAGAAGAATTGGAGTTAGTTCTTTTTTAAATGTCTGGTAGAATTCAGCAGTGAAGCCATCTGGTTCTGAGCTTTTTTCTTGAGATGGTCTTTATTACTAATTTGAAATCTGTCTTGGCTATTGGTCTGTTTATGATTTCTATGTCTTCATGGCTCATTTTAGATAGGTCACGTGTGTCCAGGAACCTATCCATTTCTTCTAGGTTTCCTGTTTTGTTGGCATACAGCCCTTTGTGGTAATTTCTGATGATTCTCTTTATTTCTGTGGGGTCTGTTGTTGCATTTCCTTTTTCATCTCTTTCTATTAATTTGAGTCTTCTCCCTCCTTTTTTGGTTAGTTGGGCCAATGGTATGTCAATTTTGTTTATTCGTTCAAAAAACCAGCTCTTTGTTTTGCTGGTGTTTGTATTGTTTCAATTTTTTTATTTCTTCTCTTATTTTAATTATTTCTTTTCTCCTACTAGTTTTGAGGTTTTTTTTTTTTTTTGTTCTTTTTCTAGGTTCTTGAGATGTTTTGATAGTTTGTTTATTTGGTCCCTTTCTAATTTCTTGATTTAGGCACTAACAGCTATACACTTTCCTCTTAACACTGTTTTTTACTGTATCCCATAAGTTTTGATATGTTGTTTTGTCGTCTTTATTTGTTTACAGAATTTTTTATATTTCTCTGATGACCCATTGTTCATTCAGGAGCACTTTGTTCAGTCTCCATGTGTTTATGTATGTTCTGGACGTCCCTGAATTGTTGATTACCAGCTTTATTCCAATGTGGTCTGAGAAGATGCATGGTATGATTTTCATTTTTTTGAATTTGCTGAGACTTGTTTTATGGTTTAGCATGTGGTCAATCCTAGAGAAATTTGCATGCAGTGATGAGAAGAACTATTATTCTGTATCTGTAGGATGGAAAGCTCTATAGATATCTGTTAAGTCCATTAGGTCTATAGTGTCGATTAACTCTGTTGTTTCCTTGCTGATTTTCTGTCTGGTTGATCTGTCCATTGCTGAAAGTAGGGTATTGAAGTCTGTGATTACTATTGTGTTGGACAATATGCCTTCCTTTAAGTCCATTAACATTTCGGTGCTTTGTAATTAGAAGCATATTTTTTTTAACTTTTATTTAATGAATATAAATTTCCAAAGTACAGCTTATAGATTACAAGGCTTCCCCCCCAATAACTTCCCTCCCACCCTCAACCCTCCCCTTTCCCGCTCCCTCTCCCCTCCCATTCACATCAAGATTCATTTTCAATTATCTTTATATACAGAATATCAACTTAGTATATACTAAGTGAAAATTTCAAAAGTTTGCACCCACACAGATACACAAAGTATAACGTACTGTTTGAGTACTAGTTATGCCGTTAACATAGTACAACACATTAAGGACAGAGATCCTACATGAGGAGTAAGTGCACAGTGACTCCTGTTGTTGACTTAACAAATTGACACTCTTGTTCATGGTGTCAGTAATCACCCTAGGCTCTTGTCATGAGTTGCCAAGACTATGGAAGCCTTTTGAGTTCACTGACTCTGATCATATTTAGACAAGGTTGTAGTCAAAGTGGAAGTTCTCTCTTCCCTTCAGAGAAAGGTACCTCCTTCTTTGATGACCTCTTCTTTCCACTGGGATCTCACTTGCGGAGATCTTTCATTTAGGTTTTTTTTCTTTTTTTTTTTTTTTTTGGCCGGAGTGTCTTGGCTTTCCATGCCTAAAATACTCTCATGGGCTTTTCAGCCAGATCCGCATGCCTTAAGGGCTGATTCTGAGGCCAGAGTGCTGTTTAGGACATCCGCCATTCTATGAGTCTGCTGTGTATCTTGCTTCCCATGTTAGATTGTTCTCTCCATTTTTTATTCTATCGGTTAGTATTTGCAGACACTAGTCTTGTTTATGTGATCCCTTTAACTCTTAGTCCTATCATTATGATCAATTGTGAACAGAAATTGATCACTTGGACTAGTGAGATGGCATTGGTACATGCCACCTTGATGGGATTGAATTGGAATCCCCTGGTATGTTTCTAACTCTACTGTTTGGGGCAAGTCAGCTTGAGCATCTCCCAAATTGTACATTTCTTCCCTCTCTTATTCCCACTCTTATATTTAACAGGGATAACTTTTCAGTTAAATTTCAACACTTAAGAATAACTGTGGGCTAGTGCCGCGGCTCAATAGGCTAATCCTCCACCTTGCAGAGCCGGCACACCAGGTTCTAGTCCCGAACAGGGCACCAGATTCTGTCCCGGTTGCCCCTCTTCCAGGCAGGCTCTCTGCTGTGGCCAGGGAGTGCAGTGGAGGATGGCCCAAGTGCTTGGGCCCTGCACCCCATGGGAGACCAGGATAAGCACCTGGCTACTCCCTTCGGATCAGTGCGGTGCGCCAGCCTCGGCGGCCATTGGAGGGTGAACCAACGGCAAAAGGAAGACCTTTCTCTTTGTCTCTCTCTCTCACTGTCCACTCTACCTGTCAAAAAATTAATAAAATAAAATAAAATAAAGAATAACTGTGTATTAATTACAGAATTCAACCAATAGTATTAAGTAGAACAAACAAAAATACTAAGAGGGATAATGTATTAAGTTGTTCATCAACAGTCAGGGCAAGGGCTGATCAAGTCACCGTTTCTCATACTGTTCATTTCACTTTAACAGGTTTCCTTTTTGGTGCTTGGTTAGTTTTCACCAATCAGGGAGAACATATATATTTGTCCCTTTGGGACTGGCTTATTTCACTCAGCATAATGTTTTCCAGATTCCTCCATTTTGTTGCAAATAACCAGATTTCATTGTTTTTGACTGCTGTATAGTATTCTATAGAGTATATATCCCATAATTTCTTTATCCAGTCTACTGTTGATGGGCATTTAGGTTGATTCCAGGTCTTAGCTATTGTGAATTGAGCTGCAATAAACATTGAGATGCAGACCGTTTTTTTGTTTCCCAATTTAATTTCCTTTGGGTAAATTCCAAGGAGTGGGATGGCTGAGTTGAACGGTAGGGTTATATTCAGGTTTCTGAGGAATCTCCAGACTGACTTCCATAGTGGCTTGACCAGTTTGCATTCCACCAACAGTGGGTTAGTGTCCCTTTTTCCCCACATCCTCGCCAGCATCTGTTGTTGGTAGATTTCTGTATGTGAGCCATTCTAACCAGGGTGAGGTGAAACCTCATTGTGGTTTTGATTTGCATTTCCCTGATTGCTAATGACCTTGAACATTTTTTCATGTGCCTGTTGGCCATTTGGATTTCCTCTTTTGAAAAACGTCTATTGAGGTCCTTGGCCCAGCTCTTAAGTGGGTTGTTTGTTTTGTTGTTTTGGAGTTTCTTGATCTCTTTGTAGATTCTGGATATGAATCCTTTATCTGTAGCATAGCTTGCGAATATTTTTTCCCATTCTGTCGGTTGCCTCTTCACTCTCCTGACTGTTTCTTTTGAAGTACAGAAACTTCTCAATTTGATGCAATCCCATAGTTAATTTTGGCTTTGACTGCCTGCGCCTCCAGGGTCTTTTCCAAGAAGTCTTTGCCGGTGCCAGTATCTTGTAGGGTTTCTCCAATGTTCTCTAATAATTTGATGGTGTCGGGTTGTAGATTTAGATCTTTAATCCACGTTGAGTGGATTTTGTGTAAGGTGTAAGGTTGGGGTCTTGCTTCATGCTTCTGCATGTGGAAATCCAGTTTTCCCAGCACCATTTATTGAATAGACTGTCCTTGCTCCAGGAATTGGTTTTAGATCCTTGATCAAATATAAGTTGGCTGTAGATGTTTGGATTGATTTCTGGTGTTTCTATTCTGTTCCATTGGTCTATCCATCTGTTTCTGTACCAGTACCATGCTGTTTTGATTACAACTGCCCTGTAGTATGTCCTGAAATCTGGTATTGTGATGCCTCCGGCTTTGCTTTTGTTGTACAACATTGCTTTAGCTATTCGAGGTCTCCTGCATCTCCATATGGATTTCAGCATCATTTTTTCTAGATCTGAGAAGAATGTCTTTGGTATCTTGATTGGTATCGCATTGAATCTATAAATTGCTTTTGGGAGAATGTACATTTTGATGATGTTGATTCTTCCAATCCATGAGCATGGAAGATTTTTCCATTTTTTGGTATCCTCTTCTATTTCTTTCTTTAAGATTTTGTAATTCTCATCGTAGAGATCTTTAACGTCCTTGGTTAAGTTTATTCCAAGGTATTTGATTGTTTTTGTAGCTATTGTGAATGGGATTGATCTTAGCAGTTCTTTCTCAGCCATGGCATTGCTTGTGTATACAAAGGCTGTTGATTTTTGTGCATTGATTTTATATCCTGCTACTTTGCCAAACTCATAGTTCTATAAGTTCCAATAGTCTCTTAGTAGAGTTCTTTGGATCCTCTAAATAAAGAATCATGTCATCTACAAAGAGGGATAGTTTGACTTCTTCCTTCCCAATTTGTATCCCTGTAATTTCTTTTTCTTGCCTGATGGCTCTGGCTAAAACTTCCAGAACTATATTGAATAGCAGTGGTGAGAGTGGGCACCCCTGTCTGGTACCAGATCTCCGTGGAAATGCTTCCAACTTTTCCCCATTCAATAGGATGCTGGCCATGGGTTTTTCATAAATTGCTTTGATTGTATTAAGAACCCAGTTTGCTTAGGGTTTTCATCATGAAAGGGTGTTGTATTTTATCGAATGCTTTCTCTGCATCTATTGAGATAATCGTATGGTTTTTCTTCTGCAGTTTGTTAATGTGGTGTATCACACTGATTGATTTGCGAACATTGAACCATCCCTGCATACCAGGGATAAATCCCACTTGGTCTGGGTGGATGATCTTTCTGATGTGTTGTTGTATTCTATTGGCGAGAATTTTATTGAGGCTGTTTCCATCTATGTTCATGAGGGATATTTGTCTGTAATTTTCTTTCAATGCTGTATCTTTCTCTGGCTTAGGGATTAAGGTGATGCTGGCTTCATCAAAAGAATTTTGGAGAATTCCATCTTTTTCGATTGTTCTGAATAGTTTGAGAAGAATTGGAATTAGTTCTTCTTTAAATGTCTGGTAGAATTCAGCAGTGAATCCATCTGGGCCTGGACTTTTCTTTGTTGGGAGGGCCTTTATTACTGTTTCAATTTCTTTCTCAGTTATGGGTCTATTTAGGTTTTCTATGTCTTCCTGGTTCAATTTAGGTAGATTGCATGTGTCCAGGAATCTATCCATTTCTGATAGATTTCTCTGTTTGCTGGCATACAAGTCCTTGTAGTAATTTCTGATGATTCTTTTTATATCTGTGGTATCTGGTGTTACGTTTCCTTTTTCATTACTGATTTTATTGATTTGGGTCTTTTCTCTTCTTTTTTTAGTTAGTTGGGCCAATAGGGTGTCAATTTTGTTTATTTTTTCAAAAAACCAGCTCTTCACTTGGCTGATTTTTTGCAGTGTTTTTTTGGATTAAATCCTGTTGATTTCTTCTCTGATTTTAATTATTTCTCTTCTCCTACTAGATTTGGGTCTGGTTTGCTGCAGTTTTTCTAGACCCTTGAGATGTATTGAAAGCTCATTTATTTGGCACCTTTCCAATTTCTTGATATAGGCACCTATTGCTATAAACTTTCCTCTTAACACTGCTTTTGCTGTATCCCATAAGTTTTGATATGTTGTTCTATTGTCCTCATTTACTTCCAGAAAGTTTTTGACTTCTCTTTTGATTTCTTCTATGACCCATTGTTCATTCAGGAGCATGTTGTTCAGTCTCCATGTGTTTGCATATTCTCTAGGGATTCCTGAGTTGCTAATTTCTACCTTCATTCCACTGTGGTCTGAGAAGCTGCATGGTATGATTCTAATTCTTTTAAATTTGCTGAGACTTGCTTTATGGCCTAGTATGTGGTCAATCCTAGAGAAGGTTCCATGCACTGCTGAGAAGAACATAAAATATTTAAATGTAGGATTGAAAGTTCTGTATATATCTGTTAGATCCATTTGGGCAATAGTGTTGATTAAATCTGCTGGTTCCTTGTTAATCTTTGTCCGGTTGATCTATTTCTGTGAATGGAGTATTGAAGTCCCCGAGTACTATTGTATTGGAATCTAAGTCTCCCATTAAGTCCCTTAACATACCTTTTAATAAACCGGTGCCCTGTAATTAGGTGCATATACATTGATAATAGTTACATCTTCCTGTTGAATTGAACCCTTAATCATTATATAGTGTCCCTCTTTGTCTCTCTTAACAGTTTTTGTGTTAAAGTTTATTTTGTCTGATATTAATATGGCTACTACGGCTCTTTTTTCATTTCTGTTGGCATGGAATATCTTTTTCCAACCTTTCACTTTCAGTCTGCATGCATCTTTGTTGGAAAGATGTGTTTCTTGTAGGCAGCAAATAGATGGGTTTTGTTCCTTAACCCAATCAGCCAGTCTGTGCCTTTTAACTGTAGAGTTGAGTCCATTAACATTCAATGTGACTATTGATAAGTAGTGACTTTGCCCTGCCATTTTCCCAAAGATATTTTCTAATACATGTTTTGAACTTCCTGTGATCTTTTGCTGTGAGGTTTCCTTCCTTTACCTTCTTTCATATTGGTGACCGTGTTTCTGTGTTTCTGTGTGTAACACATCTTTAAGCATCTTTTGCAGGGCTGGACGAGTGGCGACAAATTCTTTCAATTTCTGTTTACTGTGAAAGCTCCTCTTTATTTCACCTTCATTCACAAATGAGAGCTTTGCAGGATATAATATTATGGGCTGGCAGTTTTTTCTCTCTTAGTTTAGTACCTGTGCTATGTCTCGCCATTCCCTCCTAGCTTGTAGGGTTTCTGATGAGAAGTCAGCTGTGAGTCTGATTGGAGATCCTCTGAGAGTAATCTGACGTTTCTCTCTTGCACATTTTAGGATCTTTTCTTTATGTTTCACTATGGTGAGTTTAATTACAACCTGTCATGGTGAAGATCTCTTTTGGTCATGTTTATTAGGGGTTCTATGAGCTTCCTGTACTAGGATGTCTCTGTCCTTCTCCAAACCTGGGAAATTTTCTGCTAGTATCTCACTAAAAAGGCATTCTAATCCTTTCTCCTTCTCCATGCCTTCAGGAACTCCTAGAACCCGAATGTTGGGTTTTTTAATAGTATCCTATAGATTCCCGACAATATTTTTTAGATTTCTAATTTCCTCTTCTTTTCTTTGGTTTGACTGTATCCTTTCCTGTTCTCTGTCTTCTAAGTCTGATATTCTCTCTTCTGCTTCACCCATTCTGTTTTTAAGGCTCTCTAATGTGTTTGTCATTTGAGCTATTGAATTCTTCACTTCATTATGATTTCTCATCACTATCACAGTTTCCTGTTGTACTAGTTGTTTCATTTCATTTTGATTCCTCCTTAATATTTCATTTTCGCCAGAGATTTTCTATCCTGTCCATTAAGGATTTCTGTAGTTCAAGAATTTGTTTTTGAGAACTTCTTAATGTTCTTACCAATTTTTGGGATCCGCTTCTTGCATTTCTTCTATCTCATCATCTTCATAATCTTGAATTGGGGTGTCTTTTTCATTTGGGGACATCATAGTGTCTTCCTTGTTCTTGTTAGCTCAGTTTCTGCGTTTGTTTGGCATTGTGGAAATATTCTTTGGTTTCTTCACTGTGGTGCTTTTTCTCGTTATACTATGACTCTAGATTAAGTGGACTGTCTGCTTTTGATGGATCCTTAGAGTCTGTGATGGGTGTGGCCAGAGAGCTCTGTTTGGTTCTTCAGGGTTAAGGGTGTGCCAAAGGTGACTCACTCAGATTGTTCTCTCACTCGCTCGCTCTCTCTCTCTTTTTTTTTTTTTTTTTTGACTCAGTTGGGAAGTAATTCCGCACAGCTGAGTGGAAATGAGGGTAGTTGAAGTATGAAATCGGGCCCCTGTGGGTATTCATCTGCTCTACCCCTGGGACCACACAAAGAGTTTATGCAGCCCTCGGTGTGGTCTCAAATTTCTCTGCAGTCTCTCACCAGGTTGCCAAGGTTCCCGAGTTTGTGTACTTGGTGAGTTCTCTCGGCCCCCATCAGATTTTCACAGTCTCAGTTTGTTAGCTCCACACTTTCACTAGGTCCTAACCTCCTGTTATTTCTCCCCACCAGAGTCAGGTTTTTCTGCTTGGCTGATGGCAGGCACCACTTTATGAATGTCCAAAATGGCACCTGCTCTTTGTCTTGCTCGGCTTTGTAAGGTGAGTGGAGAGAGAGGCTAGTGTCCGTGCCGGTTCCCCTTATTTATTCATTTTTTTTCTCTCCTTCAGTCAGCCTGGTGAACTTTCCCCAGTGGGGCTTCAAGCCTCGTTCCCTCTAGGCTCTTTCTGCCTTTTCCCGCCAATGTCTCAGGTTACCGAGATTTTTCTCTCACCTCTCCTTCCAGTGCTGGCACACAGACTCTGCAGCTGGGTTTCCACGCGGTTGGCAACCTTGCTCTCCCCGTAGGTCCTCCATGTCACATCCACTAGATCCGGTAGAGTTTCCTCTGCAATTTTTTCCTGAGCCTTTTCCTGAGACTACAGTAACTCCACTTTTATTAAACTATTCCCAGACTATCGGTGCGCACCCTCACTATTCCGCCATCTTGGCTCCACCCCACATATATGTTTATGATAGTCACTTTTGCCAGTTGAATTGATCCCTTGATCATTACTTAGTGCATTTCTTTGTCTCTTTTGACTGTTTTTGTGTTAAAATCTATTTTGTCTCATATTAGGATGGCTACCCCGGGTCTTTTTTGGCTTCTATTAGCATGGATTATATTTTTCTATCCTTTCACTTTCAGTCTGTGAGTATCAGTGGTGAGATGTGTTTCTTGTAGGCAGGAAATAGCTGGGTTTTCTTTCTTAATCCATTTAGCCAGTCTGTGTCTTTTAACTGGAGAGTTGAGGCCATTTACATTCAAGGTGACTATTGATAAGTAACGACTTTGCCTGCCATTTTTCCTTTAAAATTCCTATTGTTTAATTTGTATTTCCTTTGTACTTTTACTGGGAGTTTTTCTGCCTTCACTGTCTTTCATAGTGATGACCCTGTTTCTTTGTTTCTGTGTAGCACATCCTTAAGCATCTTTTCTAAGGCTGAATGAGAGGTGGCAAATTCTTTTAATTTCTGTTTGTTAGGGAAGGTCCTTATTTCATCTTCATTTGTAAATGAGAGTTTTACAAGGTATAGTATTCTGGATTGACAGTTTTTTTCTCTTAAATCTTGGACTGTATCTTGCCATTCTCTCCTAGCCTGTAGAGTTTCTGATGAGAAGTTTGCTATGAGTCTAATTGGAGATCCTCTGAAAGTAATCTGCCATTTCTCTCATGCCCGTTTTAGAATCTTTTCTTTATGTTTTACTGTGGAGAATTGATTACAATGTGTCTTTTCTGGTCATTGGGAGTTCTGTGTGCTTCCTGTGCTTGGATGTCTCTTTATTTCTCCAAATTAGGTAATTTTTCTGTTATTATTTCACTAAAAGGGCCTTTTTTTTCTTTTTTGACAGGCAGAGTGGACAGTGAGAGAGAAAGAGACAGAGAGAAAGGTCTTCCTTTGCCATTGGTTCACCTCCAATGGCCACCGCAGCCAGCGCGCCACGGCTGGCGCACCGCGCTGATCCGATGGCAGGAGCCAGGTACTTATCCTGGTCTCCCGTGGGGTGCAGGACCCAAGTACTTGGGCCATCCTCCACTGCACTCCCAGGCCACAGCAGAGAGCTGGCCTGGAAGAGGGGCAACCAGGACAGAATCTGGCGCTAAAAGGGCCTTTTAATCCTTTCTCTTTTTTGACACCTTCAGGAACTCCTAAGACCTGTTTGTTGGATTGTTTGATGGTATCCTGTAGATCTCCAACAGTGTTTTTTAGTTTTCTGATTTCTTCTTGTTTTTGGTCTGACTATAAAACTTCCAGAGATTTGTCTTCTACCTCAGATATTCTCTCTTCTGCCTTACCAACTCTATTGTTAAGACTTTCCATTGAATTTTTTATTTAATCAATTGAATTCTTCATTTCTATTATTTCATTTTGATTTCTCTTTAAGATCTTAATCATGGGAAAATTTTTCATTCATATCATGTATAGTTTACTTTTTTAAAAAGATTTATTTTATTTATTTGAAAGACAGCATTACATAGAGAGGTAGAGCCGGAGAGAGAGAGAGAGGTCTTGAATCTGCTGGTTCACTCCCCTAAAGGCCATAATAGCCAGAGATGGGTTGATCTGAAGCCAGGAGCAAGGAACCAGGAGCTTCTTCCATGTTTCCCACATCCATGTACTTGGCCACCTTCTACTGCTTTCCCAGACCATAGCAGAGATCTGGATTGAAAGTAGAGCAGCCAGCACTTGAACCAGTGCCCATATGGGATGCTGGCACTGCTGACCAGGGCTTTAACCCACTGCACCACAGCTCCAGCCAGTATTTTCTTTAATTTATGAATTTACTTCTGATTGCTTCTGAGTAATCAGATGATTAGTTTTTTAAATTCCATTGCTGGCATGTCCTCAATCACTTCATCTTCAGCTTCTAATGTTGAAATTTTGTAGTATTCCTTAGGGGGACTTATAGTAACTTCCTTATTCTTATTTCTTGAATATTTTCCTTTATTCTTCAGCATTTGTTCTGGTGGCTTTTGTCTTTAGTCTGTGTCTCTGTGGCTTAGTTGGATGTCAACACTTTCAGTAAATACCAAGCAGTATGTCCTGGGTATGGCCAACGTGCTCTGTTCTTTATTCCAGGATGGGGCAAGTATCCAGGGTAAGGTTCTGTTATGCATGGTAGCTCTCGTCTGAGCTGATGAACGCCCTGGTGTGAGTCCCGAGTGTGCTCAGCAGTCATCTGCTCTGCTTAATGAACTGCACATTTGGTCTGTGGAGTCTCTCCTGTGAGCACGGTCCCCTCCGCTATGAGCTGTTACAGGTAACCAAGGAGCTCAGAGAGTGCAGAGAGGCGCTCTTTCGTTATCCAGGATGTAGTCACACTCTGTCTCATCTTACACAGTCACTGCTCTAGGGTTCTCTGGGTCATGGATTGTCAGTGGGGACACTCTGCCCCACTAGCCAGTCCTGTCTTTAAGGAAACATGGGTGTTCCCAGAGCCAGTGTCTATGTGTGCTTTTTCCAACCAGCTTCAGTATCTGTGGAGGGGGTGGTTTTTTTTTTTTTTTGGTTAGATCTGTGGTTTGCAGGTAAAGTGCCCTCCTACTGCAGCCCTGCTCATTTCTTGATCATGTTGTGTGGGTAGGAGAGTCCCACAGTCAGCTCTTCCCCTCTCCTCCCATTGCTGGGCAACTGGCACAGTGCAACTAATGTGGAAATGGAAGGAATTCTTCAGAATTGTTATGGCTCTCATTGACTGGGTGGGGTGCGACCTCTTTTATTTATTGTTGGGCATGCAAATAGGAAGTTGAGTAGCAGCTACCTGCCTGTGTTTAAAAAAAAATGGCATGAGCCTGTGAGCCCTTCCCCCACTGGTTGCAGGTTTCTGCAGTAGCAGGGAGAGGGGAGAGGGGGAGGGATATGCAGTCTCTCTCTCTCTCTTTTTTTCCTTCTCGGTTTTTTTTTCTTTCTTCCCACCACTGCTGTCTTAGGGGATTCATATGGAACTTTTTTTTTTTATTTGAAAGAGAGTTACAGAGAGAGGTAGAGACAAAGAGAGAGGTCTTCCATCTGCTGGTTCAGTCCCCAGATGGCCGCAACAGCCGGAGCTGCACCAATCCGAAGACAAGAGCCAGGAGTTTCCTCCAGGTCTCCCACACGGGTGCAGGGGCCCAAGGACTTGGGCCATCTTCTACTGCTATCCCAGGCCATAGCAGAGAGCTGGATCGGAAGTGGAGTAGCCAGGACTGGACCCGTTGCCCATATGGGGTGCCGGTGCTTCAGGTCAGGGCGTTAACCTGCTACGCCACAGCGCCAGCCCCTTCTAAGGAACTTTAAAAGCAGTTCACCAAGCTCTCCCTCCAACTGTATCAGCACCACTGTGGGCCCGTGGATTCCCCTCTCACCTGGTTTGCCTGGGCGGATATCTTCCTCCCAGGATACAGCTTCCATTGTTTTCTGTTGGTTATTTGCTGCCTCGATGCGGGTCTGGAGTATTTTTGTTGCTCACACTGGGTCTCCTGCTAGGGTCCCCCCAGAGCTCTATCCTACGAATGTATTTCTCCCTTTTTAAACATTAATTTTGCCCCACATAAGTCAGACTGTCGCTATTCTGCCATCTTGGAATCTCCCAAAAGTCTCCTTCTAAGGTTATCTCATTCTACAGGGATCTGTGTCTTTCATTGTCCTTCACAAATATGTAGAGACTGAAATTATTTTGTGGAGAGTTTACTATGCAAATTATTCAAGGTTTCATAAAAATTGATAAATTGTGTCAGGTGAAAGTATATCATTTCTGCTCTATGGAAGAGGGTAGTTTTGCATCTGTCAGCAAAATAAATCCAGTATTCCAGACCACTTACACATATGTGTTTCCTCTCTTGTGTGTGTGGTTTTTTTTTAAATTACCCAATTAGCTTCCTGATTCTTCAGGAATTTAGTTCATCCCCAGAAGTAGGGGTGACTCTGAGTGAGAGGAGAACCCTGAGCTCCTCACTGGTCTTTCATCTAGAAGAGACAGAGTTAACAAATCTACTTCAAAGACTAAGGTAATTTTTACCCCCACTGCTGGACATAGAGGCTCTAGATTCAAGTTAGTTTCAGTGTAGAGTTAGGAAAGCACCATATGTTTGCACATCCAAATTGAGGACTGCTATGGTGCTCCCTCTTTTTTAAAATACATGCAATATTTTATTCAATCATAAATTGTTTGCTCTCTAACTTGCTTCCCCTTAAGCAGTAGCTTTATCTAATGTGAAGGTTGCTGTGATCACTTTCCATTTTTAAGATATATTTTATTTATTTCAAAGAGCAATAAAGGGAGAGAGAATAGAGAGAGAATGGAGAGAGAATAGAGAGAGAGAACACAAGAGTGTGTTTTGATCTAATGGTTCACTCCCCAAATGGCTGTAATGGCCAAGAGTGGGCCATGCTAAAGCAAGAAGCCAGGAACTGCATCCAGGCCTCCCGTGTGGATGGCATGGATGACAGCATCGCATATTAGAGTGCTGGCTCGACTCCTGGCTGCCCTGCTTCCAGTCCAGCTCCCTGCTAATATATCTGGAAAAGCAGAGGATGATGGTCTGACTTGGGCCCCTGCCACCCACATGGGAGACCAGGATGGAGTTCCTGGCTGCTGGCTATGGCAGCCATTTGGGGAATGAACCAGCAGATGGAAGATCTATTTCTCTTTCTCTGTGTTTCCCTCTCTCTGTGTATCACTCTGCCTTTCAAATAAACAAATCTTAAAAAAAAAAAAAAGCGCCATTGCCTGTCTCTCCCCCTCACCATGTGTGTCTTTATCTCTGTCCAACTTTACCTCTATTTCTATCCATCTCTGCCTCTGCCTCCATCTCTGTGTCTCACCAGCATTTATCTTTTCACCTGTTCCCATGTTAATTTATGCTCCCACACTGACTTCTCCACAAGTGTGGACTTGCTGCTGGCATCTCAGCATCTCTTAATGCATATCCTTGTGGAAAAAACCAAGAACACCATTAGCATAAACCTCTCCTCAACAGTGCTGGAATGAGAAGGAGTGTTCTAACTTGGGAAGCAGGGTGGAATTTTTTATAGGGCTTCAGCAGACAGGGTCAGCTGAAGTTCAGCTAGCTTCAAGATTTCTTCAAAGACAGTTCTCAGAAAAGGAAGGAATTATTCTTACTAATTAGCGTCATTATTTGAACAACTCCTCTTTCAGCAAGAGGAGTGGGAGGGACAGTGAGGGGCTAAGGACATGGACAAGTGAGATGGGGAGGAACAGCTACAGTGGACAAGGACATGAGGGGCTGCAATGGAAAATTTTCAGTTCTTCTGTGTCTGTTACACCTCACAGTCCTATGCTCATGGAGACCCTTTCTTCTACATTCAGTTGGCCAAATCCTTGGGAAAGGTTTTGATTGAATGACTCAGAATGTGTGCTTATCCACTTATTATGGTCAAGGCAACAAGGTCTGGAAAGAAGAGATCTAGTCAGACCCAAAGGCTAAAGCTAGGGAGGGGTCACCCTCCAAAGGGGAGATATAGCCCAGGCTTGGCCAATGAGAGCTTCAGTGAGCAGTGTGATACTCCCCCTCCTTCCTGGTGAAAATCTCGCTTTTGTCTTCAGATGATACGGCTTAGGGGAAGGCTATCCGGAGAAGGTTTAGACTCAGATATAGCGAGAACAGACCCAGCTGAGGTGAGTTTATTTGTGGAGCAGCCCCCAGTAGGAACTGCTGAAAGACTGAACACAACCTTGCAGCCCAGAATTCTTCTCCTAAAATCTTGTAAAATGATCACTGTAGTTGCTCTGTGTACCAGTGAAGATGAGCAAGTTTGACTTCATCCCAGTATTTTCTCATTCATGTGCATACTAAGTGCATGCTGACTGTTATCTCAGTGTCTGTTAACCCCTATTCTTTCATACTTTTTTTAAAAAATTTATTTGACAGGTAGAGTTGTAGACAGTGAGAGACAGAGAGAAAGGTCTTCCTTTCGGTGGTTCACTTCCCAACGGCTCTGGCCGATCTGAAGCCAGGAGCCAGGTGCCTCTTCCTGGTCTCCCATGTGGGTGCAGAGGTCCAAGAACTTGGGCCATCCTCCACTGCACTCCCTGGCCACAGCAGAGAGCTGGAATGGAAGAGGAGCAACCGGGACTAGAACCCAGTGACCATATGGGATGCCGGCACCACAGGCGGAGGATTAACCAAGTGAGCCATGGCGCCAGCCCCATACTTGTTTATATGTTTACTTTTTAGATAAAAATGGCTCAGGAGTCATTGGTCTACATATGGTAGGGTGCTCAGTGCCTTTCTGAAGAATTCTGCAAACCCTTAGGTGCTTCCACTGCTGTGGTCACTCCTTGCTCAGATATCCAAGTCCCACTGAACTCTCGATCTGCCTCCTCTTCTATTTCCAGTGGTTCTTAATTCTCTCCATCAACTGTCAACTTACAATGGGAAAATGACACTGTGTTTGACTTCCTTACCAACAGAAGTTCGTATGTCACAGACATTCACTGGAAGTTGAAATAACTAGCAGTTTTACAACTTAAAGCATCCCTTTTCTTATGAACCACCTGAAGATAATAGATGATGTAAATATGGAAAAAATTAGTAAATTCTAAAACTAGCTAGTTACATAGGGTTAACTGTTTGCTCTTTTGGTGGATTTTTAAATTTTTATTTATATGTGCATATATTAAAGTTTTATTTTATTTACTTGAAAGGCAAGCATAGTGGCAGAGAGAGAGAGAGAAAGTCAAAGAGAGAAAGAGTTTCCATCTATGGTTCACTCCCCAAATAGCCATGTGCCAGGAGCTGGAACTCCATCCATGTCTCCCATGGCTCAAGTACTGCAGCCATCTTCCTCTGCCTTCCCAGGCATATCAGTGGAGAGCTTTATTGAGGTGGAGTATCCCAGACTGGAAATGGTACTCTGATAAGGGTTGACAGTGTTGACAGTAGGCAGTTTAAAGTTTTTATAACAAGAGTTTAAACATTAATAATAGAATTAGTCATTGGACCATAGAAGGTATTTTCCTGTCTGTGTATGGATAATGGATGAGCTTCATAACAAAGGCTCACTAAGATGCAGGGACTAATAAAGCAGCAGTTTATCTCTCTTACGTAACAGTCTTGTAGAGAGTAGTCCAAGTGGGTGAGGTGACTCCACATGCTCAGGTAGCAATCCAAAATCCTTCTATCTTATTTCTGTTGCCTCTTACAGGGCCTTTTCCTTGACTGCAGTCAAAGCAAGGCTGCAGACAAGTCTACGTTCTCACTCATAGGTAAGACAGTGGAAATGCATAGTCACATTTCTTTCTAAGTCAGTGAATAGAAATTGCCTCTGTTACTCTCACTCCGTTGTCATCTGACCACACCTAGCCACAAAGATGCTTAGGAAATGCAGCCTCAAGTGAAACAGCCGTAAGCTCAGCAAAATAGTATTCCTCTGGAAGAAAGGGAGAAGGGTCTTGCTGAACATGTATCAGGTTCCACCACATTGTCTATCTCTTTCCATAAGCCTCTTGGCCTCCAGTCTTGGCATAGGGATTGTGTTTTATCTAAAAAGGAGAGGGGCCCGGTGCCATGGCATAATGAGTAAAGCCTCTGCTTGCAGTGCTGGCATCCCATATGGGCACCAGTTCAAGACCTGGCAGCTCTACTTCTGATCCAGCTCTCTGCTATGGCCTGGGAAAGCAGTAGAAGATGGCCCAAGTCTTTGGGCCCCTACACCCAAATTGGGGACCCAGAAGACGATCCTGGCTCCTGGCTCATGGCTTCGGATTGGCCTAGCTCTGGCTGTTGTTGGCATTTGGGGAGTGAACCAGTGAATGGAAGACTCTCTCTCTCTCTCTCTCTCTTTCTCTCTCTCTCTCTCTATCTCTCTCTCTCTATCTCTCTCTAACTCTGCCTTTCAAATAAACAAATCCTTTAAAAAAAATAAGATTTGAACAGAGACTTGCAGGGAATTGGTGGATGTCTGAGGAAGCACACTCAAAGTGCAAAAAGCAAATGCCAAGTCTGCAAGGAGTCAGAGGGACAAAGGAGAGGAAGGAAGTGATGCCGGAAGGGGCTATAAGGCCCAGGTCAGTCACCATCAAGCAGTTGGATTTGATTCTCAGTGAGATGATATGTCACTGGAGAGAAACATGATCTGATTTTTATTTTACAAGGATAACTTCAGTTGTTATGTGGACAGTGACTCATGGTGGGGTCAAACATGGGAGACATTGCAGTAATCCAAGATGGAGATGCTGGTGGTTTTGACATGTAGCTTTTGGGGAGGTGGTGACAACTAGTTGGGTTCCAGACACATTTATTTGGTGGAATCAAAAGTACTTGCCAAAGGAATGCAGGAATGCATGTGAGATGTGTGTGTGCATGTGCATGTGTGGGGGGTGGGGGTGGGGGGAAGAGAGAGAGAGAGAAGAGAGAGAGAGGGAGAGAGAAGGATCCAGGATGAGTCAAGATTTTGATTTCAGGGATAAGAAATATGGAATTGACATTCACAGAGTTGCATAGGGCTAGAGGGTGAATCTTTTGGGTGTAGGGGTCAGAAATACTGGGTTTATTTGCAGAGATATAAAGTGACTGACTATATAAATCATAGAATAGTTCCAGTCCAAAACTATCAGCTTAGGAGTCATTAATATATGAATGAGATTTAAAGCCTTGATTTGGTGAGCTCAGTAGGAAGGGAGTATAATCAGAGCAAGGCTAGAGCTCTGAGTTGCTCCAAAATTCAGAGGGTGGAAGATGCAGAACAAAGGAGCTTGAGAAACATAGTCAATGAAGTGAGAAGAGAGTCAATAGAGCTGATATCCCCCAAAACTGACAAAGTTACTTCAAGGAAGCAAATAAGAACTCAGAATTGACTGCAGGGTTTGGCAGTTGGAAGGACAGGGCAATAGCAATTTCTGTGGCATTGTGGGCATGAGAGCCTACTTAGAGTAGAACCATTAGAGAATGAGTGGAGAAGAACTAAAGACAGAATAAAGATAAGAATGGTGAAAATCGCTTAAAGAATATCAGCAAAATGGGGCAATAGCTAAAAAATGGATATGAAGTTAAGGGAGATTTTTTTCTTTCATTCATTTTAAAAAGTGATTGGGACTAAATTCTAGTTGGAATAACTTGGAAGGAAAGGAGAAAGAGGGCAAATATGCAAGAGTTTGAGACCTTGAGTAGGTGAGATGGGGTGGGGTCCAATTCCCAGAACTCTGATGAGCTCTTGGGCAGTTTGTTGCGGCAAATAAGTAGGCCAGGTGTGAGGTACAGGTGCAAGGAAAATCTGTGTTGGGAGTTGTGAGTGTGGAAGGGGAGGGGCTATTTGGGGTTGGAGGAAAGAGGTGAGGTGTAACAGTTTGTCTCAAGAGTGGGGTAATAAGTGGACTAGGAAAGTGGCTTTCAAACGGAAAGGCAAATAAGCATCCCCTGGAGGGCTTGATACACAGGGATTGGTGGGCCCTGACTTCAGAGTTTCTAATTCAGTAGGTGTCATGGTTTGTTTCCCAAAGGTTCATGTGCTTGGCCTCCAATATAACCGTATTGGAAGGTGGGGCCCAGTGAAAGGTGATTAGATCATGAAAACAGCATACTCAGAAGTAACCAATATAGTTCTTCCAGGACTGGTTAGTTCTCACAGGGGTGGATTATTATAAGATTGGGCCTGGCCATTGCTTTCTCTCTTGCTTTGTTACCACTTCATTGCTCCAGCTGTTGATGCCATCAATCATGGTGGATACAGCAGAGGCTCTTATCGTATGCAGTCGCTTGATCTACTCTCCAGAACTGTGAGTCCAAATAAATTGGTATTCTTTATAAAGTACCCACCCTCTGTTATTTTGTTGTAGTAACATGAAATGGACAGAAAGTCTGTGTTGGGGCCTAAGAATTTGCTTTTCTTACAAGTTTCCAATGTTAGTGGAAATGTGGCAAAGTCACTGAGGAGTACTATGGCCCTTTTGAGGTTAGTGTTCATGAGAACAGTGAGCAAGGTGGGTGCTCAGCCTTAGTTGCTGGCTTGAGTATAATAAGTACTATCAAGCTGGTGTTTTGTCAAATAAACAAGAGGGAGGCAGGGGGCATTTCTTATAATGAGCCATGTCATCTAACCTAGGTAAGAAAAGAAGTAAGCTGGACTGGTTCTAGAGGCAACATTTAAGGAGACAGGTTGTGTGAGTTCTGACCCAGTTCTTGCAAAGACCCTGAATGTGAACACCTCCTTAGAGTTTGTGTCCTAGGTTCTTCTGTGTCTCATCCTAGTCAGGGTCCTGGAAGTGAGGACATGAAAAGTATTTTGGAGAGTAAAGAGGTCATAGAATCATAGATTAGGAGTCCTGATTGCGTTGGAAATTTGATGAACCTTGGGTACCAGAGTAAGTGACTCAAAAATATGGGACATAGTACTTCAAGAATTGGATGTTTAAATATAAGACTGTGGGGGTAAATTTAATACTTTGCATTCACAAATTGCAAACTTGCATTTGACTAAGGAATGGATGGCTCAGTAGCCAGGGACAAAGTCACTGGAGGGAAGGAAGTTGAAATTTAGAAGGCCAGGTCACTGAAAGGGTCATTTTCATGGATAGTAAAATCTCCCAAGAATCATGACAAGAGTTTTGGAAATAGAACTAATGGACCTGGACCTTAAGATTTTCTAGGAATGAAGGGGGTAGCTTCAGGTCTCCTATAACTCATACTTTTGTGGTACTGAGATAATGCCTAGGAATTATGTCCCTGCTGGAGAAGTCCCGATGTGACAGCTGATGTAACAGAATGCCTTCTTACTGGATCAGATATTCCCAGTACATCTCTTGTTCAGGAAGCGTCTGAGATTTACATCTGGAGCACAGCCCCATTATTGCGTGGTATCCTCAGCCCAGGGTTTGATGTTCAGATGAAGTGCTACTTCCATTCAATGTTTAATGTTACCTGAAACAACAAGAAGGATTCTGTCCCCACCCACTTTTCAGCTGTCATTACTTTAATATTGTAAAGGACATAATTGTAAAACAGAAGGTCTAATCACAGCTCAGTGTGAGTTCTCTTGAGTTTTCATTTGCAGAACACCATGGCCACTAAACCACACCATGGGTATCTGCTGTTGTTGAGCCTGTTCATGGATTAATTGTCTTCAGTCCTGGTAAATTTGGAGATTCAACAGTCCAGAGTACACATCATCTGAATTTTCTCCTTCATCTATTCCTATCTTAACTCCTGTAGTCTCATTTCTAGTGAAATTTTTCTAGTGTAGTCTCATTTCTGTAGTCTCATTACCAGTGAAAACACTCACATTTGTTTTTTGTCTTCATTCTTCTTGATGACTACCTATTTTTACCTTGAAACATCTGTAACACATTTTTAACATTTACTTATTTCTTTTTTTTTTTTTTTGAAAAGCAGAATCGCATACACACACACAGAGAAAAAGAGAGAATCTTCCATCTGCTGGTTTACTTACTGAATGTCTTCAGTGTCTGCAACAGCCAGGGCCAAGCCAGGCCAAAGCTTTCCAGGTCTCCCACATGGGTGACTAAGACCCAAGTGTTGGAGCCATAATTGTGTACATTCAGAGTGCACATTAGTAGAAAGCGGAATCAGAAGCTGAGGTGTAAATCAAAACCAGGCACTCCAGTATGGAGTGTGGGCAACCCGAGGCTTACCACCCTATACCATGATAGCCACCCTCTGTGATGCGTCTCGATTTTTTTTCTTTTAGTTTTATATCTCCACTTTCTTAACTCTGTGTGATCTATGATCTTTGCTAGATTATCTCTAACACTAAAAAAAAAGACTCATTTTGGGCTCAAATCCATCCCAGATTGAACTGAACTAGGAAATTTGCTAGTTTCCTGACTCACTATGAAGCTGCTGCTTTGCCAGTGGTCTTGTTCTGATCCTGTTACCTTGGGAGCAATACTGGGTTTCAACTTGTTCTTGCTTCCCAGAGGCTGAGTCTTAAACACACATGCATTGAGGGAGCCTTTGTTTCTCTTGGGCCTATAGGTTCTCCTTGGTCACATTAGTCCTCTGACATCCTTCTCAAGGCAGCAGACTCATGGCTGAATTCCTTGACTCTGCGGCCTTCCCCTTTTCCAACTATGTGCATAGATATTGCTGCCTAATATGCTAGAGTAACGTCCAACACACCTAATAACAAGTATGGCAAGATCTTGACCAATCAGAACAGACAGGCTGGAGCTGGGTTCTGTAGGGTCTGCTGGACAATCTAACCTTTAGTGGCTGGTCCAGGGACTCCTAGGGAAGGTACAGGGTGCCTAGTGTTGTGGCACTCAGGACAGTGATGTGACTTTTTGCAAACCACTGTGGAAGTATGTAAGCATTTTCACACCAAGTGGATACCAACTCTACACTCCTACAATGTAACTTGTCTTCTCAAGAACATTCAATAATAGTTCCTCTTTGAACACAGGGTTAATGAGTACACATAGTTCATTGTGACCAATGCCAAGATGCATCTTAAAGTCTGTGGGCTCTGAACATTTGAAACGGGCACCTTAGTGAACAAACCCCATCTCTTAAAAATAATGTGGAGTGACCTCATTAATCTCTAGTTCTTGCACTTAGTCTGTAACAGAACTGACACAGAAGTGTTTATTACACGGGGTAAATGGGGAGAAGACTGTGAAGAAAAGTTGTTGGAATTCCTACAAGCAGGGAGTTCCAAGTGGAGATCCAAAGTGATTCTCTGAGCAGCCCAAGGAAACTATTAAGGAGAGAGAAAGATTATGTGAGAATGTGAAGAGAAAAACATTAGTTCACTCCCTTGCCCCTTACTGGAAGGCTAGGAAGTATGAGCAGCAGATTACAAACTGACTCCAGCAACCAAGCACACAGGGAAAGTCTCTCCATAAACTTTGGTTATTAGGGTATTATTAAAGATTTTAAGATAGTGTCCACAATAGTGGGTGGGGAGGCACAGAGGTTAAAGACCACCAATGTTCTACCATGTGAACGGGACAAATGTTCAGAGATTATTTTGAGGGTCAGGAAATTTTGGCTCCCATCTTGGAAATGTTGACTCAGTCTTTGTTACGGCTACTTGCCAAGGTTGATTTCTTCTCCAGATAACTCTTTGGTAATGGAGTCTCTCTTGCAGTTCACATATTTTCAGAAGTTGCAGCCATATTCCAGAATGTAATGGTAAGGGAATTGATGAAACCAGTGCCCAGAAATGAGAGCAGCATCTGTTCCTCCTTTCAGATTTGGTCTTAAGACTTTTCCATTACATCTGCCTCCTACAATTGCTTCCTCAGACTTGGTTTCCCCCCACTTGACTGTTTTGGGAGGCAGTTTCCTAACATCTTCAGTCATGTCAGCTTCAAATTCATCTCTGACCTTTCTACTCTGTTCATCGGAACTCTTATTCATCTTTGTCATATTTGTCTCAGTCTTGCATTAAGAGTTTATTCAGCACCACTAAGTACCATGGCAGGGTGGAGAATTCCCACCCTTATATTTTCTATTCATTTATTTGCTCATCACTCATTCAGTAAACATTATTGAGTACCTACTATGGCTCAACAACTATGCTAGATCCTGGTGTTTGACAGAGAAATAACTTCTTTCATTATTGAACTTTCAATTTAACTGGGGAGAACGCTGGGCCAGGTAATTAGATCAGAGTGTAATATGTTCATCAATACAACCATGCTATGTCATATCCACTGCATCATGCTAAAACAACAAGGGCGGGGGAGTGAAAGTCAGTAACTGCTCTGGGGCTAAGGCACAAAGAGGACTTCCCCCAAGAGATAATGTTGGATCAGTGTCCTAAAGAAGGTTTATATTCAAAGGAAAGAATAAGGCATTTCACACAGAAGGAATGGGAAGACACACAGGTTTCATAGGAGCATAGCATATTTTGGAGACAGTAATGAATGTGATACAGCAAAGGAGGCAGTTTGTACTATGCCGAATTACATGTGGTTCCAAAACCCAACCATATGGGAGTAGTGTGAATTTAGATAAACTAACTTCTGTGTATCAGTTTTTCTATTGTAAAATGCAGACAAAACCAGCTCCTGTCTAATCAGGCTGTTTTGAAAATCCAATTAGCGAAAATAAACCCTCAAAACAATACTTTATAGGTGGTAAGTATGGAGAAAATGCTTGCTATCATTGTAATCATTGTTGTTATTATTATTGCCATCATCATCTCATCCTAATCATCACTATCATCATCTTCCTACCTCTGCCTCTCTTTTTATCCTTCATGTTTACTATTTGTCTCTATTTTAATCAGTAACTATTTCTCAAATCCATACTCTCATTTCGATCCCCATTGTCATTTTCTTAATTTAAACTCTCATTTATTCTTACACTAGATCTTGCTGCTTCCATTGATATATTTGGCAGTTGAATTCTACATATAACATGAAAGTTGGGAGGAAGGAAACCAATGGAGATAAGGTTAGAAAGGGAGTTGGACTGGGTTATGAAGAGTGTGCCAAAATAAGAGGTTTTAAGTTTGTTAACAGCTGACAGAAAGCCATTAAGTATTTTAAGCAAAGAAGTGATAATCTGGTTTGCGTTTTACAAAGATAATATGGAAATTCTAAAGATGGAGTCTGCAGGTATCTTTGAGAGATTTGATGGTGGGTGAAAGGAAGGGTAAGAAGGGTACAGGGAGGAATTAAGTTGATTCTTAGGGTTTCGGACTTGAGAATCTTGGTGGGTGGGTGGAGATTGTTTTCTGAGGTGACTGGAGCATGGAGATTGGGAGGAGGAGGGTGGTTAAAAATGAAGCTGAAAAGGAAAGAGTGACTTAAATCACAGAACACTTTGCATTTTGTCCTCTGGATCCACGACTAAAGACTTCTGAGTTCACAAGTAAGGGTGCAGAAGTTGATACTTTCTTTTTCCCTTGCAAAAAGGAGCTGGGAAAATGAGAGCAGTGATTCGTGCTTGTTGCCCTCTATTTTCTATGTATTCTATGATAAAGTTCTTCTCTTATCCAGTCCTTAATACCCTCACTCTCTCTTTTGGGCTACTTAAAATCTAACCACCCATCATTAAAGAACCAGAGAAAACTCTACCTCCTCTAAATATCAGTTGTATTTGACTATCCCAGCCCACATTAATCTCTACTGATTGCTCATTACATTGTTTGGATGCTCAGTCTAGGGCTTAATAGGTCTCTAACTGCTTCTTGGTTTTATTTGCTTAATTGCATTAAATTGCTGCTCTTAAGAACGGAGAAAATGCCTGAATTCTCTAAAAGAGAAAAACATGGTAGAAACCAAAAACTACTTTATGGATTCAGAAAACATTAGAGGTAACCTTAAACACTAACTTAAACACTAATTGGTGGTGTTCAATCTGGAAGTTAATATGCCAAAATGATTTCAATAGTATCCCCATTCTGATTTTCTCAACCTATGATCTTACTAATTACTGTATATTTTCTTACATCAAGTCTATTCAAGCTGTTTTGGGCAATATTTGTATCAGTCCAGTTTAGTAACACTGGTGATCACAAGAAAATAAATTAATTTAACAGCTACCAATTAGTGAAAAAAAATCTTTTTTTTTTTTTTTTTTGACAGGCAGAGTGGACAGTGAGAGAGAGAGAGACAAAGGTCTTCCTTTGCCGTTGGTTCACCCTCCAGTGGCCGCCGTAGCTGGCACGCTGCAGCTGGCGCACCGCGCTGATCCAAAGCCAGGAGCCAGGTGCTTCTCCTGGTCTCCCATGCAGGTGCAGGGCCCAAGCACTTGGGCCATCCTCCACTGCCCTCCCGGGTCACAGCAGAGAGCTGGACTGGAAGAGGAGCAACCAGGACAGAATCCGGCGCCCCAACCAGTATAGAACCTGGTGTGCCAGCGCCGCAAGGCAGAGGATTAGCCTAGTGAGCCGCGGAGCTGGCCGAAAAAAAATCTTTTAAAAGACGGAAGGCATGGAAGAAAGTGAGATGATGGTTATGCTAATTAGCAGGATTGTCATAATCATTTCACTATTTATATGTATATGTTTATGCCTGTTGTAGGTATCTGATGAATGAACCAGCAGATGGAAGGTGGCATTCTCCCTCTCTCTCTCTCTCTCAAATAATATTAGTTTTTTAAAAAAGTAAAAGTAAGGGTAAAAAAAAAATAAATAAATAAAGTAAAAGTAAGGGACCTGCGCTGTGGCGCAGCGGGTTGAAGCCATGGCCTGAAGTGCCGACATCCCATATGGGCACTGGTTCTAGTCCCGGCTGCTCATCTTCTGATCTAGCTCTCTACTGAGGCCTGGGAAAGCAGTGGAGGATGGCCCAGGTGCTTGGGCCCCTGCACCCATGTGGAAGACTAGGAGGAGGCTCCTGGCTTCAGATTGGCTCGGCTCTGGCTGTTGTGGCCATCTTAGGAGTGAACCAGTGGATAGAAGACCACTCTCTCTGTCTCTACCTCTCTCTGTAACTCTTTCAAATAAATAAAATAAATCTTTAAAAAAAAAAGTAAAATAAAATACAGTACATGCACCATGATACTTTTTTAAAGTCCAGACAATTCTGAGTTAGGAAACAAGTAAGGCCTCAAGAATTTTAAATGAAGAATTGTGTTTAGGTGAAGAAAAGTGTGGGAAACAATAAATTGGCTGAAGATAAGTAGCAAAACATCTTAGGAATGTAAGGAAAGCAAGGCAGGAGAGAGCATGTCTCAGATCTCCATTTGGGATATGGAAGACCAGGTGAAGATTTAGAGTAATTGGAATTTCCTTAATGTGGTACTGCATAGAGATTATTTGTTTTGGGGCAACCAAATAAAAAAGGGGGACTTACTCGCAGAGATCTTTTGCCAGAGTGTCTTGGCTTTCCATGCCTGAAATACTCTCATGAGCTTTTCAGCCAGCTCCGAATGCCTTTAGGGCTGATTCTGAGGCCAGAGTGCTATTTAGGACATCTGCCATTCTATGAGTCTGCTGAGTATCTCACTTCCCATGTTGGATCACTCTCCCCTTTATTTACTCCATCAGTTAGCGTTAGCAGGTACTAGACTTGTCTAAGTGCTCCCTTTGACTCCCAGTCCCTTCACCATGACCAACTGTGAGCTGAAATTGATCACCTGGAACAGTGAGATGGCATTGGTACATGCCACCTCGATGGGATTGAATTGGAATCCCCTGGTATGCTTCCAACTCCACCACTTGGGGCAAGTCAGCCTGAGCATGTCCCAAATTATACATCTCTTCCCTCTCCCATTCCCACCACCATGTTCAACAGGGATCACATTTCAGTTAATTTTCAACACTTAAGAATAACTGTGCATCAATTACAGATCTAAACCAGTCATATTAAGTAGAACAGATAAAAAAACTACTAAGAGGGATAATGTATTAAGTTGTTCATTAACAGTCAGGGCTATGCTGATCAAGCCATCATTTCCCATAGTGTCCACCTCACTCCAACAGGTTTCCCTCTTGGAGTTCAGTCAGTCGTCACCGATCAGGGAGAACATATGGTATTTGTCCCTTTGGGACTGGCTTATTTCACTCAGCATGATGTGTTCCAGATTCCTCCATTTTGTTGCAAATGACTGGATTTCGTTGTTTCTTACTGCGGTATAGTATTCTAAAGAGTACATATCCCATAATTTCTTTATCCAGTCTATCGTTGATGGGCATTTAGGTTGGTTCCAGGTCTTAGCTATTGTGAATTGAGCTGCAATAAACATTAGGGTGCAGACCTCTTTTTTATTTGCCAATTTAAATTCCTTTGGGTAAATTCCAAGGAGTGGATCTCTGCGAGTGAGATCCCAGTGGAAAGAACAGGTCATCAAAGAAGGAGGTACCTTTCTCTGAAGGGAGGAGAGAACCTCCACTTTGACTATGACCTTGTCTAAACAAGATAAGAGTCGGAGAACTCAGAGGGCTTCCATAGCCTTGGAAACTCATGACTAGAGCATAGGGAGATTACTGATGCCATAGACAGGAGTGTCAATTGGTAAAGTCAACAACAGGAGTCACTGTGCACTTACTCCTCATGTAGGATCTCTATCCTTAATGTGCTGTACATCGAGATTTAATGCTATAACGAGTACTCAAACAATATATTTCACTTTGTGTTTCTATGGGGGTGCAAACTGTTGAAATCCTTACTTAATGCATACTAAACTGATCCTCTGTAAAAAAAAAAAAAATTATCAATTCCCAACTTGACTCTCACTGGGATTAAACATGACAATAGGTCTGCTCTGATTTCATCATCATTTAAAAAAATCATCTATTATTTTTCACTTTATGTTTCTGTGTGGGAGCAAACTGTTGAAATCCATACTTAATGTATACTAAGCTGATCTTCTGTATATTAAGATAATCGAAAATGAATCTTGATGTGAATGGAAGGGGAGAGGGAATGGGAAAGGGGAGGGTTGTGGGTGGGAGGGACGGTATGGGGGGGAAGCCATTGTAATCCATAAGTCGTACTTTGGAAAATTATATGCATTAAATAAAAGTTAAAAAAAAATAAAATGCACAAATAACAATATGGAAAAAAAAAGGGGGGGGGGACTTAAATAAGAGGCTCTCTTTCCATCAGGAGATGTAATTGCCAGTGTAAATACAAGGATGCTTCCTGGTAGCCATATGTGAGAGGCCATGGTGAAGGGAATTTTCCAACCACATGGAGTAGGTTGAAGGTCAAGAAGATTATTCTATAGGAGGTCCCAAATTGGAGTGTGCAAATTACAAGGCTATACAAAGAAGAATTTGAATGTTTTTGTCTGGTCTGATTCAAACCTGATGACATCGTTCTAATCCCAGGGGACAGAAGTTCTATAAAAATAGCCAAAGCCATCTGGACACAATCAGGGTATTCCCAGTCCTCTTGGAGCACTGACACTATTCAATGAGTCCCTTGATAGCCACCCTGCTAAGTGTGCACATGCACTTGAAAGTTCCACTGACAAAAGAAAAGCGTGGGTTATGTTTCCCAGGGACCATTTTATTCTCCAGGGACTCTGTTATAGCACATCAGTTTCTGGTATCAGAGATGTGGAAATGCAGCAGCCACAGTTACAGATTTTTTTTTTTTAGTTACTAGAGGTCATTACCTCTCAATCACCATCACCTCTCAATCAGTGAGGACCTTCCTAGAGGTTGTCAATAATATTAATGATGACAATGGTGGTTAATATTTATGCAGTTCTCATTATATGAAAATTGCTTAGTGCCTTAACAGGGATGATTGCATTTAATAATAATAGCTTGGGTCCAGCATTGTGGCATAGTGGGTTAAGCTGCTGCTTGCAACCCCAGCATCCTGTATCAGTGCTGGTTTGAGTCCCAACTGCTCTGCTTCTCATCTAGCTCCCTGCTAATGGATCTTGGGAAGCAGCTGAAGATGGCCCAAATACTCTGGCCCCGCCATTCACATGAGAGATCTAGATGGAGTTCCTGACTCCTGGCCTCACCCTGGCCCCACCCTGGCCATTTAGACCATTTGGAGAGTGAAACAGTGGATGTAAGATCTCTTTCTTTCTGTATCTTTCCCTATCTGTTACTTTGCCTTTCAAATAAATAAATATTAGCTACAATTTCTTAAGCACATTTAGTTTATACTTGCTCATTTAATCCTCATATCATACCAGCAGGACTTAGTATCCTCATCCCTCATTTCACAGAGAAGGAAACTGAGGCCAGAAAGCTAAGCAACCTATCTCCAAACAAGGGAGGATGGATGGGAGAGCCACGCATGAGATTAAAATTTTCAGCCACAAATGTGGGCAAGGCACAAGTTCCCAAGAGCCCCTGCTGTGCTAGACACTAACTCCTTAGTGACCGGACTTTGGGAAGCTGGTGGAGGAAGGACTCCTGGGAGAGATCCCAGACATCCACATTTGTGAGTGGTCAGGGCACAGTTGGGCATTGAGTGAAGAAAGTTGTCTAACAGGCAGCATGGAAGAATTGTAGTATTTTAACTTGATATTTAATATTAAATTAAATATTTTAAAGATTTATTTATTTATTTATTTGAAAGAGTTATAGAAAGAGGGAAAGACAGAGAGAAAGACAGAGAGAAAGAGAGATCTTCCATCATGTGGTTCATTCCCCAGATGATCTCAACAGCCAGGGCTGGGGCCAGGCTAGAGTCAGGAGCTTCTTCTAGGTCTCCCATGTGGGTGCAGGAGCCCATCTTCTGCTACTTTTCCCAAGCTATAAGCAGGGATTTGGATCAGAAGTGGAGCAGTCAGGACACAAACTGGTACCCATATGGGATGTCGGCATCACAAGCAGTGGCTTTACCTACTATTTTAATTAACCCCATCACCCTTTGGCAGAGTTAAACTTCAAACTCATATCTGCTGGCACCAAAGCCTTTGTGTGTGAGGTATCCCGTCTGTTTTCCTGGTTTTTGTTGTGGGCAACCTCCTATGTACCCTCTTCATCACTTCCAGTAAGAAGGAGCTCGCAGGTTCACAGAGCAAGGCTGAGTGGCTGACATTGCCTCTTTCTGTGAACTCTCTACCAGAGCTCTTTTTAATTCCATTCCCTGGTCCTGGTGGAACTTCCTGACACAGTCTGGACACTTGCTTTCTCCTCCACATGGTGACCTCACAATTTCTCACATTTCTCTTTTTCAGCTAAATGTGTTCATATTGTAAGCAAGAACATTTGCAGTTTCCTGTCTTTTATTTATTTTTATAAAATCCTCAACACCAAACCATTCTTATCTTTCTTGGAAGTGATGCTGATGAATATTGGAGTGCCTGCTTTCCGTAGCCAGCCCTGGTTCCTGACTCCAGCTTTCTGCTAATACATACCCTAGAAGGCAGCAGGCAGTGGCTCTCGTATTTGAGTCCCTGCCACCCACATGGGAGGCTTCGATTGAGTTCTTGCTCTTGACTTAGGCTATAGCCAGGTCCACTGTGGAAATGTGGGGGAATTAATCAGCAAACAGGAGCTTTTTTTGTCAGTCTCTCTCTTGCTCTCACTCTGGTTCCTCTCTCTGCTTCTTAAATTAAATTAAAAAAAAACAAACAAACAATGTTTTAAGGAATAATCCTTGTTAACAAATGAAAGCATCTCTCCTAGGGGACGAGCTCCTCAAAGAAATGAGGTGCCCTGGAGTAGGACTCCCAAGTTGTACAGCCTGGTTTCAGACCCTGCCTCCCTGACATGTAGGCTGTGAGATAAATACACTAATATCATTTCCCACTTTTGTAAAATGGAGTTAATAACAGAATGGGAAAAAATATTTGCAAACTATGCAACAGATAAAGGGTTAATAACCAGAATCTACAAAGAGATCAAGAAACTCCACAAAAACAAAACCAACAACCCATTTAAGAGATGGGCCAAGGACCTCAATAGACATTTTTCAAAAGAGGAAATCCAAAGGGCCAATAGGCACATGAAAAAATGTTCAAGGTCACTAGCAATCAGGGAAATGCAAATCAAAACCACAATGAGGTTTCACCTCACCCGATTAGAATGGCTCACATACAGAAATCTACCAACAACAGATGCTGGTGAGGATGTGGGGAAAAAGGGACACTAACCCACTGTTGGTGGGAATGCAAACTGGTCAAGCCACTATGGAAGTCAGTCTGGAGATTCCTCAGAAACCTGAATATAACCCTACCGTTCGACCCAGCCATCCCACTCCTTGGAATTTATCCAAAGGAATTTAAATTGGCAAACAAAAAAGCGGTCTGCACCCTAATGTTTATTGCAGCTCAATTCACAATAGCTAAGACCTGGAACCGACCTAAATGCCCATCAACGGTAGACTGGATAAAGAAATTATGGGATATGTACTCTTTAGAATACTATACCGCAGTAAGAAACAACGAAATCCAGTCATTTGCAACAAAATGGAGGAATCTGGAACACATCATGCTGAGTGAAATAAGCCAATCCCAAAGGGACAAATACCATATGTTCTCCCTGATTGGTGACAACTGACTGAACACCAAAAAGGAAACCTGTTGAAGTGAAATGGACACTATGAGAAATGGTTACTTGATCAGCATAGCCCTGACTGTTAATGAACAACTTAATACATTATCCCTCTCAGTAGTTTTTTTTGTCTGTTCTACTTAATATGACTGGTTTAATTCTGTAATTAATACACAGTTATTCTTAAGTGTTGAAATTTAACTGAAATGTGATCCCTGTTAAACATAAGAGTGGGGATAAGAGAGGGAAGAGATGTACAATTTGGGACATGCTCAAGCTGACTTGCCCCAAATGGTAGAGTTAGAAACATACCAGGGGATTCCAATTTAATCCCATCAAGGTGGCATGTACCAATGCCATCTCACTATTCCAAGTGATCAATTTCAGTTCACAGTTGATCATAATGAAAGGACTAAGAGTCAAAGGGAGCACATAAACAAGTCTAGTACCTGCTAATACTGACCAATAGAATAAATAAAGGAGAGAGGGATCCAACATGGGAAGCGAGATACTCAGCAGACTCATAGAATGGCGGATGTCCTAAACAGCACTCTGGCCTCAGAATCAGCCCTAAAGGCATTCTGATCTGGCTGAAAAGCCCATGAGAGTATTTCAGGCATGGAAAGCCAAGACACTCTGGCAAAAAAAAAAAAAAAAAGAAAAGAAAAAACAACAACAACAACAAAAACCTAAATGAAAGATCTCTGTGAGTGAGATCCCAGTGGAAAGAACAGGTCTTCAAAGAAGGAGGTACCTTTCTCTGAAGGGAGGAGAGAACCTCCACTTTGACTATGACCTTGTCTAAACAAGATAAGAGTCGGAGAACTCAAGGGGCTTCCATAGCCTTGGAAACTCATGACTGGATCATAGGGAGATTACTGATGCCATAAACAGGAGTGTCAATTTGTAAAGTCAACAACAGGAGTCACTGTGCACTTACTCCTCATGTAGGATCTCTGTCCTTAAGGTGCTGTACATTGAGGCTTAATGCTATAACGAGTACTCAAACAGTATATTTCATTTTGTGTTTCTATGGGGGTGCAAACTGTTGAAATCTTTACTTAATGTATACTAAACTGATCTTCTGTTTAAAAAAAAAAAAAAGAAGAAATTAGCAATTCCCAACTTGACTCTCACTGGGATTAAACATGACAATAGGTCTGATCTGATTTCATCATCATTTAAAAAATCATATATTATTTTTCACTTTATGTTTCTGTGTGGGAGCAAACTGTTGAAATCTTTACTTAATGTCTGCTAAACTGATCTTCTGTATATAAAGAGAATTGAAAATGAATCCTCATGTGAATGGAAGGGGAGAGGGAATGGGAAAGGGGAGGATTGCGGGTGGGAGGGACGTTATGGGGGGGAAGCCATTGTAATCCATAAGCCGTACTTTGGAAATTTATATTCATTAAATAAAAGTTAAAAAAAATTTCAGTTGAAAAAAAAAATAATAGTGGTTATTTCATGAGGCTGTAATGAGATTACAGAGAAAAACCCATGTATAGTGCTTACACACATAATAGGTACTCAATAAATTTTGACTTAAAAATGGCCCCATGGGGCTCCATTATGGAGCAACAGGTTAACCCGTTGCCTGCAATGCTGGCATCCTGTATTGGGGCACTGGTTAGAGACTAGAGTGCTCATCATCTAATCAAGCTCCCCCTAGTGACCTGGGAAAGGCAGTGGAAGATGACCCAAGTGCTTCGGCTCCTGCCATCCAAGTGGGAGACCCAGATGGAGTTCCTGGCTCCTGGCTTCAGCCTGGCCCAGCACCAACCTTTGCAGTCTCTCTCCCCCTCTCTCCCTCACTCCCTCTCTCCCCCCTCCTTCCCTCCATCACTTTGCCTTTCAAATATATAAAATCTTTAAAAATAAATAAATTTATACTTATATTCCTAAAAGTAACACACAATTCCCAAAAATCTCCAAACAAAAAATTCTGGTATTTCAGAGCAGAATTCCTGGTTTGAAGTTATGTTGGAAAACATTCATGAATAAATAGTGGAATTTGAGGGGGAGTGGAGGGAATTAACCATTACCTGGGCTAAATATTTCATAATTAGAGAATAACATTCAAAAAGTCATTGGTTAGAGTGAAAGGAGAAGAAAGAAAGAGAACCTTGAATCCTTATTTATTCCTCCATCAGTCCTGAAAAGTAAGTATTATTATTCCCATGTAACAGTCAGGGAATGGAATCCCAGGAATAACTGACAAACTGAGGCACAGGAAGAACATGATCAGGCCCAAGTCAGCTTAGCCAGTTTGGCTAAATTAATCCTTTCCTCCTTGACCATGAGCCCAGAAGTGCCCTGGTCAACCCCATTGTGTTATATTGAGGAAACTGAAGCCCAAAGATCTGAACATCTTGTCCTGGGACTAGAATCCTGGTGTGTTTCTCACTACAATTTGCCTCCTCTCAAAATAGGGTTTCACACCAATTCCCATAGCCCCACTTACCCCCAAACAACAACTGAACAGAATTAAAGATTTCAATGTCCTTGCTTTCTTGTTTATACCTACTTTATGCCAGTTGTATTTCGTTTGTAATTGTTTCTTTACATAAGAAAAGAGAGAGAGAATGAATCTTTAATTCCAGATCAGCCTTCACTTTTTACCAGCAGCAAGAACTATGGAAACATGCTTCTAGAATTTCCTAGGGAATCAGAGAGGAAAGGAACTTTTGTTTAAACATCAAGCATTAATGCTGCCCAGAGAGTAGGAACAGATCTTCACTGATACTAAATGTCTTGGGAGATTGTCTAGGATGGAAGAATGATTTAAGGCACTGTGCTAACAACAAATCCCACCCACTTCTTTTTCATACCTGCTAATGTGATTCTTTTTATTTATTTGTTACTTCAGAGACCAACAGAGAGCTCCCATCTGCTGTTTCACTTCCCAAATGCCTGCAAGAATCAGAGCTGGGTCAGGCTGAAGCTGGGAGCCAGAAACTGCATCTGGATCTTCCACATGCTGGCAGGGACCCAACATTTGAGCCATTAGCTTCTGCCTCCCAGGGTATACATTAGCAGGAAGGTGCTCTACAGAGAGGAACCAAGACTCAAATCTGGGTACTCGAATATAGGATGCAAGTGTTCCAACCCATGATTTAACCACTAGACCAAATGCCCACTGCTAGAGGGGTAATTCTTAAATTTTTTTTGGTGTGAGGGTTTTGAGGCCCTTTTAAGAATCTAGAGAAAAGAATAAACTGTCTTGCTAGAAAATGTGTTTTCTTTTTTTTTTTTTTTATTTTTCTTTTTGACAGGCAGAGTTAGACTGAGAGAGAGAGAGAGAGAGAAAGGTCTTCCTTCCATTGGTTTACCCCCCGAATGGGTGCTATGGCTGGCGCGCTGCACCGATCCAAAGCCAGGAGCCAGGTGCTTCCTCCTGGTCTCCCATGCGGGTGCAGGGCCCAAGCACTTGGGCCATCCTCCACTGCACTCCCGGGCCACAGCAGAGAGCTGGACTGAAAGAGGAGCAACCGGGACAGAACCGGCGCCCCAACTGGGACTAGAACCCGGAGTGTCAGCGCCGCAGGTGGAGGATTAACCTAGTGAGCCGTGGCACCAGCCAGAAAATATGTTTTCAAGTACACACACTTGTGAAACACACGTGAGTTTGAATTTGAAGACCCCTAGAATTAAGGATCAACTCCAACATGGGTGCACTGTCATATTCTGACCTTGTTGTTTTCCCATCTACACAGCCCTGGCCTGGCTGGATGTGACATGATAGCTAGTGAAGACAGGAAACAATGAGGAATAAAAGGGGCTCTGTCCTTCCTGTCTCCCTGGTTGCAGAAATCATGAACACAGTTTTCATAGAAGTATGCTTTTATCTGTGACCACTTTCTAGGGTATCATAAAGCCCATATCTCCAGTACCTTGTGACTAGGCTATGGGTACAGAACTCCTCACCTTACCACTTTAGGGAAATGTGTTTAATCTGTTCCAACCAACCAACTTCTGAGTGAAGCTTTGGAATTTAGCAAGTTGGGCATTTAGTAAGTTGAATACCGTCTGCTCCATTTTTGAAAGAGGAAGAGAGTCCTCTTGGTCATAAAATTGAATACAAGCCTAAAGACAGAAAAGGATGCACATTATGAGAAAGCATTTTTCTCAGTTTAAAAAAATCAAAATATACATTCCCACAACATTAGGATTCAGTTTCTTCAAGCTCCTCATGGTCTCTGTGGCATTGATAAGCATAGGAAAACTGCTACTTCTTCTAGCTGTTAAGAGTCTTTTTGTAGATGTAGATTTTTAATCTTTCTGCAAAGCTGAATAATCATTTATTTTAATGATCTGAAGCCACCTAAGATCACTGTTCTTTGAATTTGATTTTGATGCATAATGTCCTATAGAAAGCACAAGTAACAATGAATAATTCATGAATGATGTGGTATATTTATGATTTATTTACAGCCTAGAGAACATCAAACACACTATAGTCTGACTTGCCATTTAGGGAAAGAGGGTAGGACGGAACACAGGAGACATATTATAACGTTATAGATGACAGGAACCAAGAAACTTAGATATCTACTGAGAAATAAATTGAACAATGATGAACACAAAAAGTAGCTTTGAGAAATCTAGAAGTGTTAATAGATTGATTACTAATGCCATGAAAGAAATTATACAAGTCTATGCTGTTATATGTTATAATACTTTCTAGGCATTTTCTGAGTTAATTCCTCATTGTGTCTTGTGATCTTTTGAAGTCTTTCCTGAATATTCCAATTTCTTCATAAAATTTTGATTGTAGAAAACCCTAAGATACCTACAATAATGATGAGAGGAACTTAATTTTGTCAGTTTTCTAACTTTGCTCCAATTTTTGTTTTTGCAGACAGTCTGTTGAATACCACAGGTGTCTGTCTTCATTAGCAACCATGGTCTTCATTCTTAGCCCTCAGTTGGGAGGCTCTTTCAGATATGACTCCTTGCCAGTGGGCTCTTTGGTTGATTAAGTTATCCTACAGCTGATCCAACAAAGTTGTGAAGGGATGGAATGGGGGATGACATAGTATCTTCCATTGATAAAATTGTATCCTTCTCCACAAAGTGATGATATCAGTTAAAGAAAGAAAAGGATTAATAAAAATTATTTTAAAACCTTTCATGAGTTACAAAATGCAACCATGTGGGTTCACAGGCACCCTCCTCCTGGTCCTCAGCCCAAGAGAAAGTGTGAGAGCCCTGAGATGGGGATCAGATGGAAGTCTGGGTACCCTGGGTCTGGTTGACATGACAGCTGCAGGTGAGGTGAATTCTCAAAGCTGAAACATGGATTATTCTGAGGGTTCATTTCCATCAAGATCTGCCTTTCTCATGAAGTCACTCCAGTTGCAGACACTACCTCATTGGTGTTTTTGACTTTACACATGTAATAGCCTCTCTCCACCTTTTGAACAGAGAGAAACAATCACTCTCCCTGGAAATGAGACCTTAGCAAGTGGTCCTCAGAATGGATTTTATCCCTTTCCTTCTCTTCACTTTTAACTAATTCTTGTGGGAATTTATCTCAGTTCAGCCTGCTATAACACATTACAATAGCCTGGGTGCCCTGTAAATAATAAACATCTATTTCCTATGTCTCTGGAAGTGAGAAGTCGAAGATCAAGACTTAGTGGCAGATTTGATATCGGGTGAAGGTTCTTCTCCTGATTAGCAGATGGCCAGCTTCCTGCTGTATATCCTCAGTGATGGAGAGATAGATCATCTCTCTCATCTCTCTTCTTTTTCCCATTCATGGGGGCTCTACCTCTTGACTTCAGTATGTGCTACAGGCCTACCTCCAAACACTATCACATTGGGGATTTGGGCTTCAGCATGAACTTGATGGAAACACAAACATTCTGTCCTATTCCTCAGTAAAACAAAACAAACCCCCTAGCAATTCTGAGAAGACAAAAGACATCTGATGGGCTAAGACCATGGAGGTGGGTAAAGTCTAGGCCTCCAGGTGTAGTACAGCACTTGCCCATCCCACACTTTACTCTCCCATCTGCTGCATCACTGCCCATGGTTACCCCAGGAACTCAAGCATTCTAAGGCTTTGTGAGAAGCATGTCAGCCTGTATAGGCAATCAGAATAGCATTTAAAGTAACATAAATCAGGCCTCTTTTATCATGTCAAATTTTTCTGTATTCAAGCCTTTCATTAGAGCATGAAATCCACACTGAAAAGGTGATATCCACCACAGCGAGTACCCAGCTGGGCCCTCTCAGGAGGATCACAAATGAAGACAAACTGGCTGCATTAGATGTGTGGGGAAATAAATGGTTCCTTTTCACACTTCCCCTCCCTTGAGTTGTTGAGTTCCTCTGTGCGATATTATTAGCTTCTGTCTGTCTTTTTCCTTTAAGAGAAAGAATAAAGTTAGTTACTTTAGAAGAAGGAACAGAAGTCTTGCCAAACAAGGAGGAAAACTAGGCACTGTGGTGTATACAAGTCCCAACCCAATAGGAAAAAGTGCAGCGTCCCCCAAGTCACTGAAGCAGTGCATGTAGAGCAGAATAAACTGCTCACCTGGCCCCATACTCTGTCTGCTGTGGGCATCATAGGACAGGCATCGCCCACAATCTGGACACCCACTGAGCTGCTCTCAGCAGGCGGCTTAGAGTATGATATTTCTAGGGAGCTTGAATAGATCAACAGACCCTAACAAATGATCTCCAAACAGGCAGGATACTGAGGACCAGCTTTGTTGTGAATGAATCCATCTAAAACAGTAATGCAGTGGGGGTTGGATCTCTCAGAGATCAGCTTCCAGTGTTTGCCCCTGCAGTGTGGGGTGATGTGTGGGGATGGGGGACTTCCCATGAAATCTGCTTCAGCTAAGAGGGGATTTTCATCCAAACCTCTTTCTAGAGCAGAGTACCAGGATCAGGCTCAGTCTCCTATCACAACCTGTAGTGACCGGACGGCAATGCCTACAGCAGAGAAACCTGTGAGGTCACCCAGACTGCGGGCCAAAGAAAAACAGCTCACCCAGGCTATTGATTTCAAAATGCTGAAGTTCTCTGGTCTGTGTGATAAGCACAGTACAATGAATCTAGGGAATCTGACTTGGGCAGGAATTGATCAGACATGAGCTGGCACACAAGGAAAAGCAGTTTTCATGGATACAGTAAGCCCACTTGGTTAGTGTGGGTGGGCATCCTTAGGCTATGTCTGAGTCCAGCAGGAAGGAGGACTGTGATTAGCAATACTAGCAGTGGCTTCTCTGGGCTGGGGATGGAAGTGTGGTGGCATATGTGCCCACACAAGTCATTTCTGAGCCACCCAATGGCAGTGTTCTGGGTCAGGGAAGGTTGGAACGTAACATAGAAAGCTGAGGGTGTTGGACTGAAAAATCTGACCTTTATTTTATGGAAATTTGTGGTTCATTCAGTCAGAACAGTAGTTCTGAAAACATGGAAAGTAAATTGCTTTAGCAGGAACTGTATTCTCTGCTTAGCACTGGACCTACCCAGCTCCTTGTTCTCATTCAGCTATGGCTCACACTTACAGCATTGGAAGGTATTTGAGTGTGCAAGGCCGTTGCAGTTCTCAAAGCATGACTGTTGGATTGTGAGCTGAAAAATGACATCATCATAATCTATTTCCAGGAGATTTTTCTTCCAAGGATGTGAAAGTTGGATTGGGGGAATAAAAAGAATAGAAGTTGCTGGGGCCAGCACTGTGGCGCACTGGGTTAATCCTCCACCTGCAGTGCTGGCATCTCATGTGGGCACCAGTTCTAGTCCTAGCTGCTCCTCTTCCAGTCCAGCTCTCTTTTATGGCCTGGGAAAGCAGTGGAGGATGGCCCAGGTGCTTGGGCCCCTGCACCAGCATGGGAAACCAGAAGAAGCTCCTGGCTCCTGGCTTCAGATTGGCCCAGCTCCAGCTGTGGTGGACACTGGGGGAGTAAACCAGCAGATGAAAGACCTTTCTCTTTGTTTCTCCCTGTCATTTTCTGTAACTCTACCTGTCAAATAAATAAGTAAAATCTTAAAAAAAAAAAAAAAATGCTGGTGCCGTGGCTTACTTGGCTAATCCTCCTCCTGTGGCGCCGGCACCCCAGGTTCTAGTCCCGGTTGGGGCGCTGGGTATTAGTCCTGATTGCTCCTCTTCCAGTCCAGCTCTCTGCTGTGGCCCAGGAGGGCAGTGGAGGATGGCCCAAATTCTTGGGTCCCTGCACCCGCATGGGAGACCAGGAGGAAGTACCCAGCTCCTGGCTTTGGATCGGCACAGCGCCTGCCGTAGCAGCCATTAGGGGAATGAACCAACGGAAGGAAGACCTTTCTCTCTGTCTCTCTCTCTCTCTCACTGTCTATAACTCTCTCTCTCTGTTTCTCTCTCTCTCACTGTCTAACTCTGCCTGTCAAAAAAAAAAGAAAAAAAGAGTAGAAGTTACAATAGCCCCGAAAAATACTGGAACAATCCCCGTAAGAGTTATCCATACCTAAACCAGAACTGTGGAAATAGAAAAGAGAAAGGGCTAAGAGATGTGGCAGAAATGACACCAAGCTGTACTTTAAATATAGGGGATAGAGGGGAGAAAGTCTTCAAAAATGATGTCAACATATTAGACTCAAGGGACTGAGGAGAGATGGCTAGTCCGGTTAACAGACACAGGGAATTCAAAATGAGGAAGACATTTAAGCTGGTTTGTGAAGAGACTAGGAATGAGTGGGTGAATTTTAGAGCTCAGTTGTTCTGATGATACCAGTGTTACAGATGGACTCACTCACCACACAGCATTTCCCTGAGAAAAGCTGTGGGTTAGACTTTGTGTCTCATCCTAGCTTTTCTAAGACTAATGGAGGACATCCAATTTGGACAGCTGGCTGAGGTTAAAGGTTTAGTCTGTGGCCGTGGAACAAAGCCAAATCAACTAGGATGGAATCTGCGCCCTTGATCAGAAGAGCAAAGGACTAACTGGCAATCAGCTTCAGCCATTTCTGCTACAACATCTAATCAGATATTGGCTTCTTGTCCTTAGCCTTCCTGCCAGCTGGATGGTTGCCTGGCCTTGCTGCCTGGCCCAGCTATGGATAGAGGTCATACTGAACTTGCTCATCTCTCATCTCTATTCTGTTTCATCTCTCTTGAGCAAGGGGGGACGGGGGTTGACTGGGATGAATATAATAAGGTATGGGAAAATCTGGCTAGGTGAACAAACAAGTGTGTATACCATCTTGTAGGAGACCTAGTATTGTACTCTTCCTACCCCTCCAGTCTCTGAGCCCTACTCCATTAGCCAGGCATGAAGTTTGATAGTTGTAGTTGCTGTATGTACTTTACTTTGCATTCCTCATAGATGCTGATGTAAAGACCAACTCTGACTTCTTGAGTCCTGGTTCAGTTATTTTATCAATTAACTTATTAGCTTGGTACCAACATAATTATTTCTCATAGTTCTATATGTTGATTGGGCTGAGATGGAAGTCTTGGGGCATTCTCATGTAGCTGTGGATGGAATGGAACATCTAAAATGTTTCATTCACATGTCTGATCCCTTGGCAAAGACACTTAGAGAGGCTCAACTGGGCTACTGATGACTGGGTTTCTTGATCTCACCATATGGTCTCAGGACCTCTCCCTTTCCATACAGCCTCCTCACATGGTCTCTTCATCAGAATAGCTGAACATCCTACATGGTTCTGTAGCTTGACTGTGTTCCCTCAATTACACGTGTTGGAAACTTAATCCCAAGTTCATATGTTAAGGTGAAGTCTTGGTGATTGATATAATGAGTTTTCGAGGGGCCGGCGCTGTGGCTCACTTGGTTAATCCTCCGCCTGTGGCGCCGGCATCCCATATGGGTGCCGGATTCTAGTCCCGGTTGCTCCTCTTCCAGTCCAGCTCTCTGCTGTAGCCCAGGAAGGCAGTGGAGGATGGCCCAAGTGCTTGGGCACCTGCGCTTGGAAGAGGTACAGGAAGAGGTACCTGGCTCCTGGCTTCGGATCTGCGTAGCTCCAGCCATGGCAGCCATTTGGGGGGTGAACCAAAGGAAGGAAGACTTTTCTCTCTGTCTCTCTCTCTCACTGTCTAACTCTACCTGTCAAAATAAAAGAAAAAAAATAGTGAGTTTTCGAGGGAGTGGTTTGTTATAAAAGTGAGCTCTCTCTGGCATACTTCTCTGTCTCACCATGTGATAAATTCTACCATGTTATAACTCAGCAAGAAAGTCCTCACAGAAGCCAATCAGACGCTGGAATGATGCTCTTGGATTTCTGAGAATCCAGAACTGTCAGCTAATAAACCTCTCTTCTTCATAAATTTCCCAGTCTTAGATATTTTGTGAAAAAATACAGAAAACATACTAAGACAGTCACACAATACCCAGGGATTTACAAAAAACAAAAGCAGAAACTTCCATAACATCTGATGAGTTAGGTCCTAAACAGATACAACATCACTTCTGCCTTGTTCTGTTAGTTAAATGTATCATAGAGCATGCGTAGATCGGGAATAGGAAGAGACAACCTACTGGTGTCAATTTTGAGAGGGAAATTAATGGGAGGGGGATCATCTAATGCTTCCTACCTCCCTCAGGATAAAATCCCTTGAGGCCTTCTGTGAACTGCACCCGACATCCTCTGACCCAACTCCTCTTTCACTCCCGACATCCTCTGACCCAACTCCTCTTTCACTCCCGCCTTCCATCCCTACTTCCTCTGGCTCTACTGGACCCTTTTGCTTTCCTTGTGCCTTGGGAGAAGTGGGAGCAGAAGAAGGCATTCAAGGGAGTGCTGTTGGGAACCTGGGTGAGCCCTGCAAACGTATGGGCATCTTTCAGGAAGACAAGTATGGTAAGAGAATCCCAAAAGAGGAAGAACACTTGATAGCTCTGAGGATTCTAAAAGTTTCTGAATTGTATGGTTAGGACATAGAGTAGTTATTGGAGTATTATAGATGACAAGGTTAAAAGAGACGTGGAGGGGCCAGATCATGAAGCCAAGGAATTTTGCTTTTGTTTCCTACATTTGAAAAGTTATAAGCAGAAGAAACTTGATCAGATTTTCATTTAGAAACAGCACTCTTCGGCAGTTAAGGGGAACACTAGAATATGAAGAGATGCAAAAGTAGAGAGACCAATTAGGATATTATTAGGAAAAATGAAACAAGATATGGTGAGGGTCTTGGCAAGGATGTCTCTCAGCTGTCTGAATCTGTGCAGAAATGTGTTTTTTGGAAGCCCTATTGATAAGCAATTTAAAATATGTTATAAAACCTATAAGTCATGAAAGATGACTGTCAAAGATTTAGCAAATGGATACAAGCACTCCTAATTGTTTTATCCAGTTAGTACATGGAAAGATTCTTCACAATGTCTAGGTCCCATCTTCTGATCAGATCCAGGGAGGGAGAGGGAAAGCAGGCATGTACAGGGAAAAAGTAGTCAGTCCAGGTCCTCACAATTCAAAACGAGTTGGAGCAAAACATGTGAGGGTCACACACCTGTGCTTGAGTCTGTTTGAGGGAGGCCTTGCACTTCCGTTTAAGATCCACTTGGAAATTATTTTTACTGGAAAGTACTCATGTAATGTTGTTTTGTTTTTTAATCCCTTTAGCAATGGCTCCAGGAGAGTTTCCCTGTTTTCTACAGAAGAACAGCCCTGCTATTGTGCCTTGAACTGGAATGACTGATGGCGAAGGGGGCCAACCTTGGGTGCACTCACTGCTAGGGATGAAAGAGCTGCTTTGAAATTCTCGCCAACTGGTCCACAGTGTTTTCATTACTCCTGTGAAGCCTGACACTTAATCTGTTTAAAGGAGCAGCAGTCTGTGTCCCACACAGGATAATTAGCTGAAATAGTGCATCTTCTAGCTGTTCCAAAGCTCCCACAGGCTGATCGCCTACAGAAGTGAGTTCCCTAAAAATGTAAAAAGAAAATTCAAAAGGGTTGTAATAATACCAGCTTAGTCCTAACCCATGGAGAAAATGTGGAATAGTCAAGAATAATCTCTATTTTCGTGGTCTGTACACAAAAGCCTGGCTAGAAATTGAGGAGAGAGGGAAGAGAGTAAGAGCCAGAACCAGGGCAGGGTCTGTTCCACAAGTGGGTGGAGTAGGTTGATCGGAGAGGGACTGTCTTCTAATTGCTTTTCTTTTTAGGGCCTACAGAGTGTTTTTGTCTTATGAATAATAGCAAAGGTACCACTTTTTGAGGAAAATTGGTTAGGCTTCTTCCTATCGCCCTCCTTTCCCTTCCACCATCAATAGTGTTACCTGCAAGACCCCTCAAATCAGGAGGCACACATTATCAGCCTGCCCACTGGCCCATCCATCAGGGCACAATTTACAATCACTTCCTCTGAAATCCCCTTCTTCCGTTCATGCAGAATTTAGCTGTGGTACTGCCATCTGCTGTAAACTTGATCTTCATACCTTGTACTTCATGGTATTGTATATTTCAACAGGATAATCCTTGCACATGTGAATCATGTCCTATCTGTAAGATATGCCTATTATCTGATGGTGTAGTATTTGACTTGTTTGGATTTTCTCATCTTTGGATGTTTTGAGAATTCTACATACTTGAAGGACTTAAAATCAAATAAACATGTTCACTAGCTAGCCATTTTAATGGCCTCTTGTATGAAGTACCTGTCCATGTATTTTGCCTACTTTTCTATTGAGTTGCTTGGTTAAATTCTTATTTAAGTCTGCAACACTTGCCTCAAGTATCTTAAAGGAGAATGCTAGTCAGGAAAGTGGATCTCATTTTCCAATGCTGCACTTCCTTCGCTGGAGGCCCTGTGAACAAAGCTAGATTTACCAGGGCAGAAAAGATGGTACAGTTAAACAGACTTCAACGTTAAACAGTACCAGGTTTACATTTCAGTCCTGCTTTTTGGTTGTTGGTGACTTTGGACAAGGTTCTTAATTGTTTCCAGCCTTGTTTTCTGATCTGGAAGATGGGAGTAATGTTTGCCATGTGCCAGACTCCAAGTCAAGGCAAGGTCTCATTTAATCTTCCAAATAGCTCTGTTATAAATGAGCAGTTAATATTGTGTCCTCTTTACAGATGATAAACTAAGAGGGCCCACACAGCAAATCAGGATCAGGGGTGGATCAGGGTGCAGGCTGTCCCCAGGGCTCACATATGTAAACAATGTGTAAACTTCTTCCTTTCAAAAATCAAAAACACTGTTGTGGTGATAAGATGAGAAAGGCCGGGTAAAGAGCTTAGCTCAGTGCCTAGACTCTGTTAAGTGTGAAATACATAGTAGGATCTGCGAATGTAATTTTATTGTACTAATCTGTATTACCTCA
This sequence comes from Oryctolagus cuniculus, assembly GCF_051225735.1. NCBI lineage: Eukaryota > Metazoa > Chordata > Mammalia > Lagomorpha > Leporidae > Oryctolagus > Oryctolagus cuniculus. The sequence continues at coordinate 78,769,319 of NC_142877.1, read as the reverse complement.
TGGGCAGGCATTTTGAAAATTAGAGCTGGAGTCCTTGACCACTTCAGGAAACAACATAAGAAATCTCGTTAAGTCACAGGTGAGAAAATCATACATTGATATAGCTGGGATTGGAAATACCTACTGATAACACGAGCAGCATTTATAATCCTAATAATTAATTAACCTCTCTCCTTCCTCTCTCCCTCCCTTTCTCTCTGCCTGCCTCTCTCCCCTCATCCAGAAAATATTTACTGAGTGATTACTGTATGACAAGCCTGTTTAGGAGCTGATAACACATCAGTGAACACAACAAATTCCTTATACTATGAAGCTTCCATTCTGATCTCATGGTCTGGTCCATATAATAAACAAACAAATAAATAACAATGCAACATTTAGTAAGTATTGTGAAAATAAATAATGCGGGCCAAAAAGAATAGAGGTGAACATGCAGAGGACAATAAGGATTCGTATATGGATAGGGATGTCAGGGAAGGTGAGTTGGTTGAAGTAACCTTTGATTAGGCACCAAAGAAAGTGAGGAGAGTGCTGCTGAGACTTCTGAAGACCAAAGGTTACAAGTAGAAGGAAGAGCAGTTTCAGAGGCTGTGAAGTGGATGGAGGTGTATTAGAATATTCAAGATACATCAAGGAGGCCAGTTTGAAGTGGGTTGGGGGAAAAGATCATGGCAAAAAAGTGAGACCAGACAGGTGTGTATGGCCAGATCGAGGAAGGCCTCAGGAGTCAGATCAAGGATTAGTAAGAATCATTTTTGTACCATAGTGAAGAGCATAGTTTAGTAAATTCTCTGAGTTTGAATGTCTATAACCCTGAGCATTTTATTGCAACTCTTTGTGTCTTTGTTTCCTCATCTGTAAAATGGAATACATAATATTAAAATAGGCATGAGCAGATTCTGCTAATTTCTTGGCATCTGGGCAAAGAACTGAAATCAACACTTTTTTTTTTGCTTGAAGTTGATTCATGGAAGGCATTAAGCCTTTACTTACATTAGTACCAACAATGATATTGATGAGTGGTGTTTCAGAAATACTATACATAGAATATACAGAGTGGTGTTTCAGAATACTGTTGTGAGATAATTGAAAAAAGAGTACCGTTGGCTAGTGAGTGGTACCATTTCAGTTAACATGATTTGGCACATCACCAGTGAGTTTCCAGTGAGACTTGAGAACTGGTCTGGATCTGACCACACATCAAAATGAACTTTCTCCTAGATTGGACCACAGTATTTCATCAATATGGCTCAAGGATGTTGGGGCACAATAGGTTAAGTCACTGCTTGGGACACTGGAATCCCATATTGAAGCCTGGTTTGAGAACCAGCAATTCCACTCCCAGTCCAACTTCCTGCTAATGTGCATCCTGGGAGGCAGCAGGTTATGGCTCAGGTACTTGGAGCCCTGTCACACACATGGGAGACTCAGATGAAGTTCCTGGCCCCAAGTTTCAACCTGGGCCAGCTCTGGCTGTTGTGGATGTTTAGAGAGTGAAGCAGTAGGTAAAAGATTCTCTCTCCCTCTCCCTCTCCCTCTCCCTCTCCCTCTCCCTCTCCCTCTCCCTCTCCCTCTCCCTCTCCCTCTCCCTCTCCCTCTCCCTCCATGTGTTTTTTTTCTCTCTGTGTGTGTGTCTCTCTCTTTGTCACTCTGCCTTTCAAATAAAAAAGAAAAAGATGACTCAAGTAACACAAATGAAAACAAATGTAGGCCAAAAGATATAACCTATAAAAGATGGCAGGGCTTGATGGAATAACACTACTTTGGTGTTCTAATGTGCAGTATAATTAGATTTCAGGTCTTAATCCTTCTGAAAACAACACAGACAAGTACATAAGATCAAGATTTTAATTCTGAAAATAGGATGCAAATAAATATTTTGTGAGGTTGTTCTTTCTTATTGAAGGGTGACCTCTACTAAAAAGTGTGCACTGAGCTCTGATGTATTTGGCCATATCAAAGTCTTCCTTTGAATTTTTTCCAAAGTAGAAGAAGAAACACAGGTGAGGAGGAAGGTGGGATTTATTTGGTACCCATCTTTTCCAATGCAGTATACATTGTAAATTTTAAAAGATTTATTTATTTGAAAGGCAGAGAGTTACAGAGAGGTAGAGGCAGAGAGAGAGAGAGAGAGAGAGAGAGAGAGAGAGAGGTCTTCCATTTGCTGGTTCACTCCCCAAATGGCTGCAACAACCAGAGCTGGACTGATCCAAAGCCAGGAGCCTGGAGCTTCCTCCAGGTCTCCCATGTGGGTGCAGGGGCCCAAGGACTTAGGCCATCTTCTGCTGCTTTCCCAGGCCATAGCAGAGAGCTGGATTGGAAGAGGAGCAGGCAGGACTCGAACCAGTGCCCATATGGGATGCCAGCACTGAAGATGGTGGCCTCATCTACTGTGCCACAGTGCCGGCCCTGCATACATTGTATTTGCATCTCTGACTGCCTCAGTTAACCAGTAGTCCAAGCCTGAACAGATTATTTATTTTTGCCAAGGTAATAATTAAATGGCTAGAGTAGAATTCTTTAAAACAATTTTTAAAAAATATTTTATTAGAGGGAAGAAGGGAGAGAGAGAGAGAGCGAAAGACCTCCCATTTGCAGGTTCACTCACCAAATGCCAGGGAGTTGAGCACTTAATCTAGGTCTCCCATGTGAGTTTAGGAACCCAATTACTTGAGCCATCACCTGCTGCCCCCCAAGGTGCACATTTGCAGGAAGTTGGAATTAGGGGTAGAACTATGACTCAAACCCAAGCACTCTGATATGGGATGCAGGCATCCCAACTGTCTTCTTCACTGTTGCACCAAACACCTGTCCCTTGAGCAGAATTCTTTCACTACAATCTGTGGTAAGGGTTCTTTGTGATTATAGGCAGTATTTAAAAAAAAAAACATTATTTATTCATTTGAAAGAGTTAGAGAGAAGGAGAGAGAGGGAGAGCGACATCTCCATCTGCTAGTTCACTCCCGAAATAGCAGCAATCGCCCTGGGCTGAGCCAGGTCAAAGCTAGAATCCAGGAGCTTCTCCTGGGTCTCCCACACAGGTGGCAGGGGCCCAAGGACTTGCTCATCTTCCGCTGCTTTCTCAGGCTAGTATCAGGGAGTTGATTTGCAAGTGGAGCAACCCATAAGAGATGCTGGCACCACAGATGGTGGCTTAACACACTGCGCCACAGCACCAGCCCAGTTTAGGAAGTCTTGCTCTATTTTCATCTATTCAATCATCAGTTCATAAAACTCTAATAGGTTGGCCAGAGCTGTTCAGAATTCCACCTTCTGGCTGCTTTGCTCTTCTATCCAAAACAAGAAGAGTCATGAGCCAGGTTTCTGGGAGGTCCAGTCCTAGAGCATGACTTTAGACTAGTCTGTCTTGGGCACAATGCTCTGCTGATACTACTCTGGACAGCTTTAATCACTAGAGGCCAAATAAGATGGACCTGGGCATTAAGGTTATCCAGTAATAGTTCAAAGATAAAAATCAGGGATGCTCTGGACCCGGAGACACTCACAACTCCTCTCACTCCTGCCACATCTCTTCATTTTGCTTCCTACAGGGAAGAACTTGGCTGTCGTTCCCCCTCTTCGTGGAGGAACGACACTAAACCCTGCCTAGGCTTCCTATCCGAGTCACGGCACCATTATGTCGCTCCCCCTCTTCATGGAGGAACGACACAGGACCCTGCGCTGTTCTTTTGTCTGCTCGGCCCTTCCCAGGTTTGCTGCTGGTTCTTCCCGGGTTGGCTACCGTCCCTTCCACCTCCATGGAAGGGCGGTTCCCCCTGCCACTTTCCCCACTTCCGCAGGGGAGCGGCACACCGCCGGCCGGCTCTCTCGGGGGCTGCTCAGGTGTTCCCCTTAGATGTTCCTGGTGCATGTTGTCTCTCTCCTCCTTTATAGTCCTCTTCCACCAATCCCAACTCTGCTACCCACACGCCGAGTACGCTGCTCTCCTCCAATCAGGAGCAGGTCCTACAGTTTATTGGTTGAACTGGAGGCAGCTGTGTAGAAGCTGTTTCCTCCTCTCCCAGCGCCATATTGTGGGAGAGCAGATGCATAGAATAAGTCTTAATTCCAGTAACTTAGTCTAGTCCGAGTTGCTCCCAGTTGCTCCCCACACTTGGCCATCCAAGTCTCTGTCCCTCTGTATTCCTGACAAGCAGCATAGATTTGATGGACCAAGAAGGCATATTCACAGGATACCAGCAGCTGGGAAGTAGAGTTCCTCTGAGAGTGAGGAAGGCTCTTGTAGGATTTGTTACTAGTAGTAGACGAGTTTTTTTCAGGTACCAGCTTATCCAGGGCGTAAAACACTGGACCAGTGAAGAGCCGTGAAGGCCAGGACAAGCTCCTCAGTGCCCTCAACCTTGTGGATCTGGAGGCTCTCTCAGCCACTTCTCTGGAACATCAGCCAAGGAAGTCAAGCCAGGAAGATGAGATCACTGTTGCTTTATTAATGTCCCACGTGTAACAAAAGTGGGTGGTAGGAAAAGCTCTCTTTCCAGAGAACGCTCTGTCTTAATGCTTAGTCAATCCAAGACAAGTACATTTCAAAATGTGCAATGTTTCAGCAGGAGGCAGGTGCAGGCCGGCAGTCCTTTTTCTGTAATTCCAAAATCCAAGAAGCCCTGAAATCAGGGGCTTCTTTGTCACTCTGGGGCCAAAACTCCCTTGGTGGCAAAAACAGTTCTGACCATTAGTTGTGTCTCAAAGCTCCTACTCATTGCTATCACATAGTTGTGTATGTATGAGTCATTTTGGAATTTAGGTTTAATTTTCATTCTTTGAAAACAGTTAAGCTGCCCCTGTAGTGAGGAGAAGAAAAGGAAGAAAAAGAAGTACCAGTTGTCATCAATAATGCAGACAGTAAAGGCCTTACAAGGGGTAAGCGATTGTATCTATCTTCATGAAAAGTAGGATATCAGAATCAAAGCAAAAAATGACTATAAAAACACAATGGAAAAATTGCAGAAAATTTCTTGTGCAGTGATGACCAAAAATTAATGAAAATAGGAAAACATTCCAAAGGGCAAAGAGTGCAGATTATGGTGATGTGATAAGTGGACCTGACAATGAATAAAAAAATCTGTGCCACTAGCTTCTTGCTCACAAGGCAAAAAGTACTGCAGAAATTGAATCTTGAAAGCAATGTAGGGACTGCTGTCGTGATGCAGTAAGTTAACTTGCCGCCTGCAACACTGCTGTCAGGTATCAAAGTGCCAGTTCAAGTCCCAGCTACTCCACTTCTGATCCAGCTCTCTGCTAATGCACCTGGGAAGGCAGCAGAAAATGGCCCAAGGTCTTGAATCCCAGTCACTCACATGGGAGACCTGGATGGAGTTCCACATTCCTGGCTTTGGCCTGATGCAGCCCCAACCATTGTGAGTCCTTGGGGAGTGAACCAGTGGATGGAAGATTGCCTGTCTCTCTCTCTCTCTTTCTCTCACTGTTACTGTGTCTTTCAAATGAATAAAATAAATTGCTAAAAAGAAAGAAGAAAAAAGGAAAGAAATTTAATACAATATAAATACAAATTATATTTAAAAGAGATTTATGTTAAAGAATTGTTCTCATGTGGTTTTGAAGTTGGTAAATCCAAACTCTTTGGGGCAAGTCAGGGATTTTATATTATAGTCTGTGAGCAGAGTTCATCCTTCTCCAGGAAATCCCAACTTTTTCATTTAAGGACTTCAAGTAATTGGATGAGGCCTATATACATTATCAAGAATAATCACTGGGGCTGGTGCTGTGGTGTAGTGGGTAAAACCTGCAGTGCTGGCATCCCATATGGGCACTGGTTCAAGACCCAGCTGCTCCACTTCTGATCCAGCTCTCTGCTATGGCCTGGGAAAGCAGTAGAAGATGGCCCAAGTCCTTGGGCCCCTGCACCCGTGTGGGAGATTCAGAAGAAGCTCCTGGCTCCTGGCTTCGGATCGGCACAGCTCCGGCCATTGCAACCAATTGGGGAGTGAACCAGCGGATGGAAAACCTCTCTCTCTCTTCTTCTCTCTCTTCTTCTCTCTCTGTAACTATTTCAAATAAATAAATAAATCTTTTTTTAAAATGAAGAAGAAGAATCACTTTATTTAAAGTCAGCTGGTCAAGATGTTAACTACACCTACGAAGTACTTTCACAGTGACATATAGACTAGTGTTTGACCAAACAACTGACCATAGTCTAGCCAAACTTACACATACATTTGAACCATCACTGGGGTGGGTGTTGTGGTGCAGCAGGTTTAGCCACCATTTGAGACACCCATATCCCATATTGAGATGCCCATATCCCATAGCCTTGGCTCCTCTGCTTCCAATTCAGCCTCTTGGTAATACATTAGGAAACAACAGATGATGCCCCAAGTAGTCCTTGAGGCCCTGCCACCTACATAGACCCAGATGAAATTCTGGAGTCCTGGCTTCAACCTAACCCAGCCCTGGCTATGTCAGGCCTTTGGGGAATGAACCAGCAGATGAAAAATCGATCAATCTATCTATCTATCTATATATCTTTCTATATAAAATATGCCATTCAGATAAATATATAAATAAATTTAAATCATTATTGCTGCCTACAGAATTTAAGAGTAGCATGATGTAAAATACTTTAAAAATGTGTAATACTATGGGAGAACCAGAAGTAGCTCCTGGCTCCTAGCTTCAGATCAGCACAGCTCCAGCTATTGCAGCCAACTTGGGAGTGAACCAACAGATGGAAGACCTCTCTCTCTCTCTCTCTCTCTCTCTCTCTCTGCCTCTCCTTCTCTCTCTGTGTAATTCTGACTTTCAAATAAATAAATAAATAAATAAATCTTTTTAAAAATGTGTACGCTCCTATTGATACTGAAACAACTAAAATCTTGATAAACTTGTTAAAATAGTGTCTGTGGTAAACTTAGCCCTGAATTTATTTATAATTTTGGTGATAAAACTCTACATTTGTACTAACGTTTCCCTTTATCACCAACTGTAAAAGAAAAGTCACTGACAATGGCTCATGACAAAGCACCTACAGGTTTTAATGACACTAAATACAAGTGACCTGATTGGGTGTGCCATGCTGCAGGAATATAAAATTGACAGGCCCTGGGGAAATCCTACATGTAATGAATTTGAAAAGTGTGTGCAATTTACCTGTGTGACGGTAAGTAAACAACAAAGAATAGGTAATTAGAGAAATATTTTATGATGATTCAATAACCACTTTGTACCAGCAATATATGTGCTTACTGCATGCAAGCTGGACTGGAAGAAAACTGTAAAGTTATGTTGCTGCTGGAAATGGCTTCGCAAACTCCTGCTGAATTTCTTGCATAATGTTTTCAGCTGTTCTTTTCCTCCCAACATGACTTCAGTGGTATAACCTTGGGACCAACAGATTTTACAGACTATGAAGAGCAAGTGACAACACTTCTTTCCAAACTGTATACTTGTTCCAGTGAACAGATGCCAAAGAAGCTAAGATATGCTAAAAGAGGTGAGTCTTAAAAATGCCATGATGGAGCTGTCAACGCTCAGAACAGCATTGGTAAATCAACTTTCATAAGTCCAGGCACAGACCTTTTCCAAATTTTGTTGGTAAATAAAACTACCAACAAAGTCAGAAAGATTTGGGATCATTAATCTAAAAATTATATCAGTCTTTGTTACCACACTGAGTATTTTTTGGCTGAATATGTCAGAATGAGACGATATTAAGACAGACTGATTATTGATAGTGATATAGTTGTATGTATTCAGTGAACAGAAAATTGCTCAAATGTGATAATCTAAGCTTGAAGATAATGGAGGTGATGATGATTGTTGTGGGTTGAGTAGGACTTGTCTCCCCAAAACTCATGCAGATTTTTAAACTCGAATGCCTTAATGACCAATGGGTTAAAGGTGGAGACTTGATCTAATTACCCACCTCTGAGAGGTGGGTAAGATGGGGTAAGGTGGGAGATCTTTGGCTCATTGGAGGTGTGCCTTCAGAGGTTGGTTCTCATGAGAGGGTTGATTATTTGAGTCAAGTTCTGTCTATCTGTGCTCTTTCCTGGTTCACCATGTGGTTGTGCCTCTGCTCCTAACATGTACAGCCTCTACGGACACTGACTGAGCTATGAGGCCTCTTGATCCTGAATTGTAACCTCCAAACTATAAGCTGAGATAAACCTTTTCTTTCCCAAGAAACTCTTCTTGGCGGTTTTAGTTAAAGTAACAAAAGGCTGGCTAATACAATGATGATATTATGAATGTAGGTGAAAAACTCAATATAGATAATCTGGTGGTGGTTATTTAATGTGAGATGAGTTCATTGCTAGCCTTGAATAACATGTTTCCAACAAAGATAGCATAATCCTTGATATTTAATCAATAAATTGATTAAGTAGAAATCCATATTAAGGAAATAAATGACATGAGAGAAAGTTTTATTTTATTTAAAAACATTTTTGATCCAAATCATTTCCTCTGACTCTGGTTTTCCTGGGAAGTTTTACTGATCTCATCTGGACTCACTTGTACATTTGCAGTTACATGAAACTTTACACAGAGCAGAAGTGTCCAAGATGATATCATTCATACGTCAAAGCAGTTGGTGCTCGCTCCAAACTGGAGTGAATCAGCTTACATGCAAGAGGCCTCTCCTCCTCCAGTAGGCAACATTGAGTTTCCTCACAGTACAGGATTCCACACTGGTGACGTAGGTGCCATAACACAGAGCTTCGGCCATTATACAGCAACATTTCTCCACATTCTCCTGGTCAACACAAGTCACAAAGACAAGTCAGAATCCAAGGAAGTAGGGGAACAAAGTCTACCACTTGATAAAAAGATGTATAGTGGCATGAGAGTGTTTATGGCTCCACAATGTCTCATTTCCAGGACTCATCCTTCCTTTATAGAGATGTGGGTTTCTCTCTAGGGTCATTTTTCTTCTACCTGAAAAAGTTTAGCATTTTTTGTAGTTCAGATACTCTTCATGATGAATTCTCTCAGATTTTTCTTATTGAAAAGGATTTTGCCTTCACTTTTAATGGATAATTTCACTGCATATAAAATTACAAGCTGATCATTTTTTTCTTTCAGAACTTTAAAAATGTCATTTCACTATTTTCTAATTCCCAAAGTTTCTGACCAAAAGTCTCATTTTGTACTGTATCTGTTTTTCTCTGGCTGATTTTAAGTTTGCAGTTTATCACTAATTTTCAGTAATTTGATTGAGATGTCTTGGTGAGATTTTTTATGTATCCTGCTTGAGATTCATGGAGCTCCTTGGATTCTTCTACTGTGGTATTCTCAAATGGTTTCCAAGATCCCCACCTGCTGGAATAGAAATCTGGTGTAATATTCTCCCTTTGAGATGTGAACTACGAATATAATGGGATAGTTGCTCCCAGAAGTACATTATATTTAGTGGCACAGTTCTCCCTAGGAAAGAGACATGATGTTTGGTTGACCTGACCTAATCATGTGAACACTTACTGGGGAGTAGATGTCCCTGATGAGAGAGATTTGAAAGGTGAGAGGGATTTGGTGCAAGGATGACTCTCTGTTGTTGACTTTGCAAATGAAGGGGCAACAGGGCAGGGACACGAGAGAGAATCTTACCTTTTGAGAACCTTATTCCTGACCTATGATGTGGTGACTAACTATAACCTGATGACTGATATATTCATTTCTATGAGACAGTCTGTTGAACGTGTGTGTGTGTGTGTGTGTGTGTGTGTGGATAAATAGATAGATAGATCCTTCTTTTAGGTAGCTATGTAGATATTAGTCCATGTGTGTGAGAGGGACCAAAGAAAAATGGGAATTTGTGTGTGATTGAATGAGAGAGGAAATGTAGATGGAAGCCTTGGGAGCAAGCCAGCATTTACAGATCAAAAGTCTTGTTGTTCAATAACCTGGTTGGGTGGATCCCAGCCCTCTGGGGGTAGGGTGGGAGAAGAGGAACTTATGGGAATCTTCCTTACATGTATCAAGGGGGTTATTATGTTCATAATGAAGTTCTGGGAGGATTTTTAGGAATTCTGTATCCAGGAAGCCCTCCACCCAGCAATATCCTGGAAAGGGTGTGGGGGAAGAGAAACAGAGGGCCCATACTCCAAATCCATAACAACTCTAGTCTGATTGCAGACTGGACTCCCAGTTCCTGAGATGCCCGTGTGGTCTGTCAGGTGTATTCTCTTCTTGAAAGTTTGCTAGCAAGCTTATCACTACTTTCTGTCTCATAGTTAAATTCCTTCTTTTCTTAAAAAAAAAAAAGATTTATTTATTCAAAAGGCAGAATTACAGAAAGGCCAAGGCAGAGAGAGAGAGGTCTTCCATCCACTGCTTCACTCCCCAAATGGCCACAATAGCTGGAGCTGAGCCGATCTGAAGCCAGGAGCCAGGAGCTTCTTCCAGGTCTCAAACATAGGTGCAAGGGCCCAAGGGTTTGGGCCATCTTCTGCTTTCCAAGGCCATAGCAGAGAGCTGAATCAGAAGTGGAGCAGGGATCAGTTCTGCGGCGTAACAGGTTAAGCCGCCGCCTGCAGTGCCGGCATCCCATATGGGCACTGGTTCAAGACCCAGCTGCTCCACTTCTGATCTAGCTCTCTGCTATGGCCTGGGAAAGCAGTAGAAGATGGTCCAAGTCCTTGGGCCCCTGCACCCATGTGGGAGATTCAGAAGAAGCTCCTGGCTCCTGGCTATGGATCGGCACAGCTCTGGCCATTGCGGCCAATTAGGGAGTGAACCAACAGATGGAAGACCTCTCTCTCTCTCTCTCTCTCTCTCTCTCTGCCTCTCCTCTCTCTGTGTAACTCTGACTTTCAAATAAATAAATAAATATTAAAAAAAAGAAGTGGAGCAGCCGGGACATGAACCAGCACCCATCTGGGATGCCGGCCTCACAAGCAGCAGTTTTACCCGTACGCCACAGCACCAGCCCATTTGAATTCTTTCTTTTGTGAAGACAAGAACCCCCAAGCAACTTGTTTCCTTTAACACTTTAACTTTAATTTTTTCAGCCTATAATCAAAATTTTACTAGAAATACTAGAGTATGTTATTTATATTTTAACATTTCTTTATCAATTTATTACTATCTAAACAAGCTCTGATATCATTTATAGTCTTTAGTTCACCTACTTTGAATAATTATTTAATCACAGAAATATTAATATGCTTATTTGGCAGCCTGAGTGGCTTAAACAAGCCATTTATTTCTCACGGTTCTGAAAGCAAAGCAGTCTAAGATCAAGGTGTCACCTGATTCAGTGCCTAGTGAGGGCTCTTCCTGGCTTGTAGACTGCTGCCTTCTCGTGGTGGCCTCACATGATGTAGAGAGAGAGCTCTCCGGTGCATTGCCCTCTTGTAAAAGCACACCAGTTCTATCAGCTCAGGGCCGCACCATATGACCTAATTCAGCCTTAATCACCTCATTAAAGGTTTTATCGCTAATACTGTCACATGGAGCGGGGAGTGGTATTAGAGTGCTCCAGTACAACAGAAACAATAGAAAGTTTTAGACACACGCACACATGAGCAAACACACACACACGCGCACACACACATAAGGGTGCTTCAAACATTCTCTGGAAAAGGGGAGTTAAAAGATAAGATTGTTTGGGTGCAAAAAAAATGAAATACAAAAATGTATATTTTTAATACAAGTTCTTATTAACTTTTTGAAGACTCCTTGTATGCACAGACTTCTAAGTCTTTTTGCACCAGGAGTAGACATTTGGCCTGGCACTTGAGATGCTGGTTGGCATGCTTATACCCATAGTAGAATGCCTGGATTCAAGTCAGAGCTCTGCTCCTGATCCTGGCTTCCCGCCGCGAGATAGCCATGATGGCTCAAGTAATTAGGTTCCTGCACCCATGTGGGAGATCTGGATTGAGCTCCCAACTTCCAGCTTTATCCTGGCCCACTCATGGGCACTGTAGGCATTTGGGGAATGAACTAGTGAGTGGGAGCTTTCTCTCTTTCTCTCCCCACACCCACATTTCTTAAATAAATGAATAATTTTAAAATTGCACTAAAATGAACTTATCTTTTAGTTACATTTTCCATTAGCTTTTTGAATTACACATATATATAAAATGAGGAATTGGTTCACATGGTCTCACATGACTAAAGAGGCTAGAGACCCATTCCAAAGACCTGAGAACCAAGGAGCTGATCGTTTAAATCCGAGTCTCCCTGTAGGAGAAGGCTGATATTCCAGTATAGTAGGCAGGCAGAAGTGGGGGGTGAGATAGGAGGATGGGGGTTGCGGAGGAATCCTCCAGGGAGTTGGGTGATGCTCACCCACATCAGGAAGGCAATGTACTTTCCTAAATCCACCAGTTCAAGTGTTAATCTTACTCAGAAAAACCCTCACAGACACCCCCGGAAATAATGCACATGTAAAATTACCCATCACAGGGAATTCAGGCTTCAACATATGAGTTTTGAAGGTGCACAATTCCATTCATAGCATCTGCAGGCCCCACTAGCGATACTGTGTAAACTATAGTATATGAATGCTTAACCTTTCTAAAAAGGAACATCTAGCCATAAAGGTTTGGGCCAAAATTGTTGATCTATTTAAAAATAGCCTGTAATTTCTTTGCTTGACGAGTTGAGATTATAGCACGGTTACCCAGAAAATGATAAACTTTTAGAAAAATAAAAGGTATTTCAGAGCAATGCTGTCTCCCTTTGAGCTCTTTTTTTCTAAGGAGGATGGAGGCTTTTAGGAACCAGATGAGAGGAGTCTAGACGATCTCGACTATGTTTGCATTTCAGTCTGGAGCCCACTCGAAAGTCATGCAGGTCCCCAGAGTCTCACAAGGAACAAGGCAAGGCAGTGACTCTCATTCCAAAGACATGTTCTTCCGGGTCTAGCCCTCCTATCTACCCCAGCCCTGCCTCCACTTATTGGTAGTGTCCTTGAGCAAACCTCACCTCAAATGTGATGATAATGACACTGTTTACCTTAAGAGTTATTGTGAGGATTTAATGTGATGATCGCCACGAAGTGCTTAGCATAGTACCTGCTTTCAATAAACATTAGCTATTACTGTCACTGCTTTTGTTAGTAATATTAAAAGTCAGAATATTCAGTCTTTTCCATTAAGGTGAAATTGTCTCTGCTTGTAGATGATGATATGATCTTATACAAAGAAAACCCTAAAGATGCTATCAATAAATTGTTAGGCCTAATAGAATAAATTTAGGAAAGCTTCAGGGTACAGCATCAATATATAAACATGAATTTCATTTCTATACACTAACAACAAACTCTATGAAAAAAATCAAGAGACCAATTGCATTTACAATAGCATTAAAAAGCCACTTAAGAATATACTTAACTAGGGTTAAATATCTGTACACTAAAAATTATAAAACATTGACAACAGAAATAGAAAACACAAATAAATGGAATGATACTCTATGTTTGTGGGTTGGAACAATTAACATTTTGTAAATGTATATATCATCCAAAGTGATCTATGGATTCAGTGCAATCTCTATCAAAAATGCAATCACATTTTTCACAGAAATAACATCCTGAAATTCATGTATAACTGCAAAGACTCAATAGCCAAAGCAATCTTGGAATAAAAACAGAAGCATAACTGGAGGCACCATCTAACTCGATTTCAAAATATATTACAGAACCTTAGTAATGAAAATTATATTAGAACACCCCTTTCCTGGATTTCCCCTGAGGCCCCAAATTCAAAAACCTCTTGTTATGTTTCCCCATTCATTTCCTGAAGTTTCCCTGTCTTATGCTTTAACAATGAGTCTGATTTTTTTTTTAAGTTCCTGCTTTCTTAGGAGAGCTTAAGACATGATCACACATGCACAAAGGGAATACAGAGCAGAAAACTGTGAGTCATGCAACCTGAACATGTGCAGGAGGAACCTATGCCGTGGAACCAAAGAGACCAAGTACAACTGATACAAAATGCACCAGAGCCTCTTTGGATGCAAGAGGTCCATTGAACAAGGAATTCTGGAATGAAAAACCCATCCTGCTGTGCTAATCTAATCTTAAGCCCTTCCAAGTAGAACTTATCTGCCAGTCTTTCTGCTTTTCCTACCTAATCCATAAAGCTTTCCCCAGATCCCCAGCCAGGGAGGCAGACTTGAGTCATATCCTCCTGCCTCCTTGCTGGCAACAATAAATCCTTTATCTTGTCAGGAGACTGATGTTACAGATTGGTTTTGTGCACATTGAGCAATGTACCTTCCACATTCAGTAACCAAAACAGCGTGGTACTAATACAAAGCAAATATATAGACCAATGAATCAAGTCAGATTTATAGTCAACTAGTCTTCAAAAAAGGTGCCAAGAACACAGAATGGGGTAAGGAGAGTCATTTTAATTAATGGTGTTAGGAAAACTGGATATTCACATGCAAAAGAATGAGATTGGACTCTTATGTCATATCCAAAAATCAACTCAAAATGAATTAAAGACTTAAATGAAGGAAATCAGGAAAGAAGGAAATTCTGTAGGCAAAAGTCCTCCTTCCTGCTCTTCTCCCATCTTTGTGCCTCTCTATGGTGCTCTGATTTTGCCTCCCAGAGGTGATCCACTTTCCTTCTTTCAACTTCATTGCATCTGTAGCTCTCAGGAGACTTCACATTCACCAGCTCTAAGAAGGACAACAGGGAAGGAAAGAGCAGCACTTCTCAGAGGCAGAATTTTAGAATATTTAGAATATTGTTTTCCTGATGAGGATGGTCCTCCTCCCTTTTCCCAGAGATGCTTGTCTACCTAAAGAATCTCTAGAAAATTTGATATTTTCCCACTATAATCACCTTTGTGAACTTCTGCACTAGGCTCCAACAGATCAGGCCAAACCAGAATGGAGGTCTTCATGCTGGGTACCACATAAATGAACTGAATTTAGAAATGGATCAGTTCAGGGCAGGCATTCGGGAAAGTGGTTATGACACTGTTTGAGATGCCTACGTCCCATATCTGAGAGTTCCAGCTCTCAGAGCAGCATTGTGGCACAGTGAGTTAAGCTGCCATATGCATCACATGTCAGAGTACTGGTTCTAGTTCTGGCTGCTCTGCTTCTGATACAGCTCCTTGCTAATATACCTGGGAAATCTGTGGAAGATGGCCCAAGTCTTTGAGTCCCTGCTACCCATGGGGGAGACCCAGATGGAGTTCCAGGCTCCTGGCTTCAGCCTAGCCCAGCCCTGCCTATTGTGGCTATTTGAGGAGTGAACTAGCAGATGAAAGATCTCTTTCTCTCTGGATCTTCCCCCTGTCACTTTTCATTTCAAGTTATTAAGTAGCAAATGATAACTCAAGTACTTGGGCACTTGACATCTATGTGTGAAAATCAGAATGAGTTCTGTTCTTCTGGCTTTGACCTGGCTCAGTACCAATTATTGCACGAATTTGGGGAATGAATCAGCAGGTGGGAGATCTTTTCTCTTTCTGTCCCTGTGTATCTCCATCTCTTTGGCTTTCAAATAAATAAAATGAAAAAGGGCCAGTTTTCAAAAAAAAAAAAAAAACCAAGATATTCACAGCAACAAATCTGAGCAGACCCAGTTCATCTGAGCCAGCATGAAAAGGAAGTACCCTCTGCTTCAGTCCATACAAGGAAAACTGAAATAACTTGTGTAACTCAATCTGCTTTGAATACTGTGCTGTTTCTTTGTTTCTGTTCCAACCACCTTAGAAAAACCGATGTTCTACCACATATGGATGCGAGCCTATTTGTGGATGGGTTTCTGCTCAATTCATAAACACTAATAACAGCCAAGTAGCTCTTTAAAGTCAGTTTGTTAAAATTTTGTTCTGTAACACCATATACCCCATTTCTTGTGCCCAGCACTATTATAGAACATCCCCAAACTTGGTTAGATGAATTGCTACAGAACCTCCAAACTGGGTCTGCTCACCTGACATGCAGGAAGCCAGTTACTGACACTGGGGTGATGAGAGAAGCTAGATTTTCCCTGCAAAGTATGGAAGAAGGAACCAGGCAGCTCTCACTTAATTCCAGGGCTGTTCAAGGGGCTAGTGGTGAAAGTGCTTATAGATTGTAGTTGGGGTTGTAGGCTCATGTGCAGCATGTGTGCAGGTCCCTGGTTGGTTGGTGTTGCATGTGGCCTTCCTTTGATTGTCTGGTGGTACCATTTTCTTTAGGGAATTTGGATGATGTCAAAGTGTGGGACCTCCATGCAGGTGGTAGTTATTTTTGCTCAGGGACTGAAGTTTCTGGAAAAGAAACTCCCCAAAACAAGACCAAACATCAAGATGTTATGTATAGGGAAAATAAATGACGTGATGGGTCTGTTATCTGGGGACCTTGTGGGGCCAGTTTATCACTTCCTCAGTCCGGTGAGTTAAGTTTTAGTGAAAACAGGGCAAGAAAAACTTCAACCTAATGGAGAGAGGCTAGGAGAACATGGAAAACTAGGCCCTGATGGTTCTGGCATCTGCAGTCAGGGCACTGTGTGGGGGCTCGGGTTCAGCACCACCACCTCTTTCCCGTCACTATCTTTGTTACTTTCTAAAGCTGAGTGGATCCCATGGACCCCACAGTGACTATGGCACTGACCTTTGAGCTCTTGCTGGGACAAGCCGGGAAACAGAAAGGTGCCCTTCTGCCAAAACAAATTTCTTATCTGATCACAAGTGGCTTACATTTCTTGACTTGCTCTATCCCATTCAATCCCTAGTCACAGTTATTGTCTAATTGCAAACACTTTCGAGACAGTGTTTAAATTCATACTAAGATTCAAGTAAACTTTAACATAGAGGGCAGATTTTCCTAAGGGAGGAACACACAGAGTTTTCATCAACTATTTTCCTAGAGTTCTGGAAATCTCTCTTCTTATTTGTTGTAGGACAGATCTATAGAATAAGTTCTTAGAAATATGGCTACAGATTTCCCTCTATTCAGTGTGATAGAGTGTGGTGATTTCGGTGTTGAAACAGCCACAGAGCAAGTTGGAACTGACCTCAGAGAACGGACCTTGATGGTTACTTCAGAGCAGTGTCAGGCCACTTCCTGTATTACACTGGATCAATTGTCCACCCTAGTTTCACAGACTGCCTACATTAGTGTTTCCTGTTTATGTCTTTCATACCATTGTGAGGATTGTGTGGGATTTTCAGCTGGGATAAATAGAAGGAGCAGCAGCATGGATATAGAATTATTAAAATGCTAGTGGTTTCACTCATTTTAATGTGACTACTAAAAAACTAAAATTATATAAGTGGCTCACAGTATATGTCTGTTGGTCAGAGAAGCCTTAGAAAGTTCTAGTCTGGGGCCAGCGCTGTGGCGCAGCGGGTTAACACCCTGGCCAGAAATGCCAGTATCCCATTTGGACACCGGTTCAAGACCTGGCTGCTCGACTTCTGATCCAGCTCTCTGCTATGGCCTGGGAAAGCAGTAGAAGATGGCCAAAGTTTTTGGGCCCCTGCATCTGCATAGGAGACCCAGAGGAAGCTCCTGGCTCCAGGCTTCGGATCGGCCCAGCTCCAGCCATTGCGGCCAACCAGGGAGTGAACCATCGGATGGAAGATCTCTCTCTCTCTCTCTCTGCCTCTCCTCTCTCTGTGTAACTCTGACTTTCAAATAAATAAATAAGTCTTAAAAAAAAGAACTAGTCATTTTTTAAAAATGAAAAATACATGTACAATTAAAAAATACTTAAACTTTGGGAGAGATGTGTCTGGTAACTATATCCTTTCCCTTAAACCTTAATTTCTGTCTATAAGCAGCTTAAATTACCTCTTCATTTATTGAAAACCAAAAATCTCCAAAATTTGGAGGATTAAGGAGACTAAAAGAAGTTCAGAGAAGGAAAATGGTACCTTGCCAGCAGCATCCTCGTCATGCACTGAGCAACGAGTTAGCCAAATGACACTTAACAGTTTGACTTGTGAGAGGGGAGACAACAGTCACTCTGTAATCTTCATGTCTTGATATCTGTCTCCTAATCTCTCTCTGGTCTCTGTTTTCTAGGAAGTAGGAGACTTTGGGTTGGCAGGTTGAGTCACCTTTGGAATCCAGGGCAGCTGGTTCCCCAGAATAAATCAGTAAAGGCAAAGGCCATTCAGTAGAGAGTGAGCACCTATTCGTACTCGCTGGCCCAGGGTAGTAAGAGCCAGTACTCTCGGTGTGGATCAGTGGGATCCAGATGAGACAGGGGTAAGAAGGAAATTTGGGGACTTCCCCCCACAGAGAACGGAACAGAGGTGACAGCTGACCACCGAATGAGCAGGCTGTCCACTGAGACATTTCCCTAGAGGTAAAGTAGCAGCACCAGAGGGATTTTTCTTGAAGCAGTGAGTCTTACATTTTCTCTCTTGCTTCACATGTTGTCACTCTGCCATTAAGAAGCAAGTGATGTGTAAAATAGGGACTGCAAAGACTCTCCTGGTCCTCCCACAGATGATGTGCAGATAACAACATCTAAAAATGTGTCACTCATTCATTTCTGCAGAGGCAATGTTCTGAGTGTTGTACCAATGACATCCAAGGAGTTATTCACTGTTTATATAAGGAATTGTCCCTAGATAAATTATAGATTCTAAGTTAATACATGTCTAATATAGAATCTTAGAACATTTTGGTGGAGGTGGAAATTTTTAAAAATATTTTACTTTGAAATAGAGATGAGTTCATTGTTACACACCCTCACCACAAGTAAAAGTCCCCAAACTAGGCAGCTGAGAAACATGCACTTGTCAATAAGAATATTTCCAGGAGCAGTACCTAGGCATGGTGGTTGTGCAAGTGCTACCCTGGGATTTCAGGGACTTCAGGGAGATTGGCACCGAGGGGACCATCAGCTTGGGAGGTATTCTCAGTATTCATAACCAGTTTGCCTCAGCTGGGTAAGTCGCGTCCAGACAGTTCTGTCCTTGCAGAATAAATCCAGGTGACCTGTCCATAAGGAAAAAGATAAGTAAGTGATTATTGAATCCCCTGTGAATTTAGGAACCTTATGTATAGCAAAGAAATAGAAATAAAATCCTCTTGTTACTTTTGCTGTCTAGGAAAATGGAGTAAGTCCCCTTGGGATCATTTGGATGATTGAGTTATAGCAAGATGATGCATCTGTGGAAACTCTTCAGTTTTTCAATATAAAATGAAAGCATTCTTGAAATTGTAATCAGGAGTTGTATGGGCCCCTCTCCCTAACTGACCCTGAACAATATAGTTGAAATAGATAGTCCCTAATGTGTCTACAAGTGAGGCTTACCAGAAAAACTTGTTCCCGTAAGCCTGCTCCCCCAAATCATCTCTCTCTGTTTAGAATTAGAAAGGTACTTAAAGTGAGTTACAGTTTATACCCACAGGCCTTAGGAAAAGCAACAGTTAAGGTGGCATTAATGTTATCTGGCACAAAAAGGAAGAATTGGCTTGGAAGTTCAGACATGGAAGAAAATTTCTGAAGAAGACAGGAAAGTTTGGGAAATGGTATCTTAACACATTCTTCTGAAGTGAAAATTAAGTACTAATTTCTTTTTTCTCTAATATTTTATTATAGTTGCTGTTTTAAATTATAAAGGTAACACATGCTAAATCAAATAGTACAAAAGCAAATAAAGTAAAAGTGTTTTCTCCTCATTCATCCAGTTTCACTGCCATGTAAATCAGTATTAACATTTTGGTTTTGGCTTTTTCTTGGGGATGTTTTGCCATGTTTATATGAACTCACTTATGCATATATAGTATATTTATAGGTTTTACTTTTTAGATTATTTTAAATCTAAGAGGCAGAAAGAGAGAGAGAGAGAAAGAGAGAGGGCTCTCCCAGAATCTCCCATCCACTGGTTCACTCCCCAAAAGCCCACAATAGCCAGGAGAACTGGGCTGGCTTGAAGCAGAGTGCCAGGAACTCTATCCAGACTTCCAACTTGCATTAGCAAGAAGCCGAAACCAGGAGTTAGAGCCAGACCTTAAACCCACACACTCTGATATGCAACATAGGAGTCCTAACTAGTGTTATAGCAATTAGGCCAATGCTTGCCCTTATTTTTTAGATTAAAAAAAAAAAGATTATTCTACATACTTAGTGATTTATCATGGGACTCATTCTAAACTAACACTTTCATTCCTTATGAGGGTACTTCAAAAAGTTCATGGAAATGTTTTAAAGACATTTATTTTGGCTTGGTATAAATTCAAGCATCTTTTCACCTTCAGCTTCCAATATAATACTTTACATATAGTAAGCCCTCCACAAACGTTTGCTGAAATGTTGTTAAATGGAACAAGAAAAAAGTAGCGAAGGAAAGGAAGTCACAGCTAGCTGAGCATCTACTACATGACACGCACTGATTTAAATCCTTTACAAAGTTTATTATAGTTTTTGTTATTCACTGGTGTTGTGTATGGTGAGTGGCTCCAGAAATAGCACCAGAAACAGTGGGAAACTGTAGAAATATATATTTCAGTTCAATATTAAGAATGCTAACATGTTAAGAGCTGACTCTAGGTGGGGTTGGCTGCCTCAGGCAGGGTAAATTTCTTGAGGCCAAATGCCAGCCACTATTTGTCATGATGCTTTAACTATTAGAGTTCAGGGGAAACTGAGGGTCACTACAGAGGGCAGACAAAAAAATGTAAATGAGAGAAGCAATCAAGTGCAAGACAGAAATCCCTCACTTTCCCTTGAACTCTTAAGTATAATAGTTAACAGCATCATGACAAATAGTGGCTGGCAGCCTCTACACTGGATTCACAATAGGACATAAGTAGAGTCTGTGCATGTCCCTTCTCCACAATTGTTATTCAACACCAAGGGGTAGTTTTCATACATTAATGTATGTCCTGTGTTATGAACTCTTTCCATTTTTAAAAAATATTTACATATTTGAAAGTCAGAGTTACAGTGAGGTGTAAGGGGACGAAAGAGAGGAGAGAAGGAGGAGGGGAGAGAAGAGAGAAGAGAGAAAGAGAGGGGAGATCTTCCATCGGCTGGTTCACACCCCAAATGGGTGCAATGACCGGGGCTGGGCCAGGCCAGAGTCAGGAGCCAGGAGCTTCATCTGGACCTCCTATGTGGGTGCAGATGCCCAAGAACTTGGGCCATCCTCTGCTGCTTTAGCAGACACATTAGCAAGGAGCTGGTTGGGAAGTGGAACAGCCAGGATATGAACTGGCACCCAGATGGGATGCCAGCACCACTGGCAGAGGCTTCGCCTTCTATGCCACAGTGCCAGCGTTTGGTTCTTGAATGTATGTTAAAACCTTAAGGGGCTGTCACTGTGGTGCATAGGGTTAAAGCCCCGCCTGCAGCACCAGCATCCCATATGGGTGCCTATTTGAGTCCTGGCTGCTCCACTTCCAACCCAGCTCCCTGCTAATGTGCCTGGGAAAGCAGCAGAGGATGGCCCATGTCCTTGAGCCCCTGAACCCACGTGGGAGAACCAGAAGCAGCTCCTGGCTCAGCTTTGAGCATTGCGGCCATTTGGGGAGTTAACAAAGGATGAAAGACCTCTCTCTCTGTGTCTCTACCTCTCTCTGCAATTCTGTCTTTCAAGTAAATAAAATAAATCTTAAAGAAAAAAACCCTTTACTCAATTCCCATCACAACCATGGTGGGAGAGTTGTTGGGGAGAGAGGAGTGGGTAGTGCAGAAGCAACAAGTTCTTATGGGCTGCCTCTTGTCCTATCCCAGAGCTTCCCCAGCTCCCCATAACCTGCCCCTCTTATCAGCAGTTCATGTAAGCAATGTATGCTTTCCTTCCTCAACTGGTGAGGAAACATCCCACAGCCTCTTCCTTTTTCTGGATGACATCTGCAACAGCTCAATAAATTTTTTTAAAATGAGAGGTCCTTCAGTCTCAAGAGTTTTGTTTTCACATCATGAATCTTAAATTTTTATGTAAAATCTTCTGATTCTGTGCTGTAAAATTCCACTAAAAATAAAAATGCAGGCCTTACAATATGTCTATGCAGTACATTTTTCCCATTGTTGATTTGTGACCCTGCAACTGATAATGTTAAAGTAACTATAAATCCTGTGTTTCCTGGGAAATTTACTTTAGGCAATAGCTATGATCCAGCATTTGGTTAAAAATTATAAGTCCTTATATTTAATAACAATATCTGAGATTCACAAATTCTCTAGCTTTAACTTTTAAATGAGGGAATTAATTTGTGCTGGCTCCATTTTATTTCACTGATTTTTGTCATTGCTGTCATTGCATTAGAGGTTCATCTGATTATTTTATGTAACCTCATCAACCACAGCATTGATTGATGACACAGGGACATAGGAAGTCATGTAATCATATTATGGCCTTCAGCACACAGCTCAACTCCCAGTGGGCACAGACCAACTACAATGAATTAAAACCATGTCCAGGATGATACACAAATAGGCAGTGATACCTTGACAGTCCCCTTTTAAATTATCTTTCCAGATGTTCTCGTAGCACAATTAGAGATGCTTCGTTTTCCATGAAGATCCTTGTGGCCACAAGGTGAAAAACGACTGTGAGTAGAAGCTTTTACTCTTCTGTGAAGAGTAAGCTCCTTCCCTCCTTGATTTAAGTTGATGGAAGCTGTTTTCTATTGCTCGGTGTAGTGGTTCTAAAGGAACTTCCCCTCTACCCTCTGAAGGTTCCATAATTGAGTCTGTTGGAATAAACTGACAATAGACAGATTAACAGGAGAAAAGGTACACAAATTTACTGCATGCGCAGAGCCATCACAACAATGAAAAAGTCAAGACCCAATAACTCACTGAGATTTAGAAGCTGATATACTCTCTTCATAGGAGAGAGGGAGGTTGAGGGATATAAACAACTTTAGGGGAAGAGTAAATGATTTCTAGGAGATATGAGTGGGCCCAAAGAATGACAATACCCAGGGCAAAGTTCATGCAGGCTCTTGGAACCACTCTTAGCCTTCTTCCCTGAAAGTTAATCTTCCCTACTTGACAATATTATAAGGAAGGGGCTCAAGACAGTTGCATTCCTTCTGGAAGAAATTCCTTAATCTTATGAGAAAATACAAAAGAAAGTCCTTCCCAGCATTTGCTGTTCCCCAGGTGCTCAGTTTGAAATCTGAAGCAGGATATTTGGGCAACTGTTTTTGAGCCTCAATACGGGAATTTTAAAAAGTGGTACATAACCATAAACATCATCTTCTCGGAAGATGTTGTGCTAATGGCCATGTGCTAGAAGGTTGTCATTGTTAAGCACTAGGGACTGGCCAGGAATGGTTTGATCAGCTCTGGGCATAGTAAGGAGCTCCAAGTACATTCCTTTCCTTTCTTTAGTTAGACTTTTTTTGAGGGTTGTTTGTTTTGTTTTTGCCATTGGAATGGCCATACTTACCATACCTACAACTGTGGTGTGCTCTGAAAGAAATGATACTTCTGCTGTCCAGGAGACTACTTGGCCAACTTTCTAAGATTGTAGGACTTAGAATTGCCTCTCAACAGAAAAAAGAAAACCCTGTGGTTACACATGATCCATCATCTTCACCAGGAAATAATTAAGGTTAAGGATGAGCTTATAGTAATGAATACTGAATTTTCTTGGTGCATGCCTTTATACATATGCCTTCCAAATATGATGGAGATGAAGGAAAAATGGCTTTCCTCTACCTGTCTTGGTTCTTTGGCTGAGCTACAAATTAAACTGACATAAGATATATCAACAGGAGGAAAACTGTTTTGATTATATATGTGAGCATGGAATCCTGCAAAACTATGAGATTCAAAGAAGAGCCAGGGGGCCTGCACTGTGGCATAGTAGGTTAAGCCTCTGCCTGTGGCACCGGCATCCCCTGTGGATGCTGATTCAAGTCCTGGCTACTCCACTTCTGATCCAGCTCCCTGCTAATGACCTGGGAAAGCAGTGAAGGATGGCCCAATTCCTTGGGCCCTTGCAACCAAGACTGGAAGAAGCTCCTGGCTCCTGGATTCGGATAAGTCCAGCTCCGACCTTTGCAGCCATTACATACAACAGCATACATGGCCCTTACATACAATAGCATGCATGTACACACAGATACACACAAGTAAAACTGGAGGAATTTGAATAAGATTGGTGGGTTTTATCCCTGTCAGAGTTTTAGATATTATCCCTTACCTAGTTTCAGTTACTTGTGATCAACGATACTCCAAAAATATTAAGTGCAAATTCCTAAAACTAAATAATTCTTGATTTAAATTGCATGACATTCTGAGTATTGTCATGATATCTCACACCATCCCATCTGGTTAGGAGTGCAAGTCATTCTTTTGTTCACTACCTGCCTGTTAGTCACTCAGCAGCCATCTAAGTTATCAGATTAACTGTCATGGTATCACAGTGCTTGTGTTCTAGTAACACTTATTTTACTTAATAATACCTCCAAAGTACAAGACTAGTGATGCTGGCAATTTGCATACGCTGAACAGACACTGTAACATGGTTCCTTAAATGAAGTGGTGAAACCTCTTGACTTAATAAGCAAAAAAGAAAGCAAGCTAACATATGTATTACTCAGTACTGTCTTTGGATTCAAGCAGCTACTTGGGGTCTCGGAACATTTGTTGGAAAGGAGGAAGAGATTACTGTAATTTCGCAATACATTACCATCTGGGCAAACTGAGCAAGGACACAAGGGAGTCTGTATTATTTCTTCATGTAAACCTACAATGATCTCAATAAAAGTTTCAATTTAAAAATTGGAAACAGAATTATACACTGAAATGACTCCTATTAAATTAAAATAATTTAATAAAATTAAATGTAACAAACTTATATCAGAAACCTATAAGATGACAGGTGCTGAGATGAGTGCTGAGGGAATCCAAAAGGTCTGGTTCCTTTCCCCAAGGGCTCTCCTTGCCAGAATGAATAAACCACCAGATTTCACTGAGATTTCCCATAGCGAGACAACAATGTTCTCCTCCATTGTTCTGGGATTCAAGGAAAGATGAGTGCATTTATGACAGTCTCAGAGACTTAAATAATTAATATTAACATGTGCTATAAATGCAAGGTCTAACAAAAATGATGTCATGATGCACCTTTGAAAGAGATTGGTAGCAATACCAGGAGAGCTTTCAATCTCTTAGGTATTATGGAGATTGGAGACCAAAGGGACATCCTAGGAGACCCATAACTTCCCTTGGCAGAATAGAGGTTCACTGAAACAGAGACCCCTAGAGGCCTCCTGCTTTTGTCCACTAATCAACTGAAGCCATAAATTATTTTCACAAACTGCAGATGACTAATCTAATAGTGGATGGAAACTTAGATAAGTTAAGTAACATTATTTCCTCTCCTCCTGGGCAAACATGCTGCATTTCCCAGTTCTTCTAGAAGTCAAATGTAGCCACATGCCTGCGTTCTGCGAATGGAAAATAGTCCAGAGTGATATGCTTCCTGTTTAGACACAAACCTAAAACTCACCAGCCACTGACTCATTCTGTCTGGCTGGCTGAATGCTAATTCTCAGGGTGATCTTGAAAGCTGTGTGTTGTCAGATAGCTGGGCCTCTTAGCCTCTGCTGAACAACTGTGTAAATGAGCTTCTCCAGTCTCACCCCAGCAGCCTTTATCATGCATGAGTGTGAGAGGTAAACTCAGCCCCTGAGGTTTGGGTACTTAATCTACTACAGTAGCAGAAGCAATAGAGGCCTCTAGATCTACTTCCGAACACTTAGAATCACCCTCTTAGTTCCTTTCATTTCCCAAACTGAGTATATGGTTGAAACAGAAGATTTTTCAAGGCAGACCCCTCCCCTTTTTGAGCTCTCAAAGAAAGTATACTGGTTGGTGGTTTCTGCCTGTGTGGGATATTTAGCTTCTCACCTAGAGAAGTCTACCAGCCCCTTTTGATAATGGAGCACTTTTACATTAGAAATTAAGATGGCTGCAGTTTGGTCAACAGAGGGAGCAGAGTTTCTCGCTGAGCTTCAGAGATCACATTTAGCAGGGGGGAGTGGCCCGTAGACACAAGTTCCACAATATTTAACATCCAAATAAAGAGCTACTTAGAAAGAATGCATTTAGGAGTCTCCAGATTATGACAGTTTCCAGTCCTGGGACTTTGGCTTGTGGGTTACTTTAAGACACATACCATGTACTGATAACCACCTCATGATAGCCCAGTAGTGCCAATCATGTATAGCTTAATATATAAACACACTCCCAGCACCAATCTAAATTCATTCAAAACAACTTATGTAACTAATAGGGCAGATCAAAAACTGCTGAACACAAATTACTTCTCTTCATCACATTGTCTCCCTTTTCCCCCTATTAGAAACCTAGTCCTCCTTACCTTGTTGGAAGGCTTGTTTGGCTTCTAACTGAACCTCACCTGCCAATTTGCAAGTCTGATCTGTAGCCAAATAAAAACCGTCTTTGATTTTATTTTATCCTCATTTTTGTTTTTCTTGGTTTATAATATAAACCAAGAAAAGCTTCTTCTACCTCCCACATACCTGTACAAAAACGAGGAGCTATTTTTGCTAGCTACTTAGATTAATAAAAGCCTTCTGGAAACAAAATGTTCTCTCCAAAGTTAGCCTTAACATTGGCTATAGAAATTTCAGCTCCTTTGAACAGCAAAGGACACAGTTAACAGAATGAAGAGACAACCAACAGAATAAGAGAACATATTTGCAAACTGTTCTTTGTCTAACAAAGGATTAATATATAAGGAACTCAAAAAAATTCAACAACGAAACTCCAAATAATTCCTCAGAAAAATGAGCCAAGATCTTAATAGACATTTCTCAAAAGAAAAAATTTAAATGGTCCACAAATATGTTTTAAGATGCTCAATATCGAGCCGGCGCCGTGGCTCAATAGGCTAATCCTCCACCTTGCGGCGCCGGCACACCGGGTTCTAGTCCCGGTTGGGGCGCCGGATTCTGTCCCGGTTGCCCCTCTTCCAGGCCAGCTCTCTGCTATGGCCAGGGAGTGCAGTGGAGGATGGCCCAGGTGCTTGGGCCCTGCACCCCATGGGAGACCAGGAAAAGCACCTGGCTCCTGGCTCCTGCCAGGATCAGCGCGGTGCGCCGGCTGCAGCGGCGGCCATTGGAGGGTGAACCAACGGCAAAAGGAAGACCTTTCTCTCTCTGTCTCTCTCTCTCACTGTCCACTCTGCCTGTCAAAAAAAAAAAAAAAAAAAAAAAAAAAAAAAAAAAAAAAGATGCTCAATATCACTAGTCATCAGGGAAATGCACATCAGACTACAATGAGATGTCATCCCACTCAGGTTAGCATGGCGATTATCAAAAAGACAAAAACCAAAAATGCCTGGGAGGATATGGAGGAAAGGGAACCCTTATATTCTCCTGGTGGGAATGCAAATTAGTACAGTCATTATGGAAAATAGCAAGGAAGTTTCTCAGAAAACTAAAGATAGATCCACCATATGACCCAGCTATCACACTTCTGGTTATATATTTGAAGGAAGTGGAGTCAGCATGTCAAAGAGATACCTGCACTTTCATGTTTATTGTAGTACTATTCACAATAGCCAAGATGTGGAATCAATCTAGGTATCTATCAATGGCTGAATGAGTAAAGAAAATTGGATATATACACAACAGAGTGTAATTCAGCCTTAAAAAAAGAATGAAATGATATTTGCAGCAAAAAGGATGGAACTGGAGATCATTATGTTAAGTTAAATAAGCCAGACACAGAAAGACAATACTGCATTTTCCTTCTCTTATGTTGAAATACAACACATACACACATGCACACACATATTTAAAATTAAAATCTGGAAACTGGAGTGGTAGCAAGGTGGGAGGGGTGGGACACATAGAGGAAGGTTGGATTAAAGGTAGCAAAACATAGATTAATTTTCAGTGTCCCACAACACAATGAGGCAACTGTAGATCACAGCAATGTATTTTCTACTTTACAACGAACCAGAGGAGAGGGGCTGGTATGCTCCAAATATGGAGGTAGGGTGGGGAAGCAGAAATGTTAGTTACCTGATTTGATTAGTTATGTCTTACTGAATTTCTTATTCATATAAACATTGTTTTCTGATTTCAGCCAACTATCTGTATTATTTTGTGCCTCTTTGAGTATCCTTATTATTTTTAAGTCTTTGTAGGCATTTTGTCAATATCCTTTTCTTTGGAATCTGTTACTAAAGCATTACAGTGTTCCTTTGAGGATGCCATATTGTCTTTCTTTTTCATGCTTCATAGCCTATGTTGGTATTTGTGCATCTGGTGGATTACTTGTGTCTGTCACTTTTAACAATTGGTTTTCATAATAAAGGCATTCTCCTGAAGAGATGTTTTCAAATGTTGATTTGGTAGACTATTTTGGCTTTATTTCCAGTTGGATGCTGCCAAGGCTTAAACAGAATTTGGTTCCCTAAAGTCATGCAGTTGTTTAAACCTCAAAGACTTTTGTTAATAGATCATGGATTAATGTTGATGGTTGATGGATTAGGGTAGAGGCTTGATCTAATTAAGGTGTCAAGGTGGAGCCATAGGGAAGTGATCATATTGAATTAGATTTGCTAGGCTGGAGCCACATGATTGGATCCTAGTGGCAATATAGGGAGAGATTGTACAGAAGGCTGATCAACAGTGAGCTCCCTGTGTCTCTGATTCCTAGTTTTCCATGTGATCCTCCCTCTGCACACATTCCAGTGTTATCAGATACCACACTGATGGAGCTGACTGATCTTGTACTGTGAACCTCTAAAACTGTAGCTGGAATAAACCTTATTCTTTCCTAAGAAACTCCTTTCATGTATTTTAGTTAAACTAACAAAAAGCTAGCTAATACATATGCTGTAGTCTGGTCTCCCAGTGTCTTCTTCCATCCAATTGATAGTGGCAGAAGTGGTGTGGAGTACTCCTTTCAGACCTAGTCCACTGTGGCTGGGGTTTTAGAGGTGCTAAGCTGGAGTACTGGAGGGGTCACTTAGGTACTCATATTGGCAGGGGCTTGGTTGCTGTCATGGTGGCATTGACCCAAAGTCTGGCAAGGGTATACAAGTCTTTGCAGAGCCAGCCATGGGTTTCTATAAAATGTCTTGGCACTTACAAAACCTTTTTCTTCCCTTAAGCAGAAAATGACCTTCTTTGTTGCCAGGGGTTGGGGGAGGAATAGAGAAGTCCTGTGGCCACCTATGCCCCAAAGCTAGATTACATCCAGAGCCCACAGGCCCTTAAGATTAGTGCGGCATAGAGGAGAGCCAAGGCCACTTTACTGTGGGGTGCCTGTTGCTAAAGTGAGCACGTAGCCTTCTAAGCAACCACAGGGGATGCTGACCAGGATACAAGTCAAATAGAATGAGGCTACTGGTCTCCACTTGGGACTGAGGCAAGTGCAGGGGCTCCATTACAGGCACTGACCTGAGAATATCAACCATTAGTATCTGCTCAGAAATAATTTTATTATATTCAAGACACAGTCTTGTGCTCAATTTGGTGACCTACTCTCCTGTGACTGTAGTCATGCTCTTCGCTCTCTGACCAAGATTAAGGGATGAGTGATAAAGGCAGTCCCTTGGCTTCCCAGGCTGATATTCAGCTGAGATGTACCTGAGTTTTGCAGCTACAGGGCACTATACTGTTTTATATATGTACACCAAGATTGTAAGAGGCTGGAAGTGATGCAGGCTGAATATTAGTTTATCCCTCTGTGGGCAGGACTCTGCCTGATGCCAGATCTAGAGGCTGCATGTGTGAACACTGGACAGGGGATTAGACCTTAGAGTTTTATATAATGCTAGGTCTTGCTGTGGCAGGCCTGGTCTTATCTTCAAGGCAAAATCCCAAGCTCATTTTCCCACCCTACTTTTCAGCAGCTGGATTTTTGCCCTACTGCCTACCGGAGGCTGGTACAGGAGGACCATTGGCCAGAACTTCAGTCTATAGTTACTGGCCTTGGGGCAAAGGCTGTGGCTTTTGTAGGTCTGGTACTGGGTTTTAACTCTAAGTCCAGTTTTTGCTCCCTTTCACCTTTGGGAGGTGTCTTTTTCCAAGCAATGCTACTTGGAGCTGGGGGTTGCGGGGTGGGGGGTGACAACCTTCCTTTCTGCTTTCTTGAATATATTTTTTCTTGCTATTATACTAAAACCAGGCACTGTGGTCTCTCACCTGAGTTTCTTGGTTCCTGTGAAAATGGACTAAATGTGTAAATAGCTGTTCAAATTGCTACCTCTGTGGGAGGATCACTGGGGCATCTTAGTAAGGCACCATCTTGCTCTGCCTCTGCAAATGAGATGCTTGAGCTCCACCTCTGAAGATCTGGATTCATTAGAAACTTCAATGATTCTAGAACAGATAGTTTAAATACTACATTTTGAAGTGTGCTGGGCTCTTATCTCTGAAGACATACACATTTATAGGGTGGGCATTGTAGTATAGCCAGTTAAGCTGCTGTTTGGGATGCCCACATCCCATATTGGAGTGCCAGTTCTAGTCTTTGCTGCTCCAATTCCAATCCAGTTTCTACTGATGCATCCTGGGAGGCCGAAGATAATAGCTCAAGTGCTTGGATCCTTGCCACCTATGTTATAGATCTGGATGGAGTTCCAGGCTCCCTGCTACGGCCTGGTCCAGCCTTGGCTGTTGTGGGAGTTTGGGGAACAAACCAGCAGATGGAAGATTCTCTCTCTCTCTCTTTCTCATTTGGCCTTTCAAATAGATAAAAATAAACATTTTTTAAACTTCCTATTTATAATTATCTATATTGAATGATATTAAAAATAGATTATATTCTGTATTAAATAAAATTTATATAACATTAGAACTAATGTTGTGGCATAGCTGATAAAACTACAACCTGTGATGCCAGCATCCCATATGGGTACCAGTTCGAGTCCAAGCTGCTCCACTCCTAGTCCAACTCTCTGCTAATGTGCCTGGGAAAGCAGCAGAAGATTGTCCAAGTGTTTGGGGCCCTGCTGCCCACGTGGGAGGCTTGGATGAAGCTCCTGGCTCTTGGCTTCAGCCTGGCCCAACCCTGGCTGTTGTGCCATTTGGGGAATTAACTAGTGGATGGAAGATCTTTCTCTTTGTCTTTCCCTCACTTTCTTCATAACTCTGACTTTCAAATAAATAAAATAACTGTTTTTTTTTTTTTTTTAAATTTGTATGAAGCAGCAATGTGCGTAGTAGGTTAAGCATCTGCCTGTGGTGCTGGCATCCCATGTGGGTTTAAGTCTCAGCTGCTCCTCTTCTGATCCAGCTCCCTACTGATGGCCTGGGAAAGCAGTGGAAGATGGCCCAAGTGCTTGGGCCCTTCACCCACCTGGGAGACCCAGAAGAAGCTCTTGGCTCCTGATTTCAGATTGGCCCAGCTCCGGCCATTGTGGCCATTTGGGGATTGAACCATTGGATGGAAGACCTCTCTCTGTCTGTCCCTCTCTCTGTATGTAGTTCTGCCTCTCAAGTAAATAAATAAATCTTTTTTTTTTTTAATTTCTATGACACCCTTGCTTTAGACCAAGCTCCTGCACAAAACCTAAAAGACCAAGCCAGAATGGAATCACTCATGCTACAGTTTGATGTCACAAAACCAAAACTAAGTTGTTTATCTGAATTTTGAAGAAACCAGAGATAATAGACAAATCCTTCAAAGAAGACAGTTGTTTTTAAACATTTATTTGAAAGGCAGAGTTAGAGAGAGAGAGAGAATGAGAGAAATCTTCCATTTGCCAGTTCACTCCCCAGATGTCCACAGTGGCCAGGACTGAGGCCAAAACCAAGAGCCTGGAACTCTATCTTGCTCTCCCACATGTGTGGCAGGGGCCCAAGTACTTGGACCATCTTCTGTTGTGCTTCCAGGCACATTAGCAGGGAGCTGGATCAGAAGTGGAGCAGCTAGGACACAAACCAGCAGTATCATCATTGTGGCTCAACCTGCCACAATGATGGCCCCCAAGAAGGCAGTTTTTAAAATGCATGTTTCTAAAAAGTTTTATTGTCAGCACCTCCGTAGCTCAATAGGCTAATCCTCTGCCTGCAGTGCCGGTACACAGGGTTCTAGTCCCGGTCGGGGCGCCGGATTCTGTCCTGGTTGCTCCTCTTCCAGTCTAGCTCTCTGCTGTGGCCCGGGAAGGCAGTGGAGGATGGCCCAAGTGATTGGGCCCTGCACCCACATGGGAGACCAGGAGAAGCACCTGGCTCCTGCCATCGGATCAGCGCGGTGCGCCAGCCATAGTGCACCGGCCGCAGCGGCCATTGGAGGGTGAACCAACGGAAAAGGAAGACCTTTCTCTCTGTCTCTCTCACTCTCTCACTGCCACTCTGCCTGTCAAAAAAAAAAAAAAAAAGGTTTTATTGCTTTATCCTTATTTATTTGAGAAAAAGAGAGAGAGAGAGAGAGAGAGAGAGAGATCTCCCATTCACTAGTTTACTCTCCAAATGCCCTCAACATCCAGAGCTGGGCCAGGCTGAAGCCATGAGCCAGAAACTCCATCTTGGTCTCTCATGTTAGTGGCAGGAACACAGTTATTTGAGCCATCATCTTCTGCTTCCCAGGGTATGCATTATCAGGAAGCTAGGATCCAAAGTGGAGGCAGGACTCAATCCCAGGCAGTCCAAAATGGGATATAGACATCCCATGTAGAGTCTTAACCCAGTGTTATCATAATGCCTGCCCCAAAGAAGCTGGCTTTAGTCAGTATGACTGGGAAGTTTCCTCTGCTTTAACTTTTGTAAACAAAAACAAAGCAAAACTTTGAAATCACCAGTCTGCTCTTTGTTTTCTCTTTCTGCTTTCCTCAGCCATTTTTACCTGTGAAACCGAAATCTTCTGTTCAGCTCATTGGAACATTCTGTTTTTTATAGAATGAGGTGTTGCCTAAATCTAGAATTGCAAGTAGAAGCAAATTGAAATATTTAAAATACATGTATTGTGATTTTTTTTTCTCACTTGTAACAACAGATTTTAATGGAAGGCAGAAATATTAAGTATAATTAGTTTACATATTACTTTAAAAATTCAAGTTATATTATAGAAATTAGAACTTTTCACCATGGAAAGCTTTTTTTTAAAGATGTATTTATTTATTTATTTGAGAAGCGGAGTTACATACAGACAGAGGGAGAGACAGAGCAAGGTTTTCTATCTATTGGTTCACTCCCCAAATGGCCGCAACAGCCAGAGCTGGGTTAATCTGAATCCAGGAGCCAGGAGCTTCTTCCGGGTCTCCCATGTGGGTGCAGGGGCCCAAGGACTTGGGCTGTCTTCCACTGCATTCCCATGCCATCAGTAGGGAGCTGGATTGGAAGAGGATCAGCCAGGACTCAAACCAGCACCCATATGGGATGCCAGTGCCACAGGTGGAGGCTTAATCTAGTACGCACAGCATAGGCCCCATGGAAAGTTTTTAGGCCACTTTAATCTAAGTACAATTTTGGACATCTTGAGGTGGTAAGGAGTGCATAGATTGGGCCTTGTATCAACAGGATTTAATTGTAGATACTGAATCCACCAATACGAAAGGATTTAAAGATGGGGTTGGTTCTTGAGAGACCTATGAAACCAGACATTGATGTTTAGGCTGGGCACTGAACAACTCAAGAACAACATAGGCAAAGTCTCCCCAGTTATTAAATCAGAAAGCTGCTGGTGGTGGTGCTAACTGCAGAAGCAATTCTTCTCAATTTCTGTAGTCATTATTACTGCTAAGAGCCAAATCAGGAAATTGCTGGCTGCAGAACCACTCTGTTCTGCCACCATCTGTGCAGAACTTGACTTCCCACTGAGGTCTCACATATGTACAAACGGCCGGTGGAACTGTGGCCTCACCAGACTGTGGGAAATGTGGATTTTTAGAAAGGATTTTTAGCTCTGGATGTTGTGGCCATCTGGGGAGTCAACCAATGGATGAAAGACCTTTCTTTCTCTCTCTTTCTGCCTCTGCCTCTCTGAAACTCTGCCTTTCAAATAAATAAGTGAATCTTTAAAAAAAAAAAAAGAAGAAGAAGAAGAATGTCAAATGTCAAATGATACAGCCAGCTTCTACCAGCTCTCGAGCCCAACGTTAGCCTCTCTTTTCAAGTCCATCCTTAGTGGTGTCACTCTAGTAGCTTGAAATCAGCTATGTGTGGGTATTTATAACACAGATATTGTCAAAAGCTACAAGCAAGGAATATTGTGGCAGGTGGGGGGAAGAGCCAATATATCACTGAGTAGCTATATTGGACATTAAGCAATCTTAATCCATGGATTGTCTTAAATATGTACATTATTTATCATTCATACTTCAATAAAGCTGGAAAAATACTGAAAGAATAAATTACACAGAAATCCATGTTACTTTGCCTGGAGCCAATATTTTCCCACACCCTAGAGAGTTCATTTCCTTTCCTCCGACCTTTCCTGTCTTCAAGGAATGAAAAATACTTTGGGCTGGGAGCCACATCGCGCTGGAGTCATTGCCTACCCGCAACCCCTCATTTATATCCCATGCTTCGGGTATCCTAGACCATGGAACTCTTTCATCTTTTTGAAGGCCTGCAGCTTGTCCTGCAAAGCCTCACTGTCGGTGAGAGCAGGGCGATGGTGTTCTTCCCATAAGAAGCACCAGGGACAGGCTTCCATGAACATGTCCATCTTTATTCACAGCCAGGTATGCTTTTAAAGGGTAGGCAGAAGGAACGGAATTAATTTAAGGCAATACCTATACATAGGACACAACTGACACTGGTGCCAATATGCCTCTCCTATCAGCTAAGGCAGCTTTCCAGGTGGGCTGGGCCACACCGGGAGCAGTTTACCTGATTGGCAGAAAGTGGGGGTGAGGAGAAATGTGCCTGGGGCTCCTGCTGCCTGCCAGCAGTCAGGCTAACTGCATGGGCTAGAAAGGCAGCCTCATGGGACCATCCACAAAGGTCTGTGTTTCTACACCCACTATGTATGCCACTAGATCCAAAGGTGGTCAAGAAATAGTTGGAGTAGGAGTCGGGTGCTCTGGTATGGATGGTGCTTGGATATTTAACCTCGGGTGCCCAGACACATAGAACTTGGGTTGGAAAGTGAAGGACTGGCTGTGGACCAGACAACCAAGGCTGGCTTTCCTTGCATTGCTAGATCATAGCACAAAACTTGTAAGAGTTTGTGAATTCCAAATTTGAAGTTGGCTGCTAGGTTGAAGATATGAAGATATGTTGGTCAAAGTAAAGAGCACGTTTTACTGTGTGCTTTGTTAGCTTGTCTTAAAACTTCAAATATTAGGCACATGGTTTGTGAGCCTTTATTTGCACCTTTGATCTAGCCCTTGCAAGTGTTAGACTTAGGCCTGCTTATACATACCAGTTGTGAACATGTTGCCACATTTACTTTTTCTGCCTATCTGTCTGTTTGCCCATTAATATGCCTCTTTTATGCTGAGCCATTTGTAAGCATGTTGCAGACATGGGATTCCATCTCTAAATATTTCACCAAGTATTTTCTTTTTTTTTTAAGTTTTATTTATTTATTTGAAGGGAAGAGTTACAGAGAGTTGGAGAGAGAGAGACGGAGAGAGAGAGAGAGAGGTCTTCCATCCACTGGTTCACTTCCCAGACGGCTGCAATGGCCTGAACTACGCCAATCTGAAGCCAGGAGCTTCTTCTGGGTCTCCCAGGCAGGTGCAGGGGCCCAAGGACGTGGGCCATCTTCTGCTGCTTTCCAAGGCTATAGCAGAGAGCTGGATCAGAAGTAGAGCAGCCAGGTCTTGAACCAGCGCCCATATGGGATGCCGGCACTGCAGGCAGCAGCTTTACCTGCTACGCCACAGCGCCGACCCCAATCCACATATTTTCTAAGAACAAGGATAACCTCTTTAAAAACTTAATAACATCACATAAAAATATTTCATGTTTATATAATAAAATTATTTATTATACAAGAATACTTCAAAAATTTCATGGAAAATGGAATTAAAAGATAGTTTTATTTTGGTGCAAAAAAATTTTGAAATGTATGCAAGTGTTTTTTCATAACAGGTATTTTCTGTAAACTTTTTGAGGTGCCCTCATATGGCCTATCTTCAAATCTTTTCCCACTGTCTTAAAAATTGCCTCTGGGGGATATTGGCATTGTGGTGTGGAGAGTTAAATCATTTATTTTGGCATGCCAGTTTGGAGCCCAGCTGAGCTGCTTTGGATCCAGTTTCCTGCTAATGCAATTGGGAAGACAGTGGATTAGCAGTCCAAGTGCTCAGGACCCTGTCATCCATGTGAAAGATCAGGATGGGGCTCCTGCCTCCTGGCTTCGGCCTGGCCTAGCCCTGGCTATTGTGGCCATTTGTGAGGTAAACCACTGGGTCAAAGATCTCTCTCTCTCCCCGCTCTCTATCACTCTGCCCTTCAAGTAAATAAATAAATCTCTTTATACTTCCCTGTCGAGGGTTTTTGGAGTTTTTTTTTTTTTTTTTAATCTAGGATCCAGTCAATAAGCACTGATTACTTTTGTTTTTCATGTTGTACCACAATGAAATTATGAAAGCACCAAGAAAGCACTTCTTTTACAGAGGTTAGATCACATTACCTGGTGTAATTAGTGACAACTTTAAATACTACACGTTTTACAAACAACCCAATAAAAAAATGGGCTGAGGACATTAACAGACATTTTTCAAAAGAGGAAGTCCAAAGGGCCAACAGACACATGAAAAAATGCTCAGGATCCCTAGCCATCAGGGAAATGCAGATCAAAACCACAATGAGATACCACCTCACTCCGGTTAGAATGGCTCACATACAGAAATCTACCAACAACAGATGCTGGCGAGGATGTGGGGAAAAAGGGACACTAACCCACTGTTGGTGGGAATACAAACTGGTCAAGCCACTATGGAATTCAGTCTGGAGATTCCTCAGAAACCTGAATATAGCACTACCACAGGACCCAGCCATCCCACTCCTTGGAATATACCCAAATGGAATTAAAGGGGAGAAAAAAAGAGCCATGTGCACCTCAATATTTGTTGCAGCTCAATTCACAATAGCTAAGACATGGAATCAACCTAAATGTCCATCAACGGATGACTGGATAAAGAAACTATGGGATATGTACTCTATGGAACACTTTACAGCAGTAAAAAAAACAATGAAATCTGGTCATTTGTAACAAAATGGAGGAAGCTGGAAAACATCATGCTGAGTGAAATAAGCCAGTCCAAAAGGGACAAATATCTTATGTCCTCCCTGATCGAGCATCTAAAATGATACCCATTGAAGTGAAATGGACACTATGAGAGACAATGACATGATCAGCCCTTGTCTAAACTGTTGAGGAACAACTTACTATTTTATTCCTTTCAGTATGTTTGTTGTTGTTATTGTTGTTGTTGCTCTGTTTGTTCTACATAAGACCACTGGTTGAACTCTGTAATCAATGCACAATCATTCTTAGGTGTTTAAAATTAACAGAAAAGTGATCTCTGTGAAACATAGGAGTGGGAATAAGAGAGGGAGGAGATATATAGGTTGGCACATGCTCACTCGGACTTACCTCCAATGGTGGAACTAGAAATGTGCCAGGGGATTTCAACTCAATCTTACCAAGGAGGCAGGTACCAATGCCAGCGCATTTGGTAAAGTGGTAAGTATAAATACACAACCGATCAAAAAGATAGGGTATGTGTCAATGAGATTTCACAAACAAGACCAGTGTAAGCAACTAATGAAGGATAGAATTAAAAGGGAGAGAATGATCCTGCAGGGGAAACAGGACACACAGCAGACTCATAGAATGGCAGCACTCCTGCCTCAGAATCAACCCTTGGGACATTCGGATCTGGCTAAAAGGTCCATGAGAGTCTCACAGGCATGGAAAGCCATGACACGGTGGCAAAAAACAATCTAAATGAAAGATCCTGGTGAACAAGACCCCAGCAGAAGAACAGGCCATCAAGGAGAGAGGCGCCTTTCTCTGAAGGGAGGAAGGAACCTCCACTGTGATATGGCCTTGACTAAACAAGTTCAGAGTCGGTGAACTCAAGAGGCTTCCATAGCCTAGACAGCTCATAGCAAGAGTCTCGGGTGATTGCTGATGTCATAAATAAGAGTGCCAATTGTTAAATCAACAACGGGAGTCACTGGGTACATGCTCCCCACGTAGGATCTCTGTCCTTAATG
Organism: Oryctolagus cuniculus; assembly: GCF_051225735.1. NCBI lineage: Eukaryota > Metazoa > Chordata > Mammalia > Lagomorpha > Leporidae > Oryctolagus > Oryctolagus cuniculus. Next base: position 78,731,300 of record NC_142877.1, on the reverse strand, counting down.
TGTTCTACTATGAAACTTAAAAATAACACTACTAGTCGAACAATACCCTATACCTTGTGAGGTTGTGTGAGTACAGCCTGTTGAAATCCTTGCTTAGTATATACTAATTTGATCTTCAGTATATGAAGGTAATTGAAAATGAAACTCGATGAAGGGCGGGATGGGAGAGGGAGTGGGAGAGGGGAGGGCCACGGGAGGGAGGGAGGTTGGGAGGGAGCCACAACAATACAAAAGTTGCACTTTGTAAATTCACATTTATTAAATAAAAAAAACTATATAACAAACAAAAAAAAGAAAAAAAGAACTTAATACTTTACCCTTTTAGTATTTTTTATGTTCTACTTAAAACTATTGGTTGAACTCTGTAATTAATACACAATTACTCTTAGGTGTTTAATTAATGCTATAACTAGTACTCAAATAGTATTTTACACTTTGTGTTTCTGTGTGGGTGCAAACTGTTGAAATCTTTACTTAATATATGCTAAATTGATCTTCTGTATATAAAGATAATTGAAAATGAATCTTGATGTGAATGGAAGGGGAGAGGGAGTGGGAGAGGGGAGTGTTGTGGGTGGGAGGGAAGTTATGGGGGTGGGGAAGCTATTGTAATCCATAAGCTGTACTTTGGAAATTTATGTTCATTAAATAAAATAAAATATAAATAAAAATAAAAGAAATAAAATGCTACATGTTTTAATGATATAAAATGGAATGTCTTCAAAATTTGAAGGCAATGAGAGCCTTCGGGTTTTATTTTTTTCCAAGACTGTCATTTGTTTTTGTTTTTGTTTTTTTATTTATTTATTAGGTAGAGTTACAGACAGACAGAGGGAGAGACAGAGAGAGAGCTCTTCCATCTGCTGGTTCACTCCCCAAATGGCTGCAGCAGCCGGAGCTGGGCCGATCCGAAGCCGGGAGCCAGTAGCTTCTTCTGGGTCTCCCACACAGCTGCAGGGGCCCAAGGACTTGGGCCATCTTCTACTGCTTTCCCAGGCCATAGCAGAGATCTGGACTGGAAGAGGAGCAGCCGGGACTTGAACCGGCACCCATATGGGATGCCGGCGCCACAGGCAAAGGCTTAGCCCACTACACTACACTACAGTGCCAGCCCACAAGACTGTCATTTGTAAGTTATATGCATATGCTTTTCCTGCTGTAGATTTCTGCTATGATATTACATTTGCCATAGATCTTAGAGGAGAAAAAGAATTTCGAATGAAGGAATTTTTTATGTAAATAAAACCTTTAAAAGGTTGAATGCACACGCTTTTAATTTTAACAAATGTGAACTTTTGCACATTTGCAATCCTTACAGTGTTAAACATTGATCTCCTCACCTCTGTCAGTCAGAATTTTTTGTCAGTGTCCTCATGTGCACAATAAAACACTGATGTTTGTGAAAATGCAACAATTTTCTGACAGCTCATTCTTTTTCAAGGCAAAGAGCCATAATTGTATAAATATAGGGCTATATTTGTCTTATGAGATTTCATTCAAGAATAAAATGAGTGTTCTTAATGGGAAAGCTATCAAACAGGTACAATTGAGTATTAGAGATCAGTACTGCTAAATATTCATTCATTGGAATATTAACTGGAGTATTCTATATATTTTTATTTGAATCCAAGAGTTCATTTGAATTTGACACTTGACTATTTTCTTTTTTTTTTTAACTTTTATTCAATAAATTTCCAAAGTACAACTTTTGGATTATAGTGACTTTTTCCCCAAAAAAACTCGTTCCCACCCGCAAACCATCCCATTTCCCACTCTCTCTCCCATCACATTCACATCAAGATTCATATTCAATTCTCTTTATATACAGAATATCAACTTAGTATATACTAAGTGAAGATTTCAACAGTTTGCACCCACACAGATACACAAAGTATAACGTACTGTTTGAGTACTAGTTATGCCGTTAACATAGTACAACACATTAAAGACAGAGATCCTACATGGGGAGTAAGTGCACAGTGACTCTTGTTGTTTATTTAACAGTTGACACTCTTGTGTATGACATCAGTAATCACCCAAAGCTCTTGTCATGAGCTGCCAAGGCTATGGAAGCCTCTTGATTCGCCAATTCCGATCTTAGACAAGGCCATAGTCAAAGTGGAAGTTCTCTCTTCCTTTCGGAGAAAGGTACCTCCTTCTTTGACGACCCAGTTCTTTCCACTGGGATCTCACTCACAGAAATCTTTCATTTAGGGTTTTTTTTATTTTTTTATTTTATTTATTATTATTATTATTATTTTTTTTTTTTTTTTGCCAGAGTGTCTTGGCTTTCCATGCCTGAAATACTCTCATGGGCTCTTCAGCCATATCCGAATGCCTTAAGGGCTGATTCTGAGGCCAGTGTGCTGTTTAGGACATCTGCCATTCTATGAGTCTGCTGTGTATCCCACTTCCCATGTTGGCCTGTTCTCTCCTTAATTGTATCAGTTAGTATTAGCAGACACTAGCCTTGTTTATGTGATCCCTTTGACTCTTAATCCTATCATTATGATCGATTATGAACTGAAACTGATCACTTTGACTAGTGAGATGGAATTGGTACATGCCACCTTGATGGGATTGAATTGTAATCCCCTGGCATGTTTCTAACTCTGCCATTAGGGGTAAGTTCGATTGAGCATGTGCCGAACTGTACATCTCCTCCCTCTCTTATTCCCACTCTTATATTTAATAGGGATCACTTTTCAGTTAAATTTCAACACCTAAGAATAATTGTGTGTTAATTAAAGAGTTCAACCAATGGTATTAAGTTGAACCAAAAAAAGATACTAAAAGGAATAAAATAGTAAGTTATTCCTCAACAGTCAGGACAAGGGCTGATCAAGTCACTGTTTCTCATAATGTCCATTTCACTTCAACATGTTTCCTTTCAGGTTAGTTGTCACCGATCAGGGAAAACATATGTTATTTGTCCTTTTGGGACTGGCTTATTTCACTCAGCATGATGTTTTCCAGCCTCCTCCATTTTGTTACAAATGACCAGATTTCATTTTTCTTTACTGCTGTATAGTATTCTATAGAGTACATAACCCATAATTTCTTTATCCAGTCTTCTGTTGATGGGCATTTAGGTTGATTCCATGTCTTAGCTATTGTGAATTGAGCTACAATAAACATTAAGGTGCAGACAGCTCTTTTATTTGCCAATTTAGTTTCCTTTGGGTAAATTCCAAGGAGTGGGATGGCTGGGTCGAACAGTAGGGTTATATTCAGGTTTCTGAGGAATCTCCAGACTGACTTCCATAGTGGCTTGACCAGTTTGTATTCCCACCAACAGTGGGTTAGTGTCCCTTTTTCCCCACATCCTCGCCAGCATCTGTTGTTGGTAGATTTCTGTATGTGAGCCATTCTAACCGGGGTGAGGTGAAACCTCATTGTGGTTTTGATCTGCATTTCCCTGATGGCTAGGGATCCTGAGCATTTTTTCATGTGTCTGTTGGCCCTTTGGACTTCCTCTTTTGAAAAATGTCTATTGAGGTCCTTGGCCCATCTCTTAAGTGGGTTTTTTGACTATTTTCAAGAATGCAAGAAAACAAGTAAAAAAGGGGATTTTCAAACAAAATATTGTTTCATTAATGGTTATCAATTTCAAATGATTTATTTTATTTTAAAGCCATAGATGGTAGAATATCAGAAAGTTAATATTGTATAAAATAATGCATTTTCTCTATGCACAGTATACCGAGTAAGTGCATCTAAGTCAATGCATTTCAAAATGTGTTAAAGGAACAGTGCCAAACAACAAACTATTTACCAGGCCACAAGAAAATAACTTTTAAAAACTGAGAATAAGATATAGAAATTTCTTTGAAGCAGAAAGCAAGATGTTTATTAATACTCGCTCTTAAGAGCAGTGACAAGGAAGTGGAATCAGGCCTAGGAATTCTTGAAATAATACTTGTATACTGGCGTAGTTTTATATATGCTGAATCTAAGAATAGAAAAACATAGTCTATTTTTTGTGTGTCTTTTTATTTCATTTCTTTAATACTTATTTTTTTATTGTTCTTAGCAAAAGCATGAGTTTATGATGCATTGAGAAAGAAAAAACTGCTTCTTCACCTAAGGTGGTTAAAGCAGAGCTGTCCTGAAAATGGTGTTTGGCAGGAGTGGTGTGTGTGTGTGTGTGTGTGTGTGTGCAAGTTGAAGGGAAAGGGCTAAAGCAGAATCACTAGGGTCTTTGAAGAGGTAATGAAGTTAAAATGAGGTCATTAGGATGAACTCTGATCCAACGTGACTGACATCTGTAGAAGAGGATATTGGGACACAGACGTATACAGAGGAAAGGCTATGGGGAGACACAGGGAGAAGTTGGCCATTTACAAGCCAAGGAGAGTGGCCTCAGGAGAAACCAGGAGTGTGTCAGCATGTTGAACTTCTAGCTTCCAGAGCTGTGAGGTTTTCTTGTTTAAGCCACCCACTTTATGATGGTTGCTCTTGCAAACTAACACTTATTTTTCCAACCAATATTCACTAAATGTTTACTATGTCCATAGGACTGGCCTAAGAACAAAACATCCTTGGCTTCATGGAATTTACCATCTAATAGCGAGAGACATAGAGAAAGAGAAAATAATTTCTTTCTACTCTTCATAGTTCTTAGTTGGGACAGGGCTCCTGTAACAAAAGACAGATTAATAAGAGAAAAGTACACAGAAGTTTATTGACATGCATATTTCATATACACATAAGAGATACCTGAAGCAATCAGTAACTCTCAAAGATTTGACTTTGAACTGAAGATTCAATATTATTATCTATGGAAACAAAGAAAAAGAAGATCTAGGGAGCCCTTATGGGGGAGGGTCATCAAGAAGCATGGTAAATGACAATAAGCTTTATTATACTTATTTAAGTTGGTAACCTATTATGGTTTGAATTTGGCCCCAAAAGTTCATTTGTTGCATACTGAATCCCCAAGTTCCTATGTTTGTGGTCTTTAGAGAAGGAAATTTTATTTTATCTTAGTTTACTTATTTTGACAGGTAGAATTATAGACAGTGAGAGAGATAGAGACAGAGAGAAGGTCTTCCTTCCATTGGTTCACTCCCCAAATGGCCGCTACAGCTGGCACTGCGCCTATCCAAAGCCAGGAGCCAGGTGCTTCTTCCTGGTCTCCCATGTGGGTACAGGAGCCCAAACACTTGGGCCATCCTTCACTGCCCTCCTGGGCCACAGCAGAGAGCTGGACTTGAAGAGGAGCAACCAGGACTAGAACCTGGTGTCCATATGGGATGCCCACGCTGCAGGCAGAGGATTAACCAAGTGAGCCACGGCGCTGGCCCCGAGGATGAAATTTTAGTAAGTAATTAGGATTAGACACAATCATGGAGGTAAGGTCCCCTCGATAGCATTAGCAGGAGGAGGACATGGGGGAGGAGGAAGTAGAAGAAAGAAGAGACTGGCATAGAGAACCCCCAAAACAAGTTGGAGTAGTTGCTATAGAACCCCCCAAATTGAATCTGTTTGCCTGAGATACAGAAAACCAATGGCTGACAAGGGGGTTGGTGGGGTGGAAAAAGGGAAGTGTTTATTGCCAATGGCAGAGCAAGGAGCTGGGCAGGTATTACCTAATTCCTCGGCTCCCCAAGGGGTTAGGAGTGAAGGTTCTTACAGATTAAAGACAGGGTTGAGAGGTGCATGTTAAGTGCATATCCAGATCTCTGGTTTGTCAGTAGTGCTCAGAGCCTTCCTTTGATTGGTCCATAATATTGCATCCTTTAGGGGATTTTTTTTAACTTTTATTTAATGAATATAAATTTCCAAAGTATGATTTATGGATTACAATGGCTTCCCCCACATACCGTCCCTCCCACCCACTACCCTCCCCTTTCCCACTCCCTCTCCCCTTCCATTCACATCAAGATTCATTTTCGATTATCTTAATATACAGAAGATCAGCTTAGTATACATTAAGTAAGGATTTCAACAGTTTGCTCCCACACAGAAACATAAAGTGAAAAATAATAGATGATTTTTTAAAATGATGATGAAATCAGATCAGACCTATTGTCATGTTTAATCCCAGTGAGAGTCAAGTTGGGAGTTGATAATTTCTTTTTTTTTTTTTTTTTACAGAGGATCAGTTTAGTATACATTAAGTAAAGATTTCAACAGTTTGCACCCCCATAGAAACACAAAGTGAAATACATTGTTTGAGTACTCGTTATAGCATTAAATCTCAATACAGAGCACATTAAGGACAGAGATCCTACATGAGGAGTAAGTGCACAGTGACTCCTGTTGTTGACTTTACCAATTAACACTCCTATCTATGGCATCAGTAGTCTCCCTATGCTCCAGTCATGAGTTTTCAAGGCTATGGAAGCCCTCTGAGTTCTCCGATTCTTATCTTGTTTAGACAAGGTCCTAGTCAAAGTGGAGGTTCTCTCCTCCCTTCAGAGAAAGGTACCTCCTTCTTTGAAGACCTGTTCTTTCCACTGGGATCTCACTCGCAGAGATCTTTTGCCAGAGTGTCTTGGCTTTCCATGCCTGAAATACTCTCATGGGCTTTTCAGCCAGATCCGAATGCCTTTAGGGCTGATTCTGAGGTCAGAGTGCTATTTAGGACATCTGCCATTCTATGAGTCTGCTGAGTATCTCACTTCCCATGTTGGATCACTCTCCCCTTTATTTATTCCATCGGTTAGTGTTAGCAGGTACTAGACTTGCTTATGTGCTCCCTTTGACTCTTAGTCCTTTCATTATGATCAATTGTGAACTGAAATTGATCACTTGGAATAGTGAGATGGCATTGGTACATGCCACCTTGATGGGATTGAATTGGAATCCCCTGGTATGTTTTTAACTCTACCATTTGGGGCAAGTCAGCTTGAGCATGTCCCAAATTATACATCTCTTCCCTCTCTTATTCCCACTCTTATGTTTAACAGGGATCATATTTCAGTTAATTTTTAACACTTAAGAATAACTGTGTATTAATTACAGAATTAAACCAGTCATATTAAGTAGAACAGACAAAAAAACTACTAAGAGGGATAATGTATTAAGTTGTTCATTAACAGTCAGGGCTATGCTGATCAAGTCACCATTTCCCATAGTGTCCATTTCACTTCAGGAGGTTTCCTTTTTGGTGTTCAGTCAGTTGTCACCGATCAGGGAGAACATATGGTATTTGTCCCTTTGGGACTGGCTTGTTTCACTCAGCATGATGTGTTCCAGATTCCTCCCTGTTGTTGCAAATGACTGGATTTCATTGTTTCTTACTGCGGTATAGTATTCTAAAGAGTACATATCCCATAATTTCTTTATCCAGTCTACCGTTGATGGGTGTCGCTCCCCGTCTTCGTGGAGGAACGACACAGGACCCTGCGCTGTTCTTTTGTCTGCTCGGCCCTCCCCGGGTTTGCTGCTGGTTCTTCCCGGGTTGGCTACCATCCCTTCCACCTCCGTGGAAGGGCGGTTCCCCCTGCCACATTCCCCACTTCCGCGGGGGAGCGGCACACCGCCGGCCGGCTCTCTTGGGGGCTGCACAGGTGTTCCTTCAGATAGATGTTCCCCCTAGATGTTCCTGGTGCATGTTGTCTCTCTCCTCCTTTATAGTCCTTTTCCACCAATCCCAACTCTGCTACCCACACGCCGAGTACACTGTTCTCCTCCAATCAGGAGCAGGATCAGCTCCTGGAGGTCATCACTCAAGTTGGCAAGAGGCAGCTGCGTAGAAGCTGTTTTCTCCTCTCCCAGCGCCATATTGTGGGAGAGCAGATGCATAGAATAAGTCTTAATTCCAGTAACTTAGTCTAGTCCGGGTTGCTCCCCACAGATGGGCATTTAGGTCGGTTCCAGGTCTTAGCTATTGTGAATTGAGCTGCAATAAACATTAGGGTGTAGACCGCTTTTTTGTTTGCCAATTTAAATTCCTTTGGGTAAATTCCAAGGAGTGGGATGGCTGGGTCGAACGGTAGGGTTATATTCAGGTTTCTGAGGAATCTCCAGACTGACTTCCATAGTGGCTTGACCAGTTTGTATTCCCACCAACAGTGGGTTAGTGTCCCTTTTTCCCCACATCCTCGCCAGCATCTGTTGTTGGTAGATTTCTGAATGTGAGCCATTCTAACCGGGGTGAGGTGAAACCTCATTGTGGTTTTGATCTGCATTTCCCTGATTGCTAATGACCTTGAACATTTTTTCATGTGCCTGTTGGCCCTTTGGATTTCCTCTTTTGAAAAATGTCTATTGAGGTCCTTGGCCCATCTCTTAATTGGGTTGTTGGTTTTGTTTTTGTGGAGTTTCTTGATCTCTTTGTAGATTCTGGTTATTAACCCTTTATCTGTTGCATAGTTTGCAAATATTTTTTCCCATTCTGTCGGTTGTCTCTTCACTCTCCTGACTGTTTCTTTTGCAGTACAGAAACTTCTCAATTTGATGCAATCCCAATAGTTAATTTTGGCTTTGACTGCCTGTGCCTCCCGGGTCTTTTCCAGAAACTCTTTGCCTGTGCCAATATCTTGAAGGGTTTCTCCAATGTTCTCTAGTAACTTGATGGTGTCAGGTCGTAGATTTAGGTCTTTAATCCATGTTGAGTGGATTTTTGTGTAAGGCGTAAGGTAGGGGTCTTGCTTCATGCTTCTGCATGTGGAAATCCAATTTTCCCAGCACCATTTATTGAATAGACTGTCCTTGCTCCAGGAATTAGTTTTAGATCCTTGATCAAATATAAGTTGGCTGTAGATGTTTGGGTTGATTTCTGGTGTTTCAATTCTGTTCCATTGGTCCATCCATCGGTTTCTGTACCAGTACCATGCTGTTTTGATTACAACTGCCCTGTAGTATGTCCTGAAATCTGGTATTGTGATGCCTCCAGCTTTGTTTTTGTTGTACAAGATTGCTTTAGCTATTCGAGGTCTCTTGTGCCTCCATATAAATTTCAGCACCAATTTTTCCAGATCTGAGAAGAAGGTCTTCGGTATCTTGATTGGTATTGCATTGAATTTATAAATTGCTTTTGGGAGAATGGACATTTTGATGATATTGATTCTTCCAATCCATGAGCATGGAAGATTTTTCCATTTCTTGGTATCCTCTTCTATTTCTTTCTTTAAGGTTTTGTAATTTTCATCATAGAGATCTTTAACATCCTTGGTTAAGTTTATTCCAAGGTATTTGATTGTTTTTGTAGCTATTGTGAATGGGATTGATCTTAGAAGTTCTTCCTCAGCCATGGCATTGTCTGTGTATACAAAGGCTGTTGATTTTTGTGCATTGATTTTATACCCTGCTACTTTGCCAAAATCTTCTATGAGTTCCAATAGTCTCTTGGTAGAGTTCTTTGGGTCCCCTAAATAAAGAATCATGTCATCTGCAAAGAGGGATAGTTTGAGTTCTTCCTTCCCAATTTGTATCCCTTTAATTTCTTTTTCTTGCCTAATAGCTCTGGCTAGAACCTCCAGAACTATATTGAATAGCAGTGGTGAGAGTGGGCATCCCTGTCTGGTACCAGATCTCAGTGGAAATGCTTCCAACTTTTCCCCATTCAATAGGATGTTGGCTGTGGGTTTTTCATAGATTGCTTTGATTGTATTGAGGAATGTTCCTTCCAAACCCAGTTTGCTTAGAGTTTTCATCATGAAAGGGTGTTGTATTTTATCAAATGCTTTCTCGGCATCTATTGAGATAATCATATGGTTTTTCTTCTGCAGTCTGTTAATGTGGTGTATCACATTGATTGTCTTGCGCACATTAAACCATCCCTGCATACCAGGGATAAATCCCACTTGGTCTGGGTGGATGATCTTTCTGATGTGTTGTTGCATTCTATTGGCCAGAATTTTATTGAGGATTTTTGCATCTATGTTCATCAGGGATATTGGTCTGTAATTCTCTTTCAGTGCTGCATCTTTTTCCGGCTTAGGAATTAAGGTGATGCTGGCTTCATAGAAAGAATTTGGGAGGATTCCCTCTTCTTCGATTGTTCTGAATAGTTTAAGAAGAATTGGAGTTAGTTCTTCTTTAAATGTCTGGTAGAATTCAGCAGTGAATCCATCTGGGCCTGGACTTTTCTTTGTTGGGAGGGCCTTTATTACTGTTTCAATTTCTGTCTCAGTTATGGGTCTGTTTAGGTTTTCGATGTCTTCCTGGTTCAATTTAGGTAGGTTGCATGTGTCCAGGAATCTATCCATTTCTGATAGGTTTCCCTGTTTGCTGGCATACAAGTCCTTGTAGTAATTTCTGATGATTCTTTTTATTTCTGTGGTGTCTGTTGTTACGTTTCCTTTTTCATCTCTGATTTTATTGATTTGGGTCTTTTCTCTTCTTTTTTTAGTTAGTTGGGCCAATGGGGTGTCAATTTTGTTTATTTTTTCAAAAAACCATCTCCTTTAGGGGATTTTTTAAAAAAGGTGTTTTAGGTGTTTTTTGTTTTGGTTTGGTTTTTTTTTTTTTTTTTTTTTTTTTTTTTAAGGCAGAGTTACAGAGAGAGAGAGAGTCTTCTATCCACTGGTTCACTCCCCAAATGGCCACAACACTCAAGGCTAAGCCAGACTGAAGCCAGGAGACTGGAGCTTCTGGGTCTCCCACATGGGTACAGGGCCATCCTCCACTGCTTTCCCAAGAAATGGATTAGAAGTGGAGCAGCTGATACTGGATATGGGGTGCTGGCACTGCAGGTGGCAGCTTTACCCACTATGCCACAGAACAGTCCCCACCTTTAGGGGATTTTTATGATGGCAAAGTGGGCTTCAGTCAGCCTGGGGGCTACATGTAGGTGGTAGTTAGTTTTTGTTCAGGGCCTGGAGTTCCTGGAAAAGAAGCCCTCTGAGACAAGACTGAACATCAAGTTGTTAACTACTGGAGAAGCAAATGATCTCATGGGTCTGGTGATAAGGGACCTTGTAGGGCAGGTGTACCACCTACAATTCAGTGAGTTAATTTTAGCAACTGGTTGATTTGCAGTCATAAAAGCAGGGCAAGGAAATTTTAAGCTAAAGGAATCTTGGAGACTGGGACCTGACGTATATAGCATCTGCATTCAAGGCAACTGAGCTAGGTCACATGCTCTGTGTCACCAGGTGACACCGTCTGTCGTGTTATGAAGGCCCTTACCAGAGGCCAAGGAGCTGCAAGTGCCATGGCTCTTGAACTTGGCTTCCTGAACTGTGAGCTAAATAAGCCTCTATTCTGTATCAATTACTCAAGCTGTGGTAGCAAAAGAAAACAAACTGATATATCTCTGGTGATTTAGAGCTATTATTCTCTTCCTGATACAAAGAGAGACACTTTCACAAGCAGATTTCCTTTATAAATGTAACTTCCCCTTACAAAGGGTAGCTTCTACTGTTTTCAGAGCATTTCCTGTGTCTGTAGTTTCTAAAAGATATTCACATGCCAAAGTGGCATATTTGGGGATGGTATATACTGCTTTCCTACAGAACAAAAAATAAACTATAAAATGATAAACTAGAAAGTAATTAAAATAAACCATTAAAAGAATGGGCCATCAAAGAAGGAGTTACCTTTCTCTGAAAGGAGGAGAGAACTTCCACTTTGACTATGACCTTGTCTAAATAAGATCAGAGTTGGCGAACTCAAAAGGCTTCCATAGCCTTGGCAACTCATGACAAGAGCCTCGGGTGATTACTGATGCCATAAACAAGAGTGTCAGTTGTTAAGTCAACAACAGAAGTCACTGTGCACTTACTCCCCATGTAGGATCTCTGTCCTTAATGTGTTGTACTATGTGAATTAACAGCATAACTAGTACTCAAACAGTACTTTATGTTCTGTGTGGGTGCAAACTGATGAAATCTTTACTTAATATATACTAAATTGATCTTCTACATATAAAGAGAATTGAAAATGAATCTTGATGTGAATGGAATGGGAGAGGGAGCAGGAGATGGGAGGATTGCGGGTGGGAGGGAAGTTATGGGGGGAAAGCCACTGTAATCCCAAAACTGTACTTTGGAAATTTATATTTATTAAATAAAAGTTTAAAAAAAGTAAACCAATAAAGAAAGAGATGTTTGTGTGTATGTATTTATGTGTGCTTGTAATTTAATATAAAGGATGGCATTTTTACCACCATCTTAAGTGTTAAAGTGATCATATAGATAGGAATTAAGTGTTAAAGGGATCATATAAATAAGATCAAGCATTGGATAATAATGATAGAATTAAAAAGGAGATAATGTTCCTACATGGGAAGCAGTCCACACAGCAGACTCATAGAATGACAATCGCTTTAAATAGCACTCTGACCTCAGAATCAGCCTTTAAGGCATTCTGGTCTGGCTGAAAAGCTCATGAGAGTATTTCAGGCATGGAAAACTAAGACATTGTGGCAACAAAAAAAATACCCTACATGAAGGATCTCTGTGAAAGAGACCCCAGTGGAAAGAAGTGGCCATCAAAGAAGGATGTACTTTTCTCTGAAGGGAGGAGAGAACTTCCACTTTGATTATGGCCTTGTCTAAATACTAATGGAGATTGTGGATTCAAAAGGCTTCTATAGCCTTGGCAGCTCTTGTCCAGAGCCTTGGGTGATCACTGATGTCATACATAAGAGTATTAATTATTAAATTAACAACAGGAGTCACTGTATACTTTCTTCCCATGCAGGACTTTCATCCTCAATTAGTTGTATTATGAGAATTAACTGTAAAACTTGTTCTCAGGGTTGTGTGTGTGTGTGTGCGTATGTATGTGTGTGTGTAAATTATTGAAATCTTTACTTAGTATAAAGTTGATCTTCTGTGTATAAAGTTAATTGAAAATGAATCTTAACGGAGAATGGGACTAGGAATGGGAGAGGGGGGAGGAGGTAGGGTGGGAGTTATAGGAGGACAAGTATGGTGGGAAGAATCATTATATTCCTAAAGTTGTACTTATGAAATTTGTACTCATTAAATAAAAGATTTCTTTGAGAAAAAAAAATATAAAGGATGGTGGCCAGGGAAAGCCTCACTGATAAGGTAATTTTTGGACAAAAATTAAGGGAGGCAAGGGAGAAACTCCATATCAACACTCTCAACCTGAGTAGTATATTTATTATAACCCATGAACCCATGTGGACTGATCATTATCACCAAAAGTCTACAGTTTGCATTTTTAGGAGTTTGCCTTTGGTGTTGTCCATTTTGTGGGTGTGGACAAATATATAAAGTGGGGATAGTGGAAATTTCTCCCCCTAATTTCTTCTCCAAAGGTTAACTGAAATTGACTGACAATCGGCAGATTAACAGGAGAAAAAGCCATACGAATGGTGCCTGAGTTCATCATAGGAGAGGAGTTATCCAATAATCCAACAACATTCAGAAACTTACATAACTTCTTCATAGGGGAGAAGGGAATTGGAGAATGTCAGCAATTTTGAGGGGCAGTAAATAATTTTTAGAATAAATAAACAAGCACAAAGAGCAGACGATGGCCTGGGACAAAGCTTCTCTCAGCTTTGGGGAGCTAGAGATAGTTACTGGAAAGTAAGGGAAGGAACATCACTGCAAATAAAGATTGTCTATGTGCAGATAAAGTGTCCCAGGTCATCGCTTAGAACTTACCTCAGAAGAATAGATGGCTCTAAGTCCTTTTTGTTTTCTGTTGGTTAATCTTCCCAGGTTATTTAATGAGATCCTAGGGAGGGGGTTTAAGACAATTGTTTCTTTTGGAAGAAGATTCCCCTATCAAATAAAGCAATTTAGAGACATCCTTTAGGGAAGAAATATGGGAAGATTATTGAGTACTTGATTTTGAGGTTGTATTTCCAGCTCCCTATGTCAATGTATCATGCTTTGGGTTATCATTTTCCAAGATCCAGCAGTGATGACCATGTATCTACCACTATAATATCACATTTCAGGCCCTAAAAAGTTCTCTGTACTCTGCCTATTTACTACCCCTTAATGTCCTGTCATCCATTGATTTTTGAAAGTTGTTTCCCTGGTTTTTCATGTTCCTGAATGTGTTGTGTAGTTGGAATCATATAGGATGTAGCCTTCTCGGATGGGCTTGCTTCACTTAGTAGTGCTCAGTTAAGTTTCTTCCATGTCTTTGCAAGGCTTTATAAATAATTTCTTTTGGGGGTTGAATAATACTTCATTGTCTGAATCTATCATAAGTTATCCATCTACCTACTGAAGGACATCTTACTGGCTTCCAAGTTTTGGCAACTCTGAAGAAAGCTAATATAAACATTTATGTACAGGTGTCATTGAATGATGGAGTCCAGGTTCTTGTCTCCAATACATTTCTTGAAGGAATTCAAGGATGAGACACAACTAGGGAACAGTAGAGGAATAAGGTACAGTGAAGGAATTGAATTAATTTGCTAAGTGAAAATACACACTAGACGGGAGTGTGGGCAAACTCAGCAGTGAGCTATTTCCAGTAAGGTCCAGAGTTATACATTCATGTGATATGGAAGAAGTGAATATTCATAGAGAGTGATGTTTGGGGCAAGGTTTGAGTGTCACCCATTTTTTGTCCTTTTTGGATTAGGTGCATGATATGAGTAGTCACAGTGATTTTATTATAAAGTTATTGTAACTAGCCATAGGTCATTGCAAGGATGTGGTCAGCAGCCATGTTGATTTTCTTGACTGGTACCAATTCTGGGAAGCTATTTTTGGAAATTGTGGTTTTCTGCAGTACAAAGATTGGAGGATTGTTGGAGGGAATAGGTGATACTGAAGAAAGGGGCTGATGACCTCATAGCTTTCCTTGCTAGTTCTTTGCCTTTATCACAGGGTTTCCGAGTGGACTTAAGTTGAAAACTTTTTTAAAAGATTTATTTATTCATTTAAAAGTCAGAGTTTCAGGGGAGAGGAGGAGAGACAGAGAGAGACAGAGATTTTCCATCTACTGGCTCACTACCCAGATGGCTACAATGGCCAGTGCTGTGCCAGGTAGAAACCAGGAACCAGAAACTTCTTCCAAGTCTCTCATGTGGGTAGCAGGGACCCAAACACTTGGGCCATCTTCTGCTGCTTTTCCCAGGCTGTTAGCAGGAAGCTGGAGCAGAAATGGAGCAGAAGGAACATGAACTGGCATCCATATAGGATGCTGCTGTTGCAGGCAGTGGACTTGCCCACTACACCACATGCCTGCCCCAAGTTTTCAACTTTTTAAGGTAAATACCAAGGTCCACAATTACTGGATCTTATTGTAAGAGTATTTAATGTTGTGGGAAACTACCAAACTCTTTTTGTAAAAGAGCTACACCATTTTTTTAATTCCCTCCAGGAATGAATGAGAGTTCTTGTCAGCATTTGGTATGTCAGTGTTCTAGGTGTGAAATGGTGTCCTATTGGTATTTTAATTTCTATATCCTTAATGACACGAAGTAGAGCATACTTTTAAATGCAGTTTTGCCATCTGTATAACTTCTTTGGTGAAGTATCAAAGTCTTTCACTCATTTTTAATTGAATTATTTTCTTATTGTTGAGTTTTAAGAGTTCCATCTACAGTTTAGATAACAATCTGGTTATAAATGTCTTTCACAAATATTATCTTTGGGAGGTTTCTGAACAGTGACACTGCAGTATCTGATTGTTGTAAAAATATCATCTAGATTTTATATTGTAAATAGATTATATTTGGGCAGGCAGAGGAGTAGGTGCTGTTTGCCTATGGCAAAAACCAGAAAAATGGGTTAGAAGGCTACTACAACAACCTTGGAGACTTATTTATTTATCTGAGAGTCAGAGGGAGAGAAAGGAAGAGAAACAGAAGCAAGCTGTCATTCATTAGTTCACTCCCCCTAATGCCTGTTAGGGTTGGTCCAGGCTGAACATGGAAGGCAGGAAGGCAGGAACGCATTCCAGGTCTCTCATATGGATGTCAGGACCCCAATTACTTGAGCCATCACTGCTGCCTTTCAGAGTGTGCATTAGCACAAAGCTGGTATGGAAGCAGAATAGTCAAGACTCAAACCAGGCACTCTGATATGGGAAACAAGTGCCCTAATCAGGGTCTTAACTACTATGCCAAGCATCCATGCCAATAACCTAGGTGGTCTAGAGACTGTTGACAGTGACCCATGAGAGGACTGAAGGGTTTGAATCTAGATAGTTGCACTGGAAGTAATGAGACTCACATTCTGAGTATACTGTAGAAGCAGAGTCTGTAGGATTTGCAAATAGATGGGATCTGAGAAAAACAGACAGAGTAAGGATGACACCAGACTTTTTGGCCTGACCAATTAGATGGGTGAGGTTGGCATTCACTGAAGTTGGGGAGAGGAGCAGGCTTGCTAAAATCAGGAATTCAGTTCTTATGTGTTATATTTGACAAGACTATGGGATATCTGATTGGCAGACTAATGGCCCTGCAAATTGGCCATTCCAGGTCCTAATCCCTAGAACCTGTAAAACATTGGGCTACAAGCAAAGAGGAATCAAGGTAGTTATTGAGCCCAACTTAAGATGGAGAGATTTTCCTGAAATATCGGGTCTACCCCCATGTAATTGCAAATCTTTAAATATGGATGAGGAAGACAAAAGACCTGGTGTCAGAGTGATGTAATGTGACAAAGATTTGACTATTCATTTTTGAATATAAAAGGGTGCCCCCAGGCCGGCGCCGTGGCTCAATAGGCTAATCCTCCGCTTTGTGGCGCCGGCACACCAGGTTCTAGTCCTGGTCGGGGCACCGGATTCTGTCCCGGTTTCCCCTCTTCCAGGCCAGGTCTCTGCTGTGGCCAGGGAGTGCAGTGGAGGATGGCCCAAGTACTTGGGCCCTGCACCCAATGGGAGACCAGGAGAAGTACCTGGCTCCTGCCATTGGATCAGCGCGGTGCGCCTGCTGCGGCGGCCATTGGAGGGTGAACCAACGGCAAAGGAAGACCTTTCTCTCTGTCTCTTTCTCTCTCACTGTCCACTCTGCCTGTCAAAAAAAAAAAAAAAAAGTGCCCCCCCCCCGCCCCACAGGCTGCAGGCAGCCAGAAAAGTAAATGGATTGTCCTCTAGAGCCTGTAGAAAGGAATGTGACTCTGCTGACACCAAGACTTCCACCAAGTGAGATGTATTTTGACTTCCAGAACTATTAGATAATAAGTTTGTGGCAGTTTGATGCAACAGCTATAGGAAAACAATCTATTCACAAGTGGAGATATTTGGTCTCTAGCTGGATATGGAGTAGTCTGGATTTTGGGTAGAGGACCAAGTTAAAGATACAAACTTGGGAGTTTTCAATATACAGATGATAATTAAAACCAAAAATCTAGATGGAGTCAGTATTGATGGGAAGGGAGGGGAAGGGAAGGGGAGGGGAAGGGAAGGGGAGGGGAGGGGAGGGGAGGGGAGGGGAGGGGAGGGGAGGGGAGGGGAGGGGAGGGGAGGGGAGGGGAAGGGAGCAGAATGAGGGGAGGGGAGGGAAGGGGAACGGAGGGGAGGGGAGGGAAAAGCAGAGGGGAAGAGAGGAAAAGAGCCCTAAGACTGAGTTCTGGGGAGCTTTGATGTTAAGAGATCAGGAAGATGAGAAGGAACCAACAAAAGAAACCTGGAAGGAGAAGCTAGTAGCGTAGGAGATAACAAGGAGGATAGTTCTGGAAGTCAAGTAAAGATAGCGTTTCAAGGAGAAGGGGGTGAAGACACATGGTGTCATGTCAGATATTGCTGACAGGTCTAAGATGAGAATTGGGAATGGATCATTGGATTTAGCAATGAAAAGGTTATGGGTGACTTTGAAAAGAGCAATTGGTACAGGAAAATGAGGGTTAAAACCTTTGGTGTGGGTTTTAGCAAGAATGAGAGAAACTTAATTGAAGACAGTGAATGTAGATACCTTTTTTAAAAAAAGTTTTGATATCAAAATGAGCAGAAAGATAGACTGGTGGTTGGAGAAAAAAGTGGGCTCTTTGGGTGTAAGAGAAATAACATCTTAGTTGTATGCTGATGAGAATATTCCAGCAGAGAGAACCAGAGAGGCTGGGTAAGATGTGAAACACTATGTACCAGAGAGGAGCTTTCCCTGTGAAGTCATCCTGGTCAAGGTCATCCCTGGAAGCAAAAGCATTTAACCAACCAGTCACTGACCACACATTCCTGAGCCCAATCAAGACTGATAGCACTGCTCAGCTGAGCCCAGCTCAAAGTGCCCACGCAGAGAACTGCAAGCTTAATGAATGGCTGTTGTTGTTTGTTTGTTTTTGTTTTTAAGATTTATTTATTTATTCAAAAGGCAGAGTTGTACTGAAAGAGAGAGATCGATCTTCCATCCCATGATTCACTGCCCAAATGGGCACAATGCTCAGAGCTGGGCTGGTCCGAAGCCAGGCTCCAGGAGCTTCTTCCGGGTCTCCCACATGGGTGCGGGGGCCTAAGTACTTGGGCCATCTTCTGCTGCTTTCCCAGGCCATAGCAGAGAGCTGGATCAGAAGTAGAACAGCTGGGGAGCCTGGTTAATACCCTGGCCTGAAGCACCAGCATCCCATATGGGTGCCATTTTGAGACCCAGCTACTCCACTTCTGATCCAGCTCTCTGCTATGGCCTGGGAAAACAGTAGAATATGGCCCAAGTCCTGGGGCCCCTGCACCCACCTGGGAGACCCAGAAGAAGCTCCTGGCTCCTAGCTTCAGATTGGAACAGCTCCGGCCATTGTGGCCAATTGGGGAGTGAACCAGTGGATGGAAGACCTCTCTCTCTCTCTCTCTCTCTCTCTCTCTGCCTCTCATCTCTCTGTGTAACTCTTGCTTTCAAATAAATAAATCTTAAAAAAAAAAAAAAAAAAAGGTTTGGAACCAGCACGCATATCGGATGCCAGCACCACAGGTGGCAGCTTTACCTGCTACACCACAGTACTGGCTCCTGTTGTTATTTTAAGATTTGTATATTTATTTGAAGGGCAGAGTTACAGAGGAAAAGGAAGGGAGGGGAAGACAGAGAGAAAAGAGAGAGAGATCTGCCATCCACTGTTTCACTCCTCAAATGCTCACATTAGTCAAGTCCAGACCAGGCTGAAGCTGCAAGTCGGGAAATCCATCCTGGTCTTCCACATATGTGGCAGGGCCCCAAGTACTTGAGCCATCTTCCACTGCCTTCCCAGGGACACAAGCTGTATTGGAAGCATAAGAGCCAGGACTCAAACCAGCCCTCTAGTATGGGATGCCAGCATCACAAGGACAGCTTAACACTCTGTGCCATAACACTGGTCCCTGGCTGACGTTTTAATCTACTAAATTTATGGGTTGTTGTTATGCAAAAAAGGTAACATATGTTGGGGTACAAGTAGCCACATAATTTCTCTTTTTTTCCTTTCTTTTTTTTTTTTTGACAGGTAGAGTGGACAGTGAGAGAGAAAGAGACAGAGAGAAAGGTCTTCCTTTGCTGTTGGTTCACCCTCCCGTGGCCACCGCGGCTGACGCGCTGCGGCCGGCGCACCGCGCTGATCCAATGGCAGGAGCCAGGTACTTCTCCTGGTCTCCCATGGGGTACAGGGCCCAAGCACTTGGGCCATCCTCCACTGCACTCCCTGGCCACAGCAGAGACCTGGCCTGGAAGAGGGGCAACTGGGACAGAATCCGGCACCCCGACCGGGACTACAACCCGGTGTGCCAGCGCCACAAGGCGGAGGATTGGCCTAGTGAGCCGTGGCGCCAGCCTAGCCACATAATTTCAAAATCATAGCTAACTAACATAGTACAAGAGGCATTATTGATCCCATTGTAATATGGTTGTAAGAGAACTTTGGCTCTCAAAGTTCTGATCAGGTATAATCACGTGTGTCTTATGCTAAATTTCTAATTTTCTTTTTCACTAGAAAAAAATGGAAATATAATCACCCCAATGATTTATTTATGACATGAAAATTGATACATTTTTCTCTCAAGAGGTGGCAAAATCAGAATAAATGACACTATCTCTGCTCCAGGAAACCTTGTCTGGACAGCATTCAGTGACAGCTCACTCTTGCCCAAATAGTGTGCTGTAATTTTTACAGTTTGTCTTCATTTCTGTTGAAAAATCATAAGGAAATCATTTTCAGTTGATTTTTTTCTTACTTAAAAGGATCATTTTCCAAAGTCTTAAATGGCCTCAGCTCTGACACTTTTAGTATGCAAGAAAAATTGAGACCATAAATTCATCAATTATTGGCTATAGCTGTTAAAAATCTAGAAATAGAAACCAGAAATAATATTTTTTTCTGGATAAACCCATTCTTTTCTAAAAGAGTCCAAATCTAAGAGACCAGAAAGATAAAGGGTTTGGGGCTGGTGCTGTTGGCATGGTGGATGAAGCCACCACCCTGCAGTGTAGGCATCCCATATGGGCATTAGTTCTAGTCCCTGCTGTTCCACTTCCGATCCAGCTCTCTGCTATGGCCTGGGAAAGCAGTGGAAGATAGCCCAAGTCCTTGGGCCCCTGCACCCATGTAGGAGACCTGGAAGAAGCTCCTGGCTCCTGGCTTTGGACCCATGCAGCTCCAGCTGATTCAGCCAATTGGGGATTTAACCAGTGGATGGAAGACCTCTCTCTCTCTGTGTAACTCTGCCTCTCCTCTCTGTGTAACTCTGACTTTCAAATAAAAATAAATAAATCTTTAAAAAACAAAAACAAAAGATAAGGGGTTAGGCACAAACAAATCTTTCACAGGGCCAGCGTTATGACACAGTGGGTTAAGCTGCCATACTGGATTGTCAGTTTGAGTCCTGGCTGCTCTACTTCCAAACCAGCTTCCTGCTAATGTGCCTGCGAAGGCAGAGAATATGGCCCAACTGTTTGGGTGCCTGCCGCCTACGGGAGACTTGGACGGAGTTCCTGGCTCCTGGCTTTGGCCTGACTCAGCCCCAACCATCATGGAGACCGAGAAAAAGCTCCTAGCTGTTGGCTTTACCCTGTCCCAGCCCTGGCTGTTGTGCCCATTTGGGGAGTGAACCAGCAGATGGAAGACTTCTTTCTCTCTGTCTCTCTGTCTCTGTCTCTGTGTGTGTGGGTGTGTGTTGTGTCCCTCTCTCTGTAACTATTTCAAGTAAATAAATAAAAAAAAGAACTAGGATAGCTATTTTGAACTTGATGTCCACCACATAAGCCGTAATGTGTTAGTGGATATCTCTTTGGTTTTAAGCACTTTCACATATTAAGCCTTTCCTTATCTTTATCATAGTGTAAACTTGTACTTCTGTATTAAATAATAGCTTTATTGAACACTTAAATTTCAGGAAATATTTTAAGAGTGTTATATGTATTCTATCCTCAGTGGAAAACAGAATGTTCAAAGCACTTGAATTCCATGTATTTTAATTTTTAAAAATTCTTAAGAGATAAAATAATATTCAAAGTTCTTCAAGGTCTTTTTTCATGAAGTAAGGGGAAAATTATGATTTAATGGAGCAGAAGGAGAGAAATAAGGACTGTGAATGTTTCTGTTTAAGCAAGCAATTGACTAGTAGGAAAACCAAGTGAGAAAGTGTGACAAGGAGAATTGCAGCAACTGGGCAGCTGTGACAGCGGGGGATTTTTGGCAAAGGCAAGGTGCAGTTGGAAACAACAGAGATGGAAGTCACAATTAGACCACTCTAACATCCAATAAGGTTGCTTTTCTTTCTTCTAATCATGGCTTATATGAAGTTGCTTTAAAACTTGGTGGCTAAGCAAATACTGGCACTAACTTGGATCTTTTCTTACTAAATATGTTACTAAACAAATGGAGTAATTTCTGGGAACAATGGAATTGACAATGATCATGTGCCCCAGAAGGAGGGAAGATTTTGTATGAAAAATGTAATAGTTATCTGTTGTTACATAATTAATTACCCCCAAATTTAGAAAACTTGAACAACCAAAGTGTTTTACTCCGCATTTTCTGAGGGCCTGGAACCCAGGAGCAGGTTTGCTAAGTGGTTCTGACTCAAGAGATAGCAGTCAAACTGTCAACTGTGTGCAGACTTTTTGTTTTCCTTAATTTTATTTAAGGTATACAAATTTCATATATACAGATTTAGGAACATAGTGATTCTTCCCACCCTATGCTCCCTCTCACCCACTCTCTCTTCCTCCTCCTCCTTCTCCTATTCCTACTTAGTTTTTACAATGATCTAGTTTTACAATAATCTAGTTTACTTTATATTCATAAGATTAACTCTACACTAAGTAAAGAATTTAACAAATAGTATTTAAAAAAAGTTCCTCAACAGTAGAAACAAGGGCTATAAACAAGCATCAAATCTCAAAATGTCCATTTCACTCTAATATATTACATTGTAGGTACTCTATTAGTTACCATAGTTCAGGGAAAACATATAGTATTTGTCTTATTAGGACTGGCTGATATCACTAATTATAATGGTTTCCAGTTGCATCCAGTTTGTTGCAAAAGATAGAATTTCATTCTTTATGGCTGATTAGTATTCCATAGTGTATATATGCCATAATTTCTTTATCCAGTCATCAGCTGATGGACATCTGGGTTGATTCCATATCTTAGTTATTATGAATTGAGCTACCATGAACATGGGGATACAGATAACTCCTTCATCTGCTGATTTCCTTTCCCTTAGGTAAATTTGCAGGAGTGGGATTGCTGGGTCATTTGGTAGATCTGTTTTCAGCTTTCTGAGGTATCTCCATACTGTCTTCATAATGGCTGTACTAGTTTACATTCCCACCAACAATTATGGTACATTTTCCCCCACATACTTGCCAGAATTTATTGTGTGCAAGCTTTGAAAGTTTGAGTGGAAGTCAGAAAATCCATTTCCAGACACATTCACATGGCAGTGGCAGAAGGCTTTAAATTCCTTCATTTTTATTTTTATGACCTAATCTAGGAAGTGATATATGTGTACCTCTAATCTAGGACATGGTGTGTGTTTACCTCTGTTGCATGCTGATGGTGAAACTGACAAATTTACACAGTGATGTGGGAGTAGACCCTCGGTACAGTGTCAGTCTCAAGAGGTAGAATCATTGGAAGCCTTCTTGGAGCTGGAAACCACAGGAAGTCTGCTTGATTTATAGTTTATCTTTTCACAAAAAGGATATCTTTCTATGAAATCATTTGCCCCAGTCAAGTGATGGGCCGACCTCTGCTTCTGCACCAGCATCCCTTTGGATGAAGTGAATAATCATCATAGGAATGTGGAGCTGAAGAGGTAGTAGAGATGATCTTCTATCCGAATGCCTCATTTCTTCTGAGATTCCTGAGGCTGAAGCAAGGAACATAAATCCCAGAATATACAAATGCCTTCTTCAAAACCTTCCTCCCATCACCACCAAGAACTGACCCAGAATTCTACCTTTAGACCTGTCAGTATCTTTTTATAAATTATTTGAAACCATTATCTTTGCTTTATGAGTACCCTAATGAAAATCAAAGGAATTCAAATGGTGAGTTAAAGTTAATTTTTAGAGAAAAGTATTTATTCAGGCCAATGTGCCTTTCTTACTATATTTCTTGAAAATATGTATTGAATGTTATTTTGTGCCAAATACATGTTAGATACCAGGTATATTGTTTAACATAAGAGGAAAAATCCTTTTCTGATGAACCTACAGTCTATTGGGAGGAAAAGATGTATTTACTAACCATTGAATCAGGTGCTGTGTGGCACACAATAATGAGGAAAATATTAATTTTACAATTGTGCATATAAATAATTGATGAGGCTGTTGTGGTGGTGTGGGTTAAGCCACCACCTGCAACTCCCACATCTTATATGAGTGTTGGTTTGAGTCCTAGCTTCTCCACTTCTGATCCAGCCCTCTGCTAATACTCCTGGGAAAGCAATGGAAGATGGCCCAAGTCCCTGGGCCCCTGGTATGGCACTGAATGGGGTACCAGAATGGGGTTCCTGGCTCTAGGCTTCATCCTGCCCCACCCCTGGCCTTTACAGCCACTTGGGGAGTGAACCAGAGGATGGAAGATTCTCTCTCTCTCTCTCTCTCTTTCCCTTTCTCTAAGTCTGCCTCTCAAGTAAATAAATAAATCTTTAAAAATAGATAATAACTGGCATAATTCAACTTTTCCTATGACTGGCACGGTGTGGAGCTAAAAACCTCTAGAGCTATGTTGGTGGCAGCTGGGTTTGTTACTGGCAATCAAACTGGATGAATGGGACTGATGTGCTACATTTGTACTGTTTCTGTAGTTGTATTATATACACACTTGGAGTGAATACATGGACAGGAGAAGTGATAAACAGAGTGGATGCACTTAAGAATTTCTAATTTTATGCTCCCTTGGTTGCTTAAGGAATGCTACATGATGATGATTGTCTCAAAGGCCATCAGCTTGCAGTGGAATCCCGTCTCATTAAGAAATTGGTTTTTAAAATGGAGTTGGTATCAGGCTCCAGAACTGCATGGCATCAGAACCAGGGGTTATTCCCAAGGACAGGGGTGCCACATGCTCTCCTTCCAGCTCTGTGGTTATTATAGTTTCATCTGTTAAATGTTTGTATCCAGAAACCAACATGACTATTTAGAGGGAGCTGACTGTGTATGAGATAAGATGCTCCTTTGCAGTGTCTCCTTGAAAAAGGTTTTGGATGGAAAAATTCTATTTGGATGGCTTCTGCCAACCTGATTCTGTCTGCTAATGAAACTCCCTTGACTTTCCTCTCTGATTTCCCTGTAAATAGTGGCTCCTCATTACCTGTGATTTGGGTTTGTGCTGTAGGCACATGTACTGTATTTGTTCTTCTGCACCAGGGGTGGCTCTTCCTGTGAGTAAGAGGGAAAGATGCAGACAGAGATAAACAACCTGGTTTGAATTTTCCTGTACTTTGCATAGCAGAGCAGCACACACAGGAAGACACATAATAACGTTCTTTGATAATGGAAGGAACTCCTACTAGCAGAGTTCTGTCTCAATATAGTTTGGGCTTATCTTTTCTTTTCCTAAATAATCATAAATTTAGAGCTTTACTTCAAAAATTGTTTTAGCAGGAATGGGTATTTAGCCTAGTGTTTAAGACATCTGTGTCCCATATCTGAGTGCCTAGGTTCTCAGCTCTGGCTCCTGACTTCATTTCCCACCAGTTTGGATCCTAGGAGGCAGCAAGTGATGGCTCGAGTAACAGGGTCCCTACCACCCACATAGGAAAGCTGATTGAATCATGACTTCCTGCTCTGGTCCTGGCCCAGCACCAGCCACTGTGGGCATTTGGGTATAAACTAGAGGATAGGAGTTCTGTCTGTCCGCCTCTGTGTGTGTGTGCACATGCACACATACCCTTCAAATAAATAAAAAGTTTTGAAAAGGTCTTTATCATTTCAAAGTAGCTCGAAAGCAGAAAGAAGATATGATAGGCACAATGGATCTCCAAATATATGGTGAATAGAAAATGGGCTTTGGACACAGATATTTATTTACCTACTCAGTAAATATTTGTTGAGAATGTCCACATACTAGTGAACAAATCTGACCAAAGGTCCTATCATCCTGGAACCTGCATTGAAATAAGTAAATATGTGCTATATCAGAGAATGACAGGTGCCATGGAGAGGAAGCAAATAGGGAGGAGATGAGGAAGAGAAGTGGGTGAAGTGCAATTTTAACAAAAGAGTTAGGGACAGCCGTAGTGGGAAGGTGATATTTCAGCAGACATGGAGAAGCTGAAGAAGGGAGCTCTGTGGATATGGGAAAGAGCAGCGAGGCAGAGGGGACTACAGGCCTGAGGGCCTAAAGTGGGACCAGAGAGCTGCTCAGTGTTGCTGGAGAGGAGCCTTGAGCTTAAATATGGTCCTGCCTCATAAGCAGCTAACCTGCATGACCCCCAGTTATTTCCTATGAAAATGTGGACATGAGAGTACCTTGGGAGCTTGCTGGACTATTGTGAAGATCAAATAAAAGAGTAAAGGTAAACCACACAGCACAGTGCCAGGTATACAGGTCAGAGTTTTCATTAACATCTGAGGGATGTCCCATAGCATTGACACTGCCTCTGCCTCTTCTTCCCAGAAAATGAATGGAGTCACACCCAGCTGCAGGTTTCTCATGAAGAGGAAATGCAATAATACATGGGTAGTACTTAGCCCTGCCACTGCACATGGTAGACCCCTAATGGCATCTCTCATTATCATCAGATGCTTCAATACAGCACTTATTAGATAATTGTGAGAGCAACTCCAAGTCACCAATAAACAGGGCTAAAGAGAAGGAATCAGGAAATTTAAGAGCATGAGATATGACAGTCATGGAGAGGTGAAGATGAATTCCATCGAGGTTTTACTCCACCCCAAGGCAAGCCTGGTGGATAATCTGATTCATGCGGAGAGGCTGCAGTGGGAGAGGCAATGGAACAGGGATAAAAATGAGGTGAATTTGCTGCTTCAATATAAAGTAAATAAACTGAATGGATATCACAAAACTGAGCAGGCAGAATAATCATAAGGGACTTGGCCACAGATGGGCCTAACTTGTCAAAAGAAATAGTGCAGGATGGAGAGGAGAGAACTAATGCTGTATCTCAAGAGGATACCCACATATGTGGAAACCCGTAACTGTTAGGTGGGAGTACAGTGGAGAACATTTGGATAAGGATATAAGTAGAGCAAAAGCAAAAATGACATAGTTGTGGGAGGAAACTAAAGACAGTTCCATCAGAAGTAGGAAATAGAAGTTGTACTCACAAATCAGACAACAAACGATAGCCGAATTATCCAAAAAATTTCTAGATCCCAGGTTCAGCTAAGAGCAATGCATCAACCAAATCCTTGAGAGTCAGAGCATTATGGTGGTTACCTTCACAGACTACAAAGGTGAGCAGTTCTGGTTTTAGATGTGAAAAGTGACCTTGGACACATTCATTTCTGTGAGCCTTCATTTTCTAGCAGGTACATAAGAATGAGAAATAAGTTCTTGTGATGGTACTATGTGAGAAGTCCTTTAAAAAATGATTAGACATTTTTCTAGGATTTCATCTTCCACTTAATATAGAGGTGCCAAGGGGAGTTGCTATTTTGGACTTAATTTTACAAACAAAAAGAACACGTGAACTGAGTTTAGAACTTTAGAGGAAGGGGGAGAAAGAACAAAAAGGCAAACTCTTCCAGAATCCAGAAGGGTATACACATGAACCTGGGATCAGAAGTTTCTGTTCCATTGCTCCCAGGCTTCCCCAGAGTAAAACTCCACAAAGAAGGTTGTTTTTCCTCCTTCCACCGGACCACCCAGACTGCTGCACTAACCACACCTGTTCCCTTTCCTTTTGTCTTCTGTTTGCCACTCCCATGCAAACATTAACTTTCTTTCCTCCAAATGGTTCTGAGAATGCTGAGGTCAGCCTGCAGAGCTCTGAAGCTGTGTCCTGTGGCTCCTGAGCACACAGCTGCCCCTCTCCTCCAGCTCTCCTCTTCCTCTTTCCTCTACTCTCCCCTCCTTTTTCCCATCCAGCCTGATCCCAAACTCAGATTCCAAATATGTGCATCGAAAGTGAGAGGGCTGAAAGAACTCAAGATTGTTGGGGGAGGCAGAGTCAATGAGGGGGTAGAAGGAACACATAGCGGCCATGGCAGTCTCTGTTATCACCCAAACCAACCCCCAGTTTGGGCAAACCCAGTGTCTATTTCCAGTTTCACCCCTGCTGAAGAACCCTGATTGTGTTCAGGGCTGCCATGTACCCAGCCTTAGATACTGAATCATGGTTGGGCATAAGAACTCGGCACAACCTGCTCCTTTTCCCAGGCTTCCTTGCTGCTCCAGATGCCATGGAAGCATCCCTCATGCGCAGCATATCCTTCCCTTCCTGGCTGTGGCTAGATGACTAGTGTGGGCTGGTGAAATACCAGTGGAAATTTCACCTGTCATTTCTGGATGAGGGCATATAAGAATTAGTGCCCGATACTCTAGGTTCTTTCCCTGTCATTATGATCAAGGAAAATACACACACACACACAACCCAGGCCTTATCCTGCTGTTCCAGTGAGAATTGCTGCAAACAATTCACTGTCTCATACTTCTGGGCTTAGCTAGGAAGACTTAATTCATCTCTCTGAGAGTCTCTCATGCAGGTACATTCAGACTGTGGCCAGACCGGTATAACCAATGGCTCACTCACACATCACTTGGCAGGGATTGGGCTTGACTGCCTCTCTCTTTCTCTATATCATTGATGAAGTTTGGGACACAGCACTCCACAATATTTTAGGATGAAGGAATCTGAGAAAACTTCAGAAACAGGAAGGTCATTCTTCTTTGCCCTCTACCCTTCTCCCCTGAAGCAGGTCATAGATCCTCATTTGCACCTGTAAGAAAGGAGCTGTAGATGCAGAGCTGCCAAGAAGACTCTGAATCAAGCTCTTGGTAGGCTCCTCCAGTCTATTAGCATTAAATCATATGTTCTTGTCCTACCATCTGCTCCATGACTACCGACTCTCCATCAAACCCACTAGAAAATACACGCAAGTATAGCTATTTCTTTGGGCCCTTTTCGCCCTATGAAGTTTCCCAGGTCTCACAAAACTTAAACAAATTTGTATTTTTTTGTTTTTTTCTTTTCTTGTTAATCTGTCTTTAAAAAAAATTGTCTAACTGAAAAAGTAACAAGGGGAGACAGAGAGAGAGAGAGAATCTTCTATCTACTGGTTCATGTCTCAAATGCCTGCAACAGCCATGGCTGGGCCATGCTGAATCTTGAAGCCAAAAACTCCATCTGGGTCTCCCACATGGAGGGCAGGAACTCAAAAAATACTTGAGCCATCATCTTTGCCTCCCAGGCACAGTAGCAGGAAGCTGGATGGGAAGTATGGTATAGCTGGGACTCAGAAGAGGCACTCCAGGATAGGATGTGAGCCTTCCCAGCAGTGGCTTGACCAGCTGCACCACAACATCTGCCCCTAACCTGTTTTTTGTTATAGGGGTCTCAGTGAACCTAAGAGCAAAGAGAAATATATTTTTTGCACCACAGATGATTTCGTCTCTAGGCTTCATAGCTCTTAGGAGAAGACAGATTAATTGAGAGTGAAACCAAACTGAAGTTTATTAACATGTGAATTTCATATATACAGGAGAGAGAAAGAAACCCAGGGAGTAAGGACATCACTAAGAGGTGGCTTTAAGTTACGGATTAAAGTTAAGACCATCTTCAACTGAAATGAAGAAAGACGGACTGGGGAGGGGACAGAACTGGAAAAATGCCAAGAAAAGCATGGTAAACAAGGGTTCAGTTTGTCAGGTCGATGCCTTCTCTAGTGATTTAGAATCATCCTCGTCCTGGTACAGAGAGGAGCCACCCTTGCAAAGAAAGATTTCTCTTGCAGAGGTAAATGTGCTTTACAGAGGGATAGCTTCTACTCTGCTTGCAGTACTTGTGGGTCTGCAGTTTCTCAAAATAATCAGCTCAAAATAATTCACATGCCTAAGAGGTATATTTTGAGATGGCACATTCTGGTCTCCTGTAGTCATATTTTGGGGTAGCATGTCCTGTGCTGCATCACATCTCAGGGCCTCTCACTCTCCCCCTGACCTGTCCACAGGATTTTTTTTTCTGAAGAAATCATCTCACTGCTCAAGACATAGGTCCAGGGTTAGGACAGCATTGCTGCTACCACAGTCTCTTGGTTAAACAGAGACAGGGCCAGACCAGGTTCAAGATTGTGGGAAATAAACCCCATTTCTCAATGCAGTGAGTCACAAAGATTTTTGTGGCCATTTAACATGTAACATAAAAAATTTATCACCATTAAACAGACCTGGAAATACCTGAATTTGGGTCAGTGGTAGGGAGTGCACCTGTCCTGGTTGTAGCCTGTCAGCTCTCACCCCAAATTCCTGCTCCTACACTCCTCTCAGTTGTTACTGGTCATTTTCTTTCCAAATCTCCAATTCTTTCTGGTCTACTTTATCCCCCAACAGAACCAAATGCTCCAAGGAGCTGTTACCACAAGGAGACTTTGGGGAGCAGATGTAGGGGAAATCAAGAAGGCAGACCCTCTTTCCTACCGTGTAGCCTTCGCTCCCACAGGGAGTATGCTACTGGTAAGTGTCTTCTTCCTCAGGCCTGCTCTCCTGCCGACTTGTTGAGGATTTCCCTGTTAAAAAAGTAATTGGGGGCTAGCTTTGTGGGGCAGCAAATTAAGTCACATCCCATATCACAGAGCTGCTTACAGCCCTGGCTGCCCTGCTTCTGATCCAGCTCCCTCCTAATATTCCTGAGAAAGCAACAGAGGGTGGTGGCTCAGGGTTTGGGCCCCTGTCACCCATGTAGGAGACCTGGATGGAGCTCTAAGCTCCTGGCTTTGGCTTGGCCCAGCTCAGCTGGGGAGTAACCCAGCAGATAGTAGATATCTCTCTCTCTCTCTCTCTCCACCCACTACTTCTCTCCCTCTCCTTCTCCCTCTCCCTCTCCTTCTCCCTCTCTCTCTCTCCTTCTGCCTCTATCTAATGACCTTTCAAATAAATAAATCTTAAAAACAAAGCACTATTTGGGAGGCTGTTACACCAAAACAGTTCCAGTGTCGATTCCTATGTAAGCAAATCCAAACCCAACTCTGTGTAAGTGGTAAAGCAAAACTTAAATTTAGCCAACAAAAACCCAGCAAACTCTAATTAGGATCTTTGCCAAACAAACCTCCAACTAAACTCTAATTTCAAGGCCAGTAGTCCACCTTACCCAGTCAAATATTTTCTTTGTCTTGCTTCTGCATTCACCTGATAACCCCCAACCTATGCCTCTTAGGTAGAGCTTAAATCACTTTGCTTTGGCGCTGATTCATGAATTGCTGTTTCCTCAAATAATAAATTTACTCTCAATTCACCTGTTACAAAGTGAGTAGAGTGGTTATATTGAAAGACTGACCACCTTCTGACCCTGAGAATTGTGTAAAGAAGAATGGAGGCAAACGTTATAGAACACATGGTAAAAGGAGGCCAAGTGATGCTTGCCTGAATCCTGGCTACCCTCTCCAGGTGGAATCCTGGAGAAAGGAAAGCATCAGATTGGTAAAAAGAGAGCAGATAGCAATGGGACTTTTGTCCTTCCCTTTATTGGAGGCCCAGAGAGAGACTGCCATGCAGAGAGGGATCCAGGTCAACAACTGCTATGGACATAAGAAAGTTCTCTTTGGGAAAGAGAAACAATTGCAAGTCTATATTAAATAACTAATGCACTCATTCACTTTTTTTTTTTTTTCTGACAAGCAGAGTGGACCGTGAGAGAGAGAGAGAGAGAGAGGTCTTCCTTTGCCGTTGGTTCACCCTCCAATGGCTGCTTGCGGCCAGCGCGCTGCGGCCGGCGCACCACGCTGATCTGAAGCCAGGAGCCAGGTGCTTCTCCTGGTCTCCCATGTAGGTGCAGAGCCCAAGGACTTGGGCCATCCTCCACTGCACTCATGGGCCACAGCAGAGAGCTGGACTGGAAGAGGAGCCACAGGGACAGAATCCAGCGCCCCAACCGGGACTAGAATCCTGTGTGCCAGCGCCGCAGGCAGAGGATTAGCCTGTTGAGCCGCGGTGCCGGCCTACACCCATTCACTTATATCAAATATTTATTGACGTCTGTGACATCCATGGCACTCCTAAGCCATGAGTGAGAAATCATACAGATCGCATGTACAAGTACAAAAGGAAGTCATTGAACATAAAAGAATATAAATATATTATTTAATTATGATTGTGATATATGCCATAAACGAAAATGTAGGTTGATAAAAGAATGTATTGTGAAGGAAAAACTAGCTCCTCCAAAATCACTAGAATTTTAGTTTTTAAATTTTAAAAACTCAGTGAAAAAAGTGTTTAATATTTTATTCCTTTGAACATTCACCACGATGGGTTTTTTTTAAGATTGATTTATTTACTTGAAAGGCAGAGTTACAGAGAGGCAGAGAGAGGTCTTCTATCTGCTGGTTCACTCACCAGATGGCTGCAACAGTCGGAGCTGCGCCAATCAGGAGCCAGGAGCTTCTTCTGGGTCTCCCACATGGGTGCAAGGGCCCATGGACCTGGGCCATCCTCTACTGCTTTCCCAGGCCATAGCAGAGAGCTGGATCAGAAGTGGAGCAGGCCGGCGCCGCGGCTCACTAGGCTAATCCTCCGCCTTGTGGCGCCGGCACATGCACCCCATGGGAGACCAGGAGAAGTACCTGGCTCCTGCCATCGGATCAGCGCAGTGCGCCGGCCGCAGCTTGCCAGCCGTGGCAGCCATTGGAGGGTGAACCAATGGCAAAGGAAGACCTTTTTCTCTCTCTCTCTGTCTCTCTCACTGTCCACTCTGCCTGTCAAAAAAAAAAAAAAAAAAAAAGTGGAGCAGGCAGGACTTGAACTGGCGCTCATATGTGATGCTGGCACTGCACGCAGTGGTTTTACCCACTACACCATGGCGCCGACCCCAATGATGGTTTTCTATAACATACTTTCCTTATATATATAAAACTCTTTTCAAAGTCTATTTAAGCTTGTTTGCTGCTGAACATAACTTTCCTTACCTGTGAATAAAAAAGCAATTCTGTAAAGGGAGGGAATTGGAGGGAAATCTTTGATTTTCCCAAAGGTTAAGAGTTGGTGCTCGGGGCTGGTGCTGTGCACAGCGGGTTAAAGTCCTGGCCTAAAGCACCAGCATCCCATATGAGCACCAGTTCTAATCCCAGCCGCTCCACTTCTGATCCAGCTCTCTGTTATGCCCTGGGAAAGCAGTGGAAAATGGCCCAAGTCCTTGGGCCCCTGCACCTGTGTGGGAGACCTAAAAGAAGCTCCTGTCTCCTGGCTTCGGATCGGCACAGCTCCAGCCATTGTGGCCAACTGGGGAGTGAACCAGTGGATGGAAGTCCTCTCTCTCTGCCTCTACCTCTCTCTGTAACTCTGTCTTTCAAATAAATAAAAAATAAATCTTTAAGAAAATACAATTAAAAGAAAAGAGTTGGTGCTCAATCCTCTTCGCTGCATGAAGATCTTCAGTAACCAGTAAGACCTACATTTCAAATTTTGAGTTTGTAATCTTTCCCTCTAGTTGTTGATCAGGGAGGTCTTTCCTGAAGAAGCAATGTGTAAGCTGAGACCAGAAGGGTGCATTAAGCAAAGTTGGACAGGATGGGAGCAAGCATTTGAAGAATGTGAAGGTTTATTATACATGTTAATTTGCCAGTAGAATCCTTAGACACACAAAATATACTGTTGATGGTCCTTTGCTTCCTTGTTTTCAAGAGCAAGATTCATTTCTTCCAAGCCATGAAAACCTTACCTCCATACTTGATCCATGACATGGAGCTCCACTTAGGGAAGAAGAGGATGGTGGCAGAATTTGTTTTACAGTAACTCATTGAACCCTAAGCATGAACAAACCTCCCTCCACATTTATGACAATCCACAAATTCATTCAAAAAACAAGATAGGCATTCCCTGCTGAGAACGTACAGCATCATGTAAACCCCATGGAGAGTCCTCTAGGGAAGACTCCCATTTCCCTTTGAGGTCAAGGATTCCATGGAAACTCTGATGATGGCTATGGAATTCTCCCCTAGAAAAGGTGAGATGTAGCCACACTTTCGCTTATGTTTCTTGAAGTTTCTGATGTCACAGCTTATACATCTCAGGTTAAGATAGCTGCACTCAAGATACAATAATGAATAAGGACGAATAGCCTCATGGTGGGAGGAGGGGCAGAGACTGTGTCCTGTTTTGGACACAATCGGTTTGAGGTGCATATGGCAGGATATTCAAGTGGAGATATTCATGAAGCAGTTCAAAATGCTTCCTGGTTTTGTGTGATTTTGTAGATATGTTTAAATTGAGAGGAGGCAGGTTGGTATATATTAATCTAATGGGACCCAAACCTGGAATCCAGGTTCTCCTGTGTTAATATTTTAAATTTTTTTTCTTAAAAAATGTTTAAGGTATAAAAATATTATTGGGTTTCTGCCTATTTAAAATATAATCCACCCTTTGCATGATTTCATAATCATCCTCTATTACAGAATCAGATTGAACAAAAAAATTGCCATGTGTTGTCTGGGGGGGTCAGTCTACAAGGATGGGCTAAAAACAATGTGTGTGATTGAAAGCCAACTGTCTCCCTTCCACCCCTACCCTGTTCGAGAGTCTTGCTTAACTTCCCTCTGAGGGAGCTGAGTCTGTGGGTTGCACTGCTTTTGTTATTACTGTTGACTATAAATTGGGGGGTGGGGTGTAGTAGGCTAGAAATGGCCTTCTAAAAGAGATTCACATCCTGGAATCTGTGACTGTTAACTTATATGGATATCTCAACCCCTTTTCTGTTGCTATAACAGAGTATCTAAGACTGGGTAAGTTATAAAGAAGCTTATTCGTCTCATAGTTCTGGAGGGTGGGAAGTTCAAGGGCTCAGTGATATCCTCTGGTGAGGGCTGTTGGACTGTGTCATGGTATGGAGGAAAAACAGAAAGGCAGGTGAGTATGTATAAACAAGACTGCAGGAGAAAATTTAGTCTACTTTTATTACAACCCACTGTCTTGAGAACTCACTGGCTCCATTAATCCCTTTACGAGGGCTCTACCCCTATGACCCATAACCTCTTAATAGACTCATTTCTTGATACTGTTACATTGGCAGTTCAGTTTCTTACACATAGTCTTTTAGGGGACACATTCAACCATAGCAATGAGGGGGAAAAGATCTTTGCACATGCGATTATATTAAGGATTTTCACTGGGGAGATTAAGAGAGTCTATACAGGTGGGTCCTAGAGCCATCACATCTGTCTTAATGGTTGGTGGGGGTGGGGGTGCGGTATAGAGGGAGATTTGACACAAACAGAAGAGAGGGAAGCAGAAGAGGAGGAGCCAGTGTGACCATGGAACAGCAACAGGAGTGATGTTGCCCCATCACCAGGGACACAGGCAATCACCAGAGCTGGAGAGGCAAGACCAGATCGTCCCCTAGAGCCTCCAGAGGGAGCACAGCCCTCAGGTCGCCACGATGCCAGTCTAGTCATATTCCTGTTGGACTTCTGGCCTCTGGAACAGTGAGGGAATAAATTTCTGTCGTTTTTAATCACCAAGTTTGTAGCAATTTGTTGTGGCAGGCTTAGAAAACCAATATGGATGCTTAACTAGACAATGTACAGAAGAGAGAACAATCTATGTAGGTCAAAGCTTTCCTAAATGACTCAGATTTTTGGTGAAGGTTTCTGGCTTTCTTCTCATTTCAACCCCAAGTTCTTCTTTCTGAATCCCGGTAAATCATTTCTCACCTTGACATTGGTATTCTGTAGCTCCACAGCCCTCTGCAGAATGAATGCCTGATTTGGATTTACAAGTACAAAGTTCAGTTTTCCTTGTTACTATGTTTTGCATCCTTCCCCTTCAGTTTATATTCTTTGCCTCTGAATAATGATGTATTGTTTTGCAAGAATTAATCTGTGTGTGTGTCTCTTTCCTCTCCCCCTCCCGTTGTACTTGATCTGAAAATAAAAGTTTCCTGCAATAAACAGCCCTTTCCTTCTTTTCTTGTTCCCTTCACTCAGTGGTATAGAGCTGGGAGGTTGATTGCCCCCAAGTGTTTGAAGCCACCCACATGCTTTGAAACACACTTCCCAGCAGCTGACAACTCAACACAATCAAATGCCAGTCACAAACGTCGCCATCGTTAATCCTGCTAATCCATTATGGAAATAGGTCCGTAGGATGGGAGAAAAAAAGGAAAATGTTTCATGACTGGAATTTTTATCAGCTGAGAAATACAAAATAAAGTCAGTCAGATGATTATTTTTAAATAACCAGTGGTGACAATGGGAGCTCCAAGCAAATTTATATCAGAGAATTTGGAAAATCAAAATAAGCCAGAAGAAGTCCTTTTGCATGAAGACCTTCTGTTGTTTCAGGGAGAAATGTATAGTGAGGCTCTGAGAGGGCCACCAAGAGTTGACCCACCAGGACCTCAGATGAGCACACCATAATGCAGGACTGCGACATAATCAGAAATCTGCATTCGCTGTCTCGCCCCAGTTCCTGACTCACAGCTCCTAAAAACTTGTATTTTCCAAGTGATAGAGGTGCTATGCACATCTTTTTGTCCTAATATTTGGTATGAGCCATAGGGTTCTGACACAGGGCTCCTCAAAACCTTGGGATTTCTTGAGTTAGCAGCATCTTTTGTTCTATTGAGGTGACTCCTGCTGGGCTCCTGGAGAGCTTCAGCTTGGGCACTGGTCACCAGGAAGAGCAGGAAGACCTAGCCATGATTAATTACAACTAGGAATTTTTCAGCCCTATTCCCCATTCTCTGGGGAGCAGGGAGGGGCTGGAGATTGAGTTACTAATTGATCACAGCTACATGATGAAGCCACCATAAGCATTCTGAGATGGGGTTCGGGGAGTTTTGGAGCTGGTGAACATGCCAGGAGGGTACATACCCTAACTCCACAAGGACAGAAAGTCTTGGACACTCTTGGGACTGTTCTGGACATCAGCCTATGTATCTCTTCATCTGACTGTTCATCTATATCCTTATGATATGAGGGTACCTCAAAGACTTCGTGGAAAATGTAAGTAAAAGAAAAATTTATTGTGCAGAAAAAAAATTTGAAAAGTATCATATTTTTCACAATACATATTTTTCCTGAACTTTTTGATGATCCTTGGTGTTACTCAGCTTTTTTGTTTCTATTATGAAAAGCCTGATGCAGACTGCTTATAAAGAGCTTTACTTTACTTTTTTTTTTTTTTTTTTTTTTTTTTTTTTTTTTTTTTTTTTGACAGGCAGAGTGGACAGTGAGGAGAGAGACAGAGAGAAAGGTCTTCCTTTGCCATTGGTTCACCCTCCAATTGCCGCCGCAGCCGGCCGGTGCACCGCACTGATCTGAAGGCAGGAGCCAGGTGCTTCTCCTGGTCTCCCATGGGGTGCAGGGCCCAAGCACCTGGGCCATCCTCCACTGCATTCCTGGGCCATAGCAGAGAGCTGGCCTGGAAGAGGGGCAACCAGGACAGAATCCAGTGCCCCGACTGGGACTAGAACCCAGTGTGCCAGCGCCACTAGGTGGAGGATTAGCCTAGTGAGCTGCAGTGCCAGCTAAAGAGCTTTACTTTTTATTTCAGCTCACAGTTTTGTAGATTCACAGTCCAAGACCATTTTTTAGTTAAGACCACATTCATAGATACCAAGGGTTAGGACATGGACATATCTTCTGCAGAAAACAAAGTTCAGCTTATTGCACCAAGAAAAAAAGAATATTAGGGGGAAAAGGAGACAACTTGATAGCTTGGTGGTTGTTACGAGTGTAATACTATTTCTTAAATGTGGACTGGGGACCCAGTAATTACATAAATGTTTAATTAACTCTGACATATACATATAATATTTCCTTTTTAAAAGCATGTTTATTTTTGAAATTATTATTTTTTGTTTGATAAAAATGGGAGAAAATTCTAACGTCCCTTGCCACAAGGGACCACTTCCAATGAGAAATGAGCAGTAGGAACCAAAAACTCTGAAAACATTTGAGGAAAGGGAACATTAGTTTTCTGTTAAATGACAAAATTTCCAGTGGGTCTCTGTTTTTGTTGGGATGTGTTATGTTGTTTGTACACATTTATGGACCAGAGTCTAATGAAGTTACAAGGTTCAGAAAAGATGATTGGTAAGGGGCCAGCACTGTGGTACAGCAGGTTAAAGCCCCTGGCCTGAAGCGCCCGCATCCCATATGGGCGCCGGTTCAAGTCCCGGCTGTTCCTCTTCCGATCCAGCTCTCTGCTGTGGCCTGGAATATCAGTAGAAGATGGCCCAGGTTCTTGGGCCCCCACACGCATGTGGGAGACCCAGAAGAAGCTCCTGGCTCCTAGCTTCAGATCTGTGCAGCTCCAGCTGTTGCAGCCACCTGGAGAACGAGCCAGCGGATGGAAGACTTCTCTCTCTCTCTCTACCTCTCTCTGTAACTCTTTCTTTTTTTGTGTGTTTTTGTTTGTTTTTGACAGGCAGATTTAGACAGTGAGAGAGAGAGAGAGAGATCTTCCTTCCATTGGTTCACCCCCCAAATGGCTGCTATGGCCGGTGCTGCGCCAATCCGAAGCCAGGAGCCAGGTGCTTCCTCCTGGTCTCCCATGCGGGTGCAGGGCCCAAGGACCTGGGCCATCCTCCACTGCCCACCCGGGCCACAGCAGACAGCTGGCCTGGAAGAGGAGCGACAGGGACAGAATCCGGCGCCCTGACCGGAACTAGAATCCGGTATGCCAGCGCCACAGGCGGAGGATTAGCCTAGTGAGCGGCGGTGCCGGCCTGTAACTCTGTCTTTCAAATAAATAAAATAAGATCTTAAAAAAAAAATGACTGGTAAAATCTGGGTTTTTGTTCATTTATCTCAATAAAATCCCACTGGAACTCCAAAAAAAATTTATTTTTGTTTATTTGAAAGAGTTACAGATAGAGGAGAGACAGAAAAAGAGCAGTCTTCTGTCCACTGGTTGTCTCCCCAAGTTTCTGCAATGGCAAGGGCTGGGCCAGGCTGAAGCCAGGAACTGGGAGCATCAGCCACGTCCCTCATATGGGTGCAGGGACTGAAGCACTTGGGCCACCTTCTACTGCTTTCCCAGGCGCATTATCAGGGAGCTGGGTCAGAAGTAGAGCAGCTGGGACTCAAACCAGCACCCACATGGGATGCTGGTATTGGAGGTGGTGGCTTAACCCAGTATGCCACAAAGCCGATACCAAGTTTTTCCATTTTAAAAAACTGTATTGAATTCACAGATAATCCTGAGCTCTAATCTTAAAGTTTAGTTTTTACTTTTCCCCCTTGTGCATCTCTGCTTCACTCACAATCTTGGAGTCTGCATGTAGAAAAAAGGGGATTTCAGTTATCCTGGACATAAAAGTAACAAAGTGAGCAAAAGACCAACAGTAACAAGAGAAGGAAAAGATCAGAGGCAGGGAAATCGGTCTCCGCACCCTCCTTTGGTGGCTCTCAGGAGAGAAGCATCAAAGTGTGGGGCTGTCAGGTAGCAACACATGGGAATCCAGCAACTCCTTTCAAGTCTGCATAAAGCCCCCCCCTTTTTTTTTCAGAACAGTTTTAAATTTTTTCACCTGTGACTTGAGAACAAGGAGCTGTTGCTACACTCACGAGGCTCATCTTGTGCTTTGTTTCATTGTCATGAGTGCTTCCAGACTGACATGGAGCAGGGAGCATGCAGCGGGGGTGGGTAAGACTTGCAGCTCCTATTTCTGCTAGGGCTTCTGCCTCTTCCTTCCTTACAACATGTCCCATTGTTGGCCAGAACTCACAGGCAAACCGAGAAAGACCCCACAGTGAAGCTGGTACTCTTTTGGAGGATGACCTGAGTGGAAGTGACGGTTTCCCTGCAGGGATTATTCTTGATTAGCACTAAAACCGAGCTGGAGAGAAGGAGCTGAGGAAATCAGGATTTTTCTCCCAAGGATGGGAAGTGACATTACCTTGAAAATGAGTCAGTCCAGCCCCAGGACATGAGAGAGACAAGGCAGCCCCAGTGGAAGCAAAATCAGGAAATCCCTGTGTTCATTTCTTTCTGCTTAGAAAATTTCTTTCCCCTAGAAAAGGGGAAAGCATTCTGTGTAACAGTTAAGACGCAACTTGGGAAGTCCGCATCCCATGTTGAAGTTTCTGGGTTCAAGTCCCAGTTCTACTTCCAATCTAGAATCCTGCTAATGCACTCCCTTGGAGGCAGTGGTAGTGGTTGATGTAGCTGGGCCCCTGTTGCCCACATGGGAGACCTACATTGAGTTTCCAGCTCCCAGCTCCCAGCTCCCAGCTCCCAGTTTTGATCTGGCCCGATCACAGCTGTTGCAGGCACTTAGGGAGTTAACAGTAGCTGGGAGAGCTCTCTGTCTTTCTGTCTCTGTCTCTCTGCCTTTCAAATAAATAAAAATTGTTTTTGAAAATGAAACACTTAAGGATTAGCATTGTGGCACAGTGGGTTCAGATGCTACATCTAGTGTCAGCATCCCATG
The DNA here is from genome assembly GCF_051225735.1 of Oryctolagus cuniculus. Classification (NCBI taxonomy): domain Eukaryota; kingdom Metazoa; phylum Chordata; class Mammalia; order Lagomorpha; family Leporidae; genus Oryctolagus; species Oryctolagus cuniculus. The sequence continues at coordinate 78,691,496 of NC_142877.1, read as the reverse complement.
TGAGCACCAGTTCAAGTCCTGGCTGCTCCACTTCCAATCCAGCTCCCTGCTAAGGCACCTGGGAAGGCAGTGGAAGATGGCCCAAGTGCTTGGGCCCCTGCCACCCACTTGGGTGACCAGGATAGAGTTCCTGGCTCATGGTTTTGGCCTAGCCCAGCCCTGGCCACTGGGGCCATTTGGGGAGTGAACCGGCGGGTCAATGATATTCATTCTTTCTTCTTCTGCCTCTCCCTCTTCCTCTCCCTCTTCCTTGTGACACTGCCTTTCAAATAAGCAAACAAACAAATGAATACTTTTTTTTGACAAGCAGAGTTAGACAGTGAGAGAGAGAGGAGAGACAGAGAGAAAAGTCTTCCTTTTTCCATTGGTTCACCCTCCAAGTGGCCACTACGGCTAGTGTGCTGCGGCCGGCGCGCTGCGCCGACCCAAAGCCAGGAGCCAGGTGCTTCTCCTGGTCTCCCATGCAGGTGCAGGGCCCAAGCACTTGGGCCATCCTCCACTGCACTCCCTGGCCACAGCAGAGAGCTGGCCTGGAAGAGGAGCAACCAGGACAGAATCTGGTGCCCCAACGGGAACTAGAACCCTGGGGTGCCAGAGCCACAGGCGGAGGATTAGCCTATTGAGCCACGGCGCTGGCCCAAGTGAATATTTTTAAAAATAAAACACTTAAATAAGTGTATGTTTTCCTGTGGGAAGCTTGTCTAGATCTAGACCAGCTTTTAAGTTTTAGGTGTTTTCTAACAACTGACACACATAGCACCACTGCTTCTTTATTCTTTCCTTATTTGTGATGAAATGGCCTACATTCATTAAATATGATTTTTGTTTCCTAGGCTGCCTAAGCCCAAGTTAAAAAGAGACTCATAATAATAGCTTTTTCTAAAAAAAGCATTTCTCTGAATATGTCTACCTGTACTGCTAGAACTATAGTCCTTCTAAAATTTTTTTAAAATAAAATTTCAGTGGATTGTAATTCATAGGCTATTTTACAGGCTTGGGAGTCAAGTTTGTATCTCAGTGCCACGATTTGTTTACTAAGTAATTGGATACTTCTCTACGCCTCTTTTTCTTTATGTGTAAAGTGAGGACAAAACATACCTACTGTACAGAAGAGTTTACATGGCAGGCCTGAGACTTTTATTAGCAGAAAGATCTTTGGACAGGTGTTGGGCCTAGACATCTGCATCTCACCTCAGAGTATGTGGGTTTGATATTCAGGTCTGCTCTTGACTCCCACTCCCTGCTAATGCAGACCTTGGAAGGCAGCAAGTGATGGTTCAAGTAGTTGCATCCTTGCCGGCTGTATGGGAGACCTGGATTGATTTCCTGACTCACAGGTTTGGACTCAGTAAACCAGTAGTTCGCTTCTCTCTCTCTCTCTCTCTCTCTCTCTCTCTCTCTCTCTCCCCTAAATAAATAATTAAATAAATATTGAAAAGAAAATGGCCTAGTAGTTAAGAAAGACTGATGATTGGTTTGGCCTTTGGCTGGTAGCTGAGAATGCAGATTTGGGGATAGTTCCCAAGATTTCCTAAAAGATTAGAGAGATTCACTGTGCTGAAACTGTGTGTCAAACAATATAGTCTGTGCTTAATACCTGCTTTCTCGTTGGGAGCCAGAAATTTGGGTACGATGCTAGGCAGAGTGCCCATGTGATCAGCCCCTAAAAAAAGACCCTGGGCAGTGAATCTCTATTGAGCTTTGCTGACAGACATCTTACACGTGTTGTTACAGCAAATTGCTGAAGGAATTAACTACAACCTGTGCAACCTAGGATCTTGGCATCTAGCACCTGGCTTCCTCGTGGCTTTGCCCCCACATGCCTTGTCTCATTGCTGATTTTACCTTGTCTTCTTTGCTGTAATAAATGTTGACCTTGAATAAGACTTTAGCCAGAATTTTGTGTGTCATCCTAGTGAATCTAAGTGAGAGACTGGTTTGAAGACTTCCAACACCCCTATTTGGTAAGGTTGTTGCAAAGATTAAAGGAAATAATGTGTGAATGAAAGGAGTGTCTGGCACAGACAAGGGTGAAGTTATTAGCATAGGTATTGTTCATTCCATTAATATTAGGAGCCTATTGTATATCACACACTGTTCTGCACAAGGGCTCCAACAACAAGTAGGAAAAAAATGCCCTTGCCATCATATAGTTTTCATCTGCGAAGGTGAGCAAAAGGAATAAGCAAAACAAATTAGTGCAACTATACCAAATGTTACACAGTGATGAATGCTATGGATAGAAATAAAGCAGGGAAGGGGGACACAGGGAATGTTGGTTTGGGGCTTTCAATTTTATTTTTTATTTATTAATTTTTATTTATTTGAAGGGTAGAATGACAGACAGATAGGGAGCAATTGTCCATCCACTGGTTCACTAGTCAAATACCCACAACAGCCAGGGCTGGGCCAGGCTGAAGCCAAGGGCCTAATCTGTGTCTCCCAAGGGTAGCAGGGACCTAAGCACCAGAGCCCACTTGCCACTTCCCAAGGTGTGCATTAACAGGAAGCTAGATTGGAAGCAGTGGCAGGACTTAAACCCCAGAACTCGGATATGGGATGTAGGTGTCCCACATGGCATCTTAACCACTGTGCCACAACACCCTCTACCTTTGCAATTTTAAGCAGGGTGAACAGAAAAGATCTCACCAGAAAGGTGATCCTTGGGCAAATGTCTGAAGGTGCTAATGAAGGGACTGAGCCATGCAGCTCATCTTCTGATCTAGCTTTTGGCTAATGTGCCTGGGAAAATGGTAGAAGAGGACCCAAGTGCTTGGGGCCCTGCCACTTACTTGGGAGACCAGAAGGGAGTTCTACCCTCCTGGCTTTGGCCTGGCCCAGTCCCAGCTGCTACAGGCATTTGGGAAGTGAACCAGCAGGAGGATCTTTTTTTCTTTGTCTGTCCCTCTCTCACTCACTCAGTCTTTCAAAAGAATAAATTAATTAATTAAAAAAATATATCCATGGGATGGGCACTTAGCCTACCAGTTAAGACACTAGTTAAGATGCCCATATCCCCACTGTAGTACCTGGGTCAGATTACTGGCTCCAGCTCCTGATTGGAGCTTCCTGCTAATGCAGACCCTGGGAGAGAGGGGTGATGACTCAAGTAACTGGGGTTCTTGTCCTTCACGTTGGAGACTGGGATGGAGTTCCTGGCTCCCAGCTTTGGCCTTGGCCTGGGCTGGCCATTACAGGCAGTTGGGGAATAAACCAATGAGTGGTTTGTCATTCTCTCTTTCTCTCTCTCTCTGAAGAGTAAATTTAAAAAAACGAATATAGAAAGACCAGATTTTGTTCACTGCGGTGTGTAAGACAAATCTCACAAACCACAATAAAGAAAATCTATTGCATCCCTCCATGCTGCTGTTCCAGAACATGGCTCCCACCAGGTGCCTCTTTGGTTTTCAGATTTATCTCTTTGCTCCAGCCTTCCGTTGCTCTAAGCAGAGGGAGAACTGACTGGCTGAGTACCTGTCAGAGGGCCCTGGGGCCATTCTGGAGGGCTCTGATGATGACTATTGGATGCCTAAGGATTTCTGGCCGTAGAAATGGGTAGGGAGAGGAGAAGAGTTAAAGAGAAAGAAAGCAGAATCAAAATACATAGAAGAGTAAGACAGTGGGAGTAAAAAGGCAAGATAGAACAGAGAAAGGAATGAAAAAATAAAATGCTTGTTGTAAACAGAGGAATAGCGTATGACTCAGATTCTCCTACCTCTCCAGAGCTGAGCAGGTTGCAGACACCTGGTGAAAGGAGCCAGTGGGGCAAGAGAGGGCTGAGGAGAGAGGGATGGGTGTGAAGGAGATGATCTGACACTAGTTTCAGGTTCTGTTACACATCAAGAAGTTCTGTTATAAATCAAGAAGTAGTCGATGATTAAACTTTACTCAAGGGCCGGCGCTGTGGCGCAGTGGGTTGACGCCCTGGCCTGAAGCACCAGCATCCCATATGGGCGCCTGTTGGAGAGTGAAGCAAGCAACGGATGGAAGAGTGCTCTCGCTCGCTCTCTCTCTCTCTCTCTCTCTCTCTCTCTGCCTCTCCTCTCTCTGTGTAACTCTTTCAAATAAATAAATAAATCTTTAAAAAAAAAAAAAAACTTTACCCAAAACAAGTTGCAATAAGAAGCAAGCTATTCCATCTACAATAAAGAAATCAACATGTTGTGGGGAGCAACTCGGACTAGACTAAGTTACTGGAATTAAGACTTATTCTATGCATCTGCTCTCCCACAATATGGCGCTGGGAGAGGAGAAAACAGCTTCTACACAGCTGCCTCCAGTTCAGCCAATAAACTGTAGGACTTGCTCCTGATTGGAGGAGAGCAGCGTACTCGGCGTGTGGGCAGCCGAGTTAGGATTGGCGGAGGAGGACTATAAAGGAGGAAAGAGATGGCATGCACCGGGAACATCTAAGGGGAACACCTGTGCAGCCCCCGAGAGAGCCGGCCGGCGGTGTGCCGCTCCCCTGCGGAAGTGGGGAAAGTGGCCAGGGGGAACCGCCCTTCCACGGAGGTGGAAGGGACGGTAGCCAACCCGGGAAGAACCAGCAGCAAACCCGGGGAGGGCCAAGCAGACAAAAGAACAGCGCAGGGTCCTGTGTCGTTCCTCCACGAAGACGGGGAGCGACAACATGTCCTTTTCAGAGTTCTGATGTCATAAGCCATTGTCTGTGGCATGACAGTTGACTACAATAGAACTAATTATCATATCACAAATGGTAGATTAAGGGATAAATGAGTGGACTAAGTGGGTGGATAGGCCTATTATAACTGAGAATACAGTTTGATTAATAGAATGAAGGGCTGGGAAATAGAAATCAAAGAGAAAGGACTACTTAAAAGAGAAGGCAATGAAGAGAAAATATAGGGAACTCAAAAATAGGTTGAAAATAATGTACATGATGATATAAACAGCAATATTATTTCCTACCTCAACCCATTTCTAACTTTAACTGGTGAAATAGACAAAAATTGCTTCTATATGTGACTGTTGTGTGTGCGCTTATAAATAATTTATTTTAGTTACCTGAGTGAGGTACCTGGTGCTGCTGGATATTGCCTCCAGAGTGTAAAATGATTTATGTTACTAATGATGGACTTAAAAGTTGTGAGTGAGTAATTTTTACCTTTAGCTCTGGTACCAGTCTTTAAAATAAAAACATAATAAACCTATACAAGACCTTGGATTTTTTTACTTTCTGTTTTTTTTAAACTTTTATTTAGTAAATATAAATTTCCAAAGTACAGTTTATGGATTACAATGGCTTTCCCCCCCATAACTTCCCTCCCACTCGCACCCCTCCCATCTCCCGCTCCCTCTCCCATTCCATTCACATCAAGATTCATTTTCAATTATCTTTATATATAGAAGATCAATTTAGCATATATTAAGTAAAGATTTCATCAGTTTGCACCCACACTGGAACACAAAGTGTAAAATACTGTTTCAGTACTAGTTATAGCATTACTTCACATTGGACAACACACTAAGGACAGATCCCACATGAGGAGTAAGTACACAGTGACTCCTGTTGTTGACTTAACAATTTGACACTCGTGTTTATGGCATCAGTAATCTCCCTAGGCTCTAGTCATGAGTTAGTTGCCAAGGCTATGGAAGCCTTTTGGGTTCACTGACTTCAATCTTATTCCGACAGGGTCATAGTCAAAGTGGAAGTTCTCTCCTCCCTTTAGAGAAAGGTACCTCCTTCTTTGATGGCCCCGTTCTTTCCACTGGGATCTCACTCACAGAGATCTTTCATTTAGGTCTTTTTTTTTTTTTTTTTTTTCCCAGAGTGTCTTGGCTTTCCATGCCTAAAATACTTTCATGGGCTCTTTAGCCAGATCCGAATGCCTTAAGGGCTGATTCTGAGGCCAGAGTACTGTTTAGGACATCTGCCATTCTATGAGTCTGCTGCGTATCCCGCTTCCCATGTTGGATCATTCTCTCCCTTTTTGATTCTATCAGTTAGTATTAGCAGACACTAGTCTTGTTTGTGTGATTGACACCCAGGAACAAGCTGCTTGAGGAACTTATTTCAATGTTTTGGCATCTTGTATATTTTTGTTTGATTTTCTGAGGCAGTCTGTACTGTTGAATCGGAGATATTGAAATCTCTAGAAAAAATTAAGAGATTACTTATTTATTGATAGATGCATCTTATTAGTATTCCACTCAACATTTTGATGTAGAAAATTTGTTTTTATACACTAGTTTGAGACCAGCATCACTTGCAAAAATAGATTTTATAGGAAAGTGAAAAGTGGTAATCTACTGCAATAGTTGAAAAAAACCTTTGTTCTCTGATGGGTGATAACAATAACCCAATGCTAGTGTTTTTTGTTTTTTGTGTTTTTTTTTTTTTTTTTTTTTTGACAGGCAGAGTGGACAGTGAGAGAGAGAGAGAGAAAGGTCTTTCTTTTCCGTTGGTTCACCCCCCAATGGCCGCTACGGCCAGCACACTGCACTGATCCGAAGCCAGGAGCCAGGTGCTTCCTTCTGGTCTCCCATGCGAGTGTAGGGGCCCAAGCACCTGGGCCATCCTCCACTGCCTTCCCAGGCCACAGCAGAGAGCTGGACTGGAAGAGGAGCAACTGGGACTAGAACCCGGCGCCCATATGGGATGCCGGCACCGCCCTGGCCCCCAAAATGAAAATTTCTACTAAAACTATTTATGTGAAAAAAAGAAGTTTAGCATACTTATTATCATTTCGGTACATTTGCACTTAGTTTTGTTATGTTTATCCAGGGTGCTTTACAACCTTTGCTGCACATTAGAATTGTCTAAGGAGTTAAGAAAAAAAAATCTCCTTGCCTAAGCAGGAGTTAAGACCAATAAATCATGGCCGGCACCGTGGCTCACTAGGCTAATCCTCCGCCTTGTGGTGCCGGCACACCAGGTTCTAGTTCCGGTCGGGGCGCTGGATTCTGTCCCGGTTGTCCCTCTTCCAGGCCAGCTCTCCACTGTGGCCAGGGAGTGCAGTGGAAGATGGCCCAAGTCCTTGGGCCCTGCACCCCATGGGAGACCAGGATAAGTACCTGGCTCCTGCCATCGGATCAGCGTGGTGCGCCTGCCGCGGCGGCCATTGGAGGGTGAACCAACGGCAAAGGAAGACCTTTCTCTCTGTCTCTCTCTCTCACTGTCCACTCTGCCTGTCAAAAAAAAAACCAAAAACAAACAAACAAAAAAACCAACAACAACAACAACAAATCAGACTCTCTCAAGGGTGGAACACCAGATTGCTAAGTATTCCAGGTGTTTCCAAATCGGCCTTTGAGGTTGAGGTCTACCAATTTAAATGGCATTGATCAAGCCTCACTTTCATCCTAATTTCTTTCTTTCTTTCTTTCTTTCTTTCTTTCTTTCTTTCTTTTTTTATTTATTTGACAGATAGAGTTAGACAGTGAGAGGGAGAGAGAAAAAGGTCTTCCTTCCATTGGTTCACTCCCCAAATGGCTGCTACAGCTGGAGCTACGCAAATCCGAAGCCAGGAGCCAGGTGCTTCTTTCTGGTCTCCCACGCGGGTGCAAGCGCCCAAGCACTTGAGCCATCCTCCACTGCCTTCCCAGGCCACAGCAGAGAGCTGGACTGGAAGAGGAGCAGCTGGGACTAGAACCCGGCACCCATATGGGATGCCAGCGCCGCAGGCGGAGGATTAACCAACTGAGCCATGGCACTGGCCCTGTAATCCTAATTCCTATTGGAATCATCTGCCCTGTACTACAAGTACATATAGCAATATTATGTCTGTGTTGCATTGCTTTTTAATCCTCACTACCTGATAGGTGCTCTGAATGAATGAATGAGTGAATGAATGAATGAATGAATGAATACATATATTTCCAACCAGAGCCATGGGGAAAAGTTGCCACCATTTAAAACACTGTAGATGTATATAGGGCGTATAGAGAAATGATGTGACTCATTTAGTTACATTACACAGCTCTGAGTCACCTGGCACTTTACCAGTTAAAAAGTTCCAGAACCTGATGTTTCAGATCCTCATCCAGTAGACATTTTTATCCTGGGAACCGAGAGTGAGGGTGCAGCTGACAGAATCAGCACGGGGTTTCTCTTAGGGAAGTTGCTGCTGCTCTGTGCTTATATAACCATATGTTGCACAAGCATGATCCGTGGATTGTGATCCAAACTTTTTTTTGTCTCCATCACTTGAAACACTATTCCGTGGGGACAAACCTCTTCTGTCTAAGCGGAAATTCTTGGGCCATTCTCAGACACTTTCAATTGTCAAACAGTTTCATTTTAGAAACAATATATTCTTCTCACTTAATAACCACACTTTAAATGTGGATCAAACTGTTAGCCTTCTACAACCATGCCCTGCTTCAAATGCCTGCATGGAGAGGAGGCTGGTCTTTTCTCCCAGCTCACCTGTACTACCTGCAGCTTCTCCCTGGCTGGGTCAAGGTAGGGAGAGGGAGGAAAAGGAAGTCAGTATGGTGCTGTTACTTGGTTGAACCTGGCAGTGGTTAAAAGGGAATCCCTGGATAGCACCAAGTGACAGTAGCTTTTGATTCTTTCCTTGGTGGTGGTGGGGGGGGGGTTTCTGTGGGTTCCTTAGTGGTTTCTTAATGGGCTTTTTGTTCTTGAAGTTGCCTTGATCTGGGATAATCAATCTCTATTTTGGGTAGTAGGATGTGTGCTTGATTCTATTCTTCTAGGTTCTATGGCTGCATGTTATGGTTTGAAGATTAGTTTGAAGGTCCTCCAAAGACCCAGTCATTGAAGGCTTTGTCCCCAGCATGGCACTGTTGGGAGGTGAAGGGGCACTGGGGGGTGGCGCCTAGTGGGAGGCTTGCTTTTAAGAGCCTGAATGGAGCCCTGCTGCTCTCTCCCTGCTTCCTGGCTTGCCATGTGATCTGTCACTCTGTCACTGTACACTATGTGTACTCCACCACTGCCACCCACCTTCCTCAGCAGACTCGCACCAATGGGACAGACCTTGCCCCGGAACCTCCCAAACTGTCAGCCCAGGAGAACTTTTCTCTTTGTAAAGCCAACTGTTTTAGTTATTTCACAGTGGTAATAAAAATCTGACTAATACACTGACCTAAGAATGAAATTGACATAAGACCAATTAACAGGAGAAACATGATTTTAATTGTATTTATACATGTAAGAGTCCCACAAAAAATATGACTTGAGGAAGGGGCCACGTTATTGAAAGTTCTATATCCTCATGAGCTACAGAAAGGAATAGAAGTTTGGGTCTTCTGGTAGGGACTGGGTGGAGACAAATTCTAGGAAGGGGAGAGAAGAAAATAGACAGTAAATACAAACTGCCTCGTTTTGCAGGTGCAAGTCTCTCAGGTGATAAAAATTGTCTAGTGGTGGCTCTCTTCCTGGTACAGATACCTTTAGCATGAAAATTCCCTTTATAAATATAAAACTTTCAATGGGAACATTCATACTTTGTTTCAGACAGCTGACAAGGAAAAGAGCTTCCCCTGTGTGGGCTGATGCTCAGTTGTCTTTAGTTAAAATTACCAGCAGATCAAAGCAGTTTGCAATCTGAGCCTCTCTGATGGACCTCTGTGATGCTTCTTCTCCCTGGGAACACCTGCCACCTCTTCCGAGTAGAAGTCGCTGTGCTCCTTCAGGCAGCCTGTTCAGCCAGGAAGACTCCTGAAAAAGGCTCTCTCTTTTTACCAAACTTTTGAGTCAGGTTCCATTGAGTCCTTTTTGGCTAGACCTCACCTTGAGCTTCCCACTCTGTCCCTGTAAAATCCGGTTTGAGTTAGAACCTTTCTAAATCAGTTTAACAAAATATCCCACACCCTTGGTGTCTGACCACCCGTGATGTCTTACCCTGGCCAGCCTTCAGCAAGAATTCTACTGAGTTTGTTTAGTAAGCATATCCCTGATCCCTGATGTTTCCTCTTAGTCATTTTCTCCCCCACTTTCTCCTTGACTATAAATCTCTTCTTGTCAGATTTAAAGTCAAGCCCAAAATCTCTCCCCCACTATAAGACCCCATTGCAGTGGTCCCTATCACTGTTGCTATGGCCCTCTTCAAATCCAGTCTTCATAACATCTTTAAAAAGTGTCATGAATCATTTTTAATACCCATACTGTTCTCATTCTTGGTCCACACTGGTCTATGAGACACTCATAGATTCGTTGCTTCCCACCATCTGGGAGACATTTCCCATATGGGAGGCCCATCTCTGTGCAACAGCTCCTTCCTAGTTCCAGACCTTCAAGGAAAGTCAGACACCATTTGCAGAGCACTTAACCATGCTCAAACTTGTGTGAAAGTTAGTCATTTTTTTTTCTCGGTTGCAGGGAGCACTTCAAAGCTCTCCCTGTAGATGCCTTGAAGTCTCTATCTTCAAGATACACTGCCAATGTCTAGTTCACTCGTACGAGGGACTGTTGTTTAAGTGACCTTTTTGAGGAGCTGTTCTCGCTAGAAGAATGAAGAAAAGGACAAAGCTCGGGGTTAGGTGAAAACCAGTCGAGAATGTGACCTCAGCTGGTGACTAGCTTCAGCTTACACAGGGAAAATTCTGCAACCCAAAATGCATGACAAGAGTCCCACCAAGAGACAAGGGGCTAAGCTGCTTCCCTCACTAGTTGGGCCATGGTTTGCTGCCCAAGGTTGTCTAAGAACAATTCTCCAAAGAAAAGAGCAGCTTAGAGTTATTAGGAGACAAACCTCTCAGGAACTGGAGGGGGTCGTGGGGAAGGGAGAGGTTGCAACTGGTCCAGGGACTCTGAGGGGGATACAAATAATATCCACTGCACTCATCCTCTGTCTCTAAAACTATGTTTCCTCCCCAGTCTCATCTCTTACAGGACAGATCCTTGGAAACACTTCCTCTTCCATGCACTAAATGGGAGGGGGGTATCCATCTCACTCACTTTGGTATCTGATACTTACCAGCCCCTCAGTTGAAGCAGAGGCAGAAGTTCATTCTAACACCCTTCTATTCTGAGTGTTCAGGCTTTTCTTTTATACCAGTGACCATAGAGCTCATTGCCTTAATCGCATGGAACAGAGCCCAGCCCTCAGAGACTCAAAACTGTGGTCCACTAGCAGTTTCCCTGGTAGTTAAGATAATTTGTGCTGTTCATTTTCTGTTTCTCAACCGACAGCACTTGAGATGTAGCTGGTGACAGAAGAGTGCATTCTCTGTCTGCAAAATAGAACACAGTCAATAGAAATGAACCAAGGACTTCTTGGTGAAAAAGCAAGCACATTAAGTAAACTGGGCTAGCAGGCCATACAGAGTGACATTTAGGGTACCTGTCAGCAAGCTGGGGCTGGAACAGCTTTTTGAAAGTCTTACTTAGGCATTCCAGAGCAGCAGGGTGCATAGACATGGAGGAGAGGGGAGACAGTGTCATGATATGGCCACATGTTACCCATATTCCCAGGAACATCTGCTCCAGGGAAGCCACAAAAGGGCTGGAGTTAATCAAGCATGGGGAGTCTAACACAAGGAGCTGACAGATCAGCTGGCTTCCCTTACTCCTCTCTGCTTTTTTCTCCATGTTCAAGCAGCTTCCCGTTTCATAGTTAATAGTGGTGTAGCAGGTTAAGCAGCTGCCTGCAACACCATCATCCCATATGGGTGCTAGTTCACTTCCTGGTTGCTTGGCTTCCCATCCAGCTCTCTGCTAATGTGTCTAGGAAGGCAGAGGAAGGTGGCTGAAGTGACTGAGCCCTGAACCCACATGAGAGACTTGGAAGAAGCTCCTAGCTTCAGCCTGGCCCAGACCTGGCCAGTGTGGCCATCTGGAAAGTGAACCAGCAGATGGATGATCTCTGTCTGCCCTCTCTCTGTAACTCTACCTTTCAAATAAATAAATAAATCTTAAAAAAAAAAGATAATAGTCCATGACCCATTCCTGTCCAATGTTCTCTTTTCACTGAATCACAAGGATATTGGAAGTGGAAGAGAGTCTGAGCTTTGTGGAAAAAGTGCCCTCCTTTCACAGATAGGGACTAGCACAGAGAGGTGATTGTGAAGCACTTTCTGACTGACAGCTTGTGGGGAAAATGTGGCCTGCATGGTCTTGGTTAGGGGATGGATTAATGGTAAAGACTGAAAACAGGAAATATCATATATAGGCATGCATATTCTCTTTCTCTCTCTCTCTCTCTCTCTCTCACACACACACACACACACACACACACACACTTGTTTTCTAGCTTCTTTTGGAAAACAGGAGACCTGGCAATAAGAGATCCACAGTCCGGCACAGTCCGGTTACTGGGTGGCAGTAACCACCCAGGGCTGAATCATCACATTCAAGATTTCTATGTCCCAAATCCTTCCAATTTGACTGATCTATCTTACCTACTTTTTCTTTGTAGGTAACTTAGTTTGTGGCTTCTCAGTTATGGCATTCATGCACAATCATATTTATTCATGGCAAACTTGAGTGGGGGCCAGAATCAAAAGTGAAATGAGGTGAGCATTGGCAAGCAAATTCTAAAGGGGCCAGAACTTATAAGGGCCCCCAGGTCCAGTAATGGTGCTGAACCAAATTGGAATGGGCTATCAGCCAGGCTGGCAAAACACAGCTCTAGTGAGCATGTTGAAAGGACAGGTGATGGGTGGTCCAGAAGCTTAGGAAGAACATGATGACACAGAGTCATATGGCAAACCATTGGCAGCACCAGAACAATTTGACAGGGATTAGCACAGGGCTGTTAATCAGGAGTAGAATTCAAGTTCCAGTTTGTGGGAACTGGGTACTGGTCAGAGCAAGGCCTGATCCAATCCTGGAAGAAGAGCTGTGATTTTGAGAGAGATCTCAGATAAGGGGAATGACTTTAGGTTTTGGTTACATTGCTGGAGCCAGGAACTACAATGAGAGCAGGCCTGAGAGGTGGCCTCACTTGTTGCAGAGACTTCTAGGCTCTTAAGTTCCTCCTTGCTGAGGTCTGAGAGCTTAGAGGTGGGGCCTGAAGATGTCAGATACCTGAGAGCTTACTCGTGGATGAAGGAAGCTCTCCTGATCAGTGTACCAAGCCAGTGATGACAGTCCCATCCCTGCCTCTTCTCCTGAAAGCCCACCACTTGTCATTCATCTGCAAATTCAACCTTCATACAATTAAAAACTGACTTTGCCCTCAGTCTTCACTATGACTGTTCTTATACTAATACCAAAGCCGGAGCAAAACAAAGGGAGAATTCTGAGAATTCTTCAGCTGGGCAGCAGGTGAAAAAATTGAGCCTACAATGCTGTCAAGAACCCTGTGAAACAGCAATGGCCCTTGTCAGCTGTTAATTTTAGTTGGCACTAACTTTGATGAAATAGCCCTGCTGTATAGAAGGAGGGAAAATAAGTGACAGCTATGGAGACAGATGGTAAGGGACTTGTCTCTGCACATACAGATATACAGTCTTACTGAAATACCTTTAAAGGTGACCTTCTCAGATAATTGTGCCTCACTATGAACTGACTGCCGTCTCCAGGGTATACTCTGTGTGTTATACTCTGCGAAGGATAAATCAGCTAATCTGGGCAAAAACTTACAGCCATGCTGAATGCAGAAGGATAACTACTGTTTTCTGGGTCCATGCTCAGGGCAGTGTTTCCTGGTTGCTTTATATTTCATTTAATTCTTAACAACAACCTAAGAGCTAAGCACTATTATTTTACTTGGATGTGAGAAAACCAAGGCTTGGAAAGTGAAATAAGTTGTCCAATCACACCCCACTGGTGATTCAGAGCAGCCTTGTCTGTCTCTGAGGTAAAGTGTTTAAATCCTTTTAGTGGCTCCAGCCCTGATGAGATGCTGTTGCTAGGTAACAGCCCCAGTGCCCGTTGCCCCTGTCCTCCTTAGCCAGAGGACCCCATGTTTATGCAGGACAGCAGTACTAAAGAATTCCAAAAGACCAGGGTAACTGAAACATGGCACTGATGGCCGCAGTTAATGATGCCTCTGCCCAGGGCCTTTGCAATGAGACTTGTCTTCATAACAACGATGATAGCAACGGCTAATAATAGCTAGCATTTAGTCAGTGCATCCTGTGTGTTACGTTCTAAGCTCTTTCTGTGGATTCTTCCATTTATTTATTATTCAGCTTTTTCAATTATCTGAAATTATTTTAAAATGGGCTTTAATAGCATATTTTAATACAACATATATTTCTTCATAAACCATATTATTTTTATATGTAAATATATATTCAAAAAGTGTAAGTTCCTACCTTTGTATATAAGCCAAAACTCACATATTTTATGGTATATGTTTATACATATATATACTGTATCTAAAACTTGAAGTTCACATTAAAGCACTATTTGACTCATAATATTATAAAACTAATTTACCAGTTTCATTTGAGAGTGGAAAATCATTTGATAAAGCAAAAATCAGAGGATGGGATAGACATCTTTTAAAGACATCACTTGAAGTACCACAGTCCACATCAGAGTGTCTGGGTTCATGTCCTTGCTCCACTTCCAATTCCAGCTTCTTACAAATGTACTTCCTGGGAGGCAGCAGGTGGTAGCTTAAGCACTTGGGTCCCTGCCACTCCTGTGGGAGGCCTGTGCTGACTTCCAGACTGCTGATTTCACCTTGGTCCAGTAACAGTTGTTGCAGGCATTGGAGAGCTAGCCAGTGGGTAGAAGATCTCTCTCTAACTCTCAAATGAATAAAAATAAACAAGTAAGACTAAGAGGATAGAGAATACTTTTACTGTGGACCATTTCCACATTAGCAAATTAGGTCTTTGAGAGTCTTGTCATCATTCTCCATCTCTAGTCTTTCCCAGTTCCACCGCATCCCCATTACCTTCATGTGGCCCAAATATTCCCATGTGACACCCCATACACTTTGTCAAACCCCTCCCATGTGCCTTATGATTCAAATTCCAGCAAACAAAATCTGTCTTTCTCATTGTGGGAATTTCAGATAGATGTTCAGAGGAATATAGGCTCTGGACAAAAGCAGGAAGTCCAGGCAGCTAAGACACAGGGGGTCCCGTTATTCTGAGATGGGGGTGGCATGCTATGAGGAGAGGCTTCCGCCCTAGCACTGGGCTTTCTCTGGCTTCCCCGAGTCCATCCCCTGTCAGTTCTGATCCAGAGATTTCCATCTAGCCCTTTAGGAAATGGTTTCTAGGGTACCATCAGTGGAAGCTTTGGAGATAGGAAATAGTAATTAAGGGAGAGAACGATCCCCATGAGAGTATTTTAGGCATGGAAAGCCAAGACACTCTGGGAAAAAAAAAAAAAGAGGACCTAAATGAAAGATTTCT